>NW_008794125.1:846031-871620 GCF_000699145.1 Aptenodytes forsteri | reverse complement strand
ATCCCCTTCTCCGCGCTAGCCCCCTGCCGGCGGCAGCCTTCCCTGCCGCGGTGGTGCTGCTCGCCCACAGCCACCTGCTCTGGCACCGAGGCTTGCCCGGCCAAGGGAGCTACACCAGACAAACTGCTGAGGGAACACTTGTGTCTTATTTCCACCCTGAGTACCCGGGGCCTAAGGGTGTCGGTGCTGGAGCAAGAGCAGCAGGGAGGGCGGGCGTGCTGGGGGAAGGAGCGGGGCTGCCCAGACGGAGACTGTTTCTGATGTCCTGAACTGCAGCATCACCCTGTACCTCCCCAGAGCCCTGCTCCTGCCCCTTCATGGCCTTGGGTGAGGGTGAGGGGGAATTAGGAAGACAATTAGGAGTCAGAGTTCAAATCTGAGTCAAGGATTCAGAGGAAAGCCCTGATCCTCAGAATGCAAAGAGCAGAGAGCGATAAGGAGGTGTATTGAAAAGGCTGGCAGACAAACAAAGCGATGAAGGGAAAATCAGTTATTGCTTTAGCTCACCTGAAGCCTTTTGTGATTGTTGTAGAAAAGAGCAGCAGGAAGAGGAGCTGTCATTTTGTGGGACATAAAATGACCGTGTCACAATTTGTGATGGCCGGAAACTTTCCCAACGTTATGTACCTTGAATAAACATCGTCGGTCCCAGTACAGTTGAGGTTTCTTCCTGGTAGCGTGTGTACAAGTTTTATTTAAGGACAACCCTAGATTTCACAAGCATTTTTCATTGGTAGAACATGAACTTCTGGATGCTTCTCTGTGCATACACCCTTGCAAGCGGTTGGGATAGCTTTGAAATCTCACCGGTGATCTCATTTTATGGCTGGGGAGGCTGAGCTCGGGTGGCTAGATGGCCCGAGCAGTCCTCTGCAGTGACCACGGGGGACGGGCTGCTGTGGACAGGCTTTCTCCCATGCAGATCTACCTCCTCCTCCGCCCGTAAAACCGCGTAATGTTCCTGGGGCGCGCAGCAGCTGCTGACGTGGAAAAGCGGTACCAGGAGCACAGGGAATATTTAGCTTCTTTTAACTGAGAAGTGTTTTGAGTTAAAAAGTTAATCATGCTGTTGGCTTTTGTTTCTTATTTCTTCTCCCCCTCACAGCTGTTTCTGCCAACTAAAAATAAGTTGAACCAGCAAACAAAACATGAATAATCAGCTCCCCACGGAGAGCTGAAACACCAGCAGGAGATGCTCCTTGAGTCATAGGTGCAGAGTCCCCTCAGGTAGATCCCATTCTTTCCAGACATTGCAGCAGCAGAGGAAGGCAGGGCATGCGGAAGGTTATATCTGAGGGACGGATTATATCCGAAACTGAGGTGGGCACAGGGAGATGGGAGTTGAGATTTTCAGAAGCAGTGGACTTTGGACTGTTTTGTCCTCTCTGGACTCAGATGGCAGAACATCCAGGTGGTTTTACCGCTTGACAGACAAACCAGATCAGAGGCTGACCGGCGTGCGGTGGGATCCACGTTGCCTAAACACGGCCATCTGGCAAGATCTTCGAAAGCCTGTGGTGTCTGCAGCCCCTGCCCAGAGCCGGCAGACGGGACCGGAGTGGGACCTGCACCCTCTCCAATGGGCAGCCGGACACCAGGTTGGATATGCCGTCCTTCACACTTCTGCGCCTCCTCGGAAAGGCGTTACACAGTTAAGAGTCAGTCCCTACAGAGGAAAAGGCTGATTAGTGCGTGGTTTAATCACGGTTGCCAGCTCCGGAGCTGGATTTCCCTTATTTATCATGCTTCTTTCTCCACTGAAGAGCAGGCGGAGGGATGTGTTTCTCGTAAATCAGAATGCTTCTTTGCTCCCTTCACATCTTGTTGGCTGTGGAAGTGAGGGTAAATACAACGAAGGTCTTTTGTTTGCCTCGATTGCTGCGATTTAAGCAAAACTCAACGAAGGGGTAACGCTTACTCGCGATACTGCCAAACCTGTGTTTCTTCCGGCGGCAAGAGATGTTGCTACACTAGCTCAAGTTTCAATCAAGGTGTTGATCCCTCTTACGAAGAGATTCAAGGGCCTGAGACCATGGCATCTAAGCAATACGTCCACAGTCAACAGCAACATTCCCCTGACAAAACTGAACATTTGCTGAAAATACCTTTTAATCAGGTAAATATCAGCCTGCGCTTTTTCGAGTCCATTTGTGAGAGAAAGAGGATTAATTGCTACACAGATTACCGCTCGCTGGTGTCCTGTTTCTCAGCAACTTCAGCCTGCTAAGCCTTTTCAGATGAGCATTTGTGAAAGTCTTTTTAGAGCTAGTCTATTTTTCCACCCTGATTTGTACATGGATTATGATCAGATTCAAATGTGCAGATTTTAAGGAAAGAGCAAAGATGAAGAATTTCAGTCAAATAGGACTTAACAGAAAGTGATATAAACAAATATGAACGTAGCATCCCATCTAATGTCTTCAGCTACTGAATGTTAACAAACAGCTTAATTTGGACATTCAGAATGTGTTCAGTCTGGTGAACAAGTTGCAGAGAAGCACCTAAACACTAAAGGTTGCATTACGTGCTGTTGCAGAAGTAATTTCATTTAGAATTACAATAAAACGACATATGTCTGCATTGCACAGTGAAGCTGCGTGTTTGCAGAGGTTCTTTCCCCCCAGACTAGCGCTGTCCAAGATAGTTCCAGAACTGAAAAAAAAAATGACTGTGATACTATAGGGCTACATGGAAGTTAATTAGCCAAGCTGAAACCCAAGAGTAATTAGCTCAGCTGCAGCAGCATCACAGCTATACTGCCTTCAGGATCCGGCATTTCTGCAGGGTCTGATGTGGTGCCATTTCGAATACGAAGGTGCCTGAGGCTAGGAAAAAAGCGTGCAACAGGGAGTTATTTTGCTACAGTTTTTACACAGTCCATGATTATTCGATCAATAAACATGATAGTTTTATATTATAACGTCTGAAGAATGTGTTCAGTCATTTGCAAAACGGTATCTTTTCCACAGTTCAAAGGGCAAACAAAAGCAATGTAGGCCATTTACTGGATGAAAGGCTGAAATGCTCTATGAATTTTGCTGGCAAACCGTTCTCTGCTGTCATAAGGCTAAATTACTGAGAGGGCAGGAGAGCCAGTTCTCTCTTGAAAGAGCCAATCCTCAATTGAAATAGTGGTACCAGTCTTTGTAACTTCTGTCCCACTTTTAAAAGGGTGATATAACTCAGCTTTTTACTACACTCTTAGCACAAAATAGTAAGTACTGGGCTGGGGAAGGAAGTTGCTCTCCAAGGTAGGAAAGAGCTTCTCCAAATCTGCAAATCTCGCTGCAAATTGGGTGGAAGTGTTCGTCTGAGGTCCTTAGATGACGAAGCAGCTATGGCTAAAGTTTTATGTCAGGTCATCTCAGCATATTCTCTAATGGCCACATCCCTGTCCTGTAGGTATTTCTGCTTAACGTTACTGAGTGTAATTTGCAATCCCTGAGTTTTAACTTCATACTAACGTTTATTAACAATGCTGTTCGGAGGCAGTGCTGCAAATCGGCAGTGAAGGGCAAGGGCAGAGCATGACATCTGTAATATCTTCATCCTTTCTCCAAACTGTGTTTCTCTTTCGTAAGGAACAGGCTTGGGAAACATCCCAAGAGTGAAAACCTTCCCTTGCAAATCAGGACATGGAACTACCACGAGGTGGCATCAAACCCATATGATGGGGCATCAAACCGTCAGCTGTTGGGTTTTTTTTTCCAGTTCTGAGGACATCTCGGTGCAGAAGTCCTAACCCCAAAAGGAGCGCGCTGATATTTTAGAAGCAGAAGCTCTACATTTTACAAATCTTCTTCATGCTTAGTACTGCTGTGTGTAATTTCACTGCCTTCCACAAGTAGTACTACTCCACGGTAGTAAATGAACATGAATCAGGCTATCTGCATGAAGTAGGTTAATGCAGCGCTTTCCAAAATCCCGGTCTGTCCCCACCAAGGCAGAGGAAGAGCGGACACGGCTTTTAGCAACAAATGACTTGGCAAAAGAGGCCTGCAGTGAATTTCGTTTTCCTGAAAAGGGGGCTGTGGTTTCTGCTGGTGCTATCTGTCATCTGCCTCTGAAGTCTCAGCGCGCACGGTGAAACAGGCATCTGACATACTGAATCAGCTAACAGATGTGTGCCCGTGTGTTGGCTCATGTGAGGTCCTCGTTCTGAGAGGACAGGCTGTGTGACAGGGCACGGTGCCCACGGCACCGTGTAGGAAGCGGTGGATGACCCAGGTGGGCTCCTGCAAGTGCTGCAGAATCCAGGGGCCACACTCTGCACAGCGCAGAGACTCCCGGCAGCGATGAGCAGTGTGGGGGGACTCGGGGTGGGAAAGGCGCAGTGATGCCGCAGGAAACCCACGGAAAAGGGAGCACGAGGAGTGACGCTCGTGTCTCATGGGACCTGACAGCTTTGTGTCCCGTGGTGGTGTGTGTGAAACGAGTGCACTGGCTCAGCCAGGGTCCAGTAACAGCCCACCTCCCGTGATGGTCAGACCCAGCGCAGGCAGCCCCAGGAAAGGCCGCGGAGCAGTGACTGATCTATGGAGGTCCCAGGGACAGGCTCACTGTCAGCCTGTGCCTTTCCCATCTCCTGGGAGGTTGCAGGGCTTCGCTTTGGGGGGGCTCTCAGAGGGGCATCTTTTACTCCCACGCCATTCAAGTGGAAACTTATCACCTGCCCGGCAGAAAACAGGGAACTTGGCCAACCTCTTCCAAACAATAGCTGATTCCCTTTAAACTCGTGCATCTTAAACACTTGAAGAGTATCACTTCTTGAAAAAACACACTTGTGTGGGAGGGAGGTACCTGGAGTGGAGCCAGTGAGCCGTAATTGGGAGAAACGATTGCACAACGCAGGCGGTCAGAGCAGCGCTTTATCTGCCAGCCAAGCGCTGGCTGTCATAGCACAGAGCCAAAGGCTCTTACCATGACCAGACTTTCTTGTCCGGAGGCTTTTGCTGATACGACACAATCAATTCATATCTTTTTATTTGAAAAAAAACCCATGTTTTCAAGATACTTTACGCAGATCCTCAGCACCCTAGAGGCTGAGGTGCCAGGAAGGGTCTGGTGTACCGGGCCCGTGATAGCTGGAGCCACTGGCATTACTGGGTAAGGTAAGCAGCAAGCTGGCTCTTGTCTGTGTGAGCACTTCTTTCCCTGCAAGTCCCTAAATGCGGCTGAAGAGGCCTGGGCAAATCTTCAGAGTTAAAAGCTCCTGGATACCTCTGTAGCTTCTTTTACACTTTATCCTCCTCTCGGAACAAAGTGATTGCAAGCTGGGTTTTCCTTATCTCTCAAGGCTAAAACCACAGATCCCCTTCTGTGAATGAATCCATCCCTGGAGGATTTCTCTCTCCCTCCCTTCCTTGGGAGGCCCTCATTGTTGTCCCTCCACCACAGGAGGTAGAGGTACCCCACCTTTCTATTCTCCCCTCATCCTCCAAAGGACTTGGGAAAGCTGCCCTCTTTCCCTGGTGTGCAGCGGGGAAGGACAACGCTGGCTGGGATGGCACGGGAACATGGGACGAGGGGGGATGCCTGGATCGCCGAGCTCAGCTCCCCCATGTGGACAGCACCCATAGATGTGGGTTTGCTTCTTCGCTGCACATTCTGTGGCACTATGGGCCATGAAACAAACTTCAGTACTCTACTACATGTTTTATAAGTACAGTTAGAAAAGGAAGAAAGGAAAAAACATGTACCTAACCCGTTGCCAGCCCAGTGCTTGCAGGCCAGACCGCAGCTCAGTGCTTCCCAGCAGCTGTGGGTCCCTGGGAAGCCCTGGCCCACCTTCCATGTGAACTCTTGGAACAAAATCATTATAGCTGAAGCACAATTTGCCATGACTAGCTACGCATATTTATATCTATCATGTACTTTGCTGCTCCACACAAGTGAATGAAGAAACCGCATGGCTCCAGCTGGGCTCCAGATTGCTGTGTATACAGCTCGTCAAGCTTGGCTATACGTGCTGCTCATCTACATATAGCCAAGCACTAATTCATCACAGAAGGCGGTGATCACCCTGAGTTTCAGAACATGTGAAGGAATCCTGCCCTAGTTCTGTGTGGTTCCTCACTGCTTACACAGTCTCCGCCACTTAATACTGGGTGTAGGGTTGTTTTTATTTCCTGTAAAGAACAGAGTGTTTGGCAAAAGAGGAGAGTGAGAATGACAACTGTGTACACATTTCTCATATTTCTAGTATTATTTCTCCTCCGGAGAAGAACAGAGCTGTTATTAATAATCATCTCGCCAAGTTTCTGAATTGATATTTTGAAATGAGATGGGTGATAACTTAGGAACCACAGGCAAGGAAGAAAATGTGCTTTCAGTTGAATTTGAAATGGGTGGAGAGTTGATGATGCAGAGATATAAATGACGGTGATTCTGGAGGGCTAGAGCTGTAGCGAAGAAAGCCGTAAAACAGTCGTTTTTCAGACTTTGTGAAGCCAGAGGCATCGCAAGGGCTTGAGGGGAGAAAGGAGGTACAGGAGGGGGAGAAACAGGCAGAACCCCTGTGGGTACAGTCCTCAGCCTGGAGCTGAAAAGGCATTCAGCCGTGGCCGAGCATCATGAGATTGTGTCTCTCTGCACAAGCCAGACAACGGGTGCTGGAGCCCGGGAGGACTCGGGTGGCCATGGGGAAGGAGGCTGCAATAGCGAGGCAAGGAGAGAAGCGGTCCCTAGCAGGACAGAGGCTGGAGCGGAGCTTAGACACTGGCGCAGGCATGCACGTTGCCTGACATTCGCTCTCCTCTCTGAGGAGCGCTAACCTGTGCCCGGGCAGTGTTATCCCTTACCAGACACATAGGGGAGATACAGATATAGACACTTGGCAAATGTATTGTCACTTAGGTAGCATCAGAGCGTGCAAGGCTTTACGGAGGGAGTAAGCCTTTGAGAAACATGCATTCGGCATGTGAAGGATACAAGTTAAACTGTAGGGTAGTAGAAGTTCTTGGCAACTTTGTCAGTGTTTCCTCTCTTGTAATCTATGATCTCCTACAGACACTAAGCTGCTATTTGAAAACAGAAGAAAGGAATGAACTGTTCAGCCACCATGACTGCAGACTGTCCGGACTGTGACTCAGTGCTGTGATGTCTGCGTAAGCCTCCCTCCAGTCAACTTGAAACAAGGACTCCGAAAGAGAAATTGTGTGGGATTACTGGTTGCTCTCTATAACCCCAGCAAAATCGAATCTTCTTCCTGCAACAAACAAAATCCTTGTAAAACCTTGCCCATGGCTAACGTTACAACGGAGGCTTTCTCTTCTTGCCCGCATTCCAGTGCAGGCCTGCTCAGTCAACAGGACTAGCATTTGCCTTATTACAGCAAACCCATCTCTGCCAGCCTTAGACCCACTAGTGCAAATATTCTTGGTGTGCTTCCTGGCACTGCCCGCCAGCTATCAACAGGCATTGCTCATCAGAGGACAGGCAACAAATGGGTGACAGAAACACCATTTCCAGGTGTACGCTGCAACCACTGGCCAGCTGCGGTCACAGAAAAGCTTCCTTATCATAGAGCAACCATTTAACAAACACCATAGCCCACACAGTTAGAAATGTGGCATTCACAGCTCAGCAGTCCCCCAGCCCTGGGGACTCCTGGACCCCTCAGTGACCCCCTGTGGTCCCCCAAGCCTGAGCTGACCCATGCCTGTAACACACAGCCACCCTGGCTCAGACCCACGGAGCTGCCTGGGCCCCTGGAGCAGCCCTGTGGTGACTCCCCACCTGGCCTGCACCCATGGCTTTGCATAACACACAGATCATTTCCCAACACGTGGTTCTCCAAACCCAGCCCCTTGCAGGGTATGGGAGGCTGCTGGCAGGGCCTTCAGCACGGCTGCTTCCCTTCCTCCGGGCTCAGCTGCCTGTGTCTGGGGCCAGCTCTGGTATGGGTATACATGTCCCAGACCTGGGGCCAGAGTGCTGTGCAGGACAGAGCAGTGAGAAGCCTTGTGGGGGTCTCCAGAGCTGCCTTTAAGCTCAGGCTCCTGCCCTTGGGGCCGTTGCCACGAGCTACATTGCAGCTATGACCATGCTTGAACGTGTCCCCCTCTGGTTTGGACCCTGACCTGCTGACTTGACTTCTTGGCTTGACCTCGGACCAAGTCCTACTACATAAGAGATGCTGTACCCTTCCTTCCCAAACAGGCAATGTTTTCCCTGCAGTAGCCTATGTCAAAATGTAGTTTGGATGGTGATTAGAAGGCTGGAACACAATCTTCTGTGACTTCACTTGGATTAAACACAGCCCAGCCAGTTTGAACCTTGTAAACACGGCAGCTTCCAAGGAGCTAACAGTGGTGCATCTGCACCTCTTGTGAAATATAAGCCTCAAAGCCCTGCAAACACAAGGCATAAAAATGTCGGTCACTTCTCAGGCTCCACTTCGGCAAAGAGCAAATTTATGCACAGCCGCAATGGAAATTCATTTCCCTGAGTTTTCTGGTGCCAGGATTTCATGGTGTCTCCCATTACACTTTAGAGGCAATTTTAAAAGGTAGATGTTTAGAGACCTGGATTTTTAATACAAAAAAGAAGTGGAATATGAAATGTTGAAGAATATCTCTTGAGCTCACTGCAGAGAGAAAGAAACTGCTTTCCCTTGTGTCTTTTGTCTCCTGCAAATAGATAATGGCATGCATTAAATACAGTCCCAGATCCCTAAATATTTTTTGCCAACTAACTGCCATTGATTTTCTTTATGGATCTATGACTTGCTTCTCCATATTGTGCTTGCATTGCCCCTCTTCACAGCAAACTTTGCAGAAGTGTAGGAAAGAGTCTGATTGCTGCATCTAATTGCAAGGAGGATGAATCATTAGCACATTTCTAAACAGTCTAACTAGAACAGAAAACAGAATCAAGCTGTAACGCCACCATCTTATTAATTAAAAAGGCGAGGGTAAGAATTAGGCTGGCAAAAATCTCCCATATGAATTGTTTTGCAATGGAAAGTTAGCGACTGCGAAGCAAAATCGAATTGGGCAATATATGACAAAATTATTTTTGATTGCTTGTTGGTTATTTTTTTTTCAATTTGGGGCACATCATTTGTTTTGTTTTTTTTTTTAAATATAATAATTTGCAGGCACACCTGGAGACAGGGGGAGAAATTGCGGCTCCTCTTGGAGTCCACGAGGCAGGCGGAAGTCTGTGTCACTGTAGGACACAGTCACTTTCTTTGCTTTTAGTTAATTGCAACATAAAAAGTGCGTCCATTTCTCTTGCCATCCCAATTGCCTTTGTTTCAGTCTGCTTCCCAGAAATTGCCTCTCTGAGTAAGTACGAGCAAAATGTCTGCCTCCTGCAGCGAGAGGCATCAGCCGCAGGCTCAGCCAGCTCTGCACAGGTGCAGCCGTGTCTCAAATCTAGTTTAGAAAAAAAAGAATTGGTTCCTTATTCCGTTGATATTTCTTAGTCTTCTGCCACAGTGGGTCAGTGTGGGGGCTTCCCACATGGTATATCCAAACCACAAGCAATTATGCCGTGCAGGCTAATAAACGTTTCTCCAGCCTTTGGTACCGATGGTGATCTCCATGAGGTGAGGAGATGGGTGCAGGGTGACGATTTGTCTGTCTACCACCATCCTCTTCTGGCTCCTGCACCTCCCCAGTAGCCCTATATTCGTATGCCTTTTAGGCTTTTTAGCATTTAAACAGCTAGCCTGCGTGCTGTAATGACATTGCTTACCTCCCATCTGTTTGGTGCCTGCATGCTCACAGAGGAAGCTCTGGATTTGTCCTGCCTGAATGAACACAGCAGAGCAAACCATGACCAGAAGCGGAGAGCATGTGGAAGTTTCTGCCTGGCACAGTCGCCAGCCTCTCTGAAACATGAGTAATCCCTGTGCAGATGCTGGTTACGTTAGTGACTTGTATACTTTGCGTGAGCTCCGGCTTCCAGCGATGCTCCCCGGAGAGCCGGGCTTCTTCACTCCCCTATACTATATTCGTATGCCTTTTATTTAGCATTTAAACAGCTAGCCTGCGTGCTGTAATGACATTGCTTACCTCCCATCTGTTTGGTGCCTGCATGCTCACAGAGGAAGCTCTGGATTTGTCCTGCCTGAATGAACACAGCAGAGCAAACCATGACCAGAAGCGGAGAGCATGTGGAAGTTTCTGCCTGGCACAGTCGCCAGCCTCTCTGTCTGAAACATGAGTAATCCCTGTGCAGATGCTGGTTACGTTAGTGACTTGTATACTTTGCGTGAGCTCCGGCTTCCAGTGATGCTCCCCGGAGAGCCGGGCTTCTTCACTCCCCGGCGCGGTGGGATGGAAAGGACTGGCAGGGCTCCGAGGAGAAAAGACTTCTTAGCAATTCTTTCCACAACAACTATGATCTTTAGGAGCAGATGAACACTCATCTGCAAAGGAAAACGCAGCTAGCGGATCTGGTTGATGCTGTTCAGTCATCCAAGCCAGCTTTGGGTTTTCCAGCCCGTTCTCGGTCACAGGAGTAGCTCACGGTTCTGCCAGTGCAGTACCTGAGCAGCTCAGCCATGCATGTCGGTATGCAGCTGATGGCTGACATCACTCACAAACCTGACAGAATCTGATGAGGGCACTAAAGGTGCTCAACTGAAAGGGAAGGAGCAATTAAATCTCCTTTCTGCAACAACTGAAACAGTGGAGGCCACCACAGAAGGCACAGACAACCGTATGAAGGTCTGAAGGCCTGAAGGCCCTGAAGCTCCCTGGTCATCTGGAAACTAACCTTGCAAAGTTTTCACTGCACAGCCGCACAGAGCTGGTACTGGGGAAGGGCAGAGCTGTGCAGCCGGGATCCCAGTGAGGGAGAAGACGGGCACTGGCTGTGTAGGGATTGCATGGGCTTGAGCCCCACAGGAGACTTCTTTTGGATAAAGTACTTCCCCTGGAAGCAGATGTGCATTTCTAAGCAAAGAAACTGTCATCCTGCTTGTTTGTACAGGGCTCAGGAAATCAGGCTTTATGTGTGTTTTCTGTAAGTACGTCCCATCACACTGAACAACATACCCGACTGATCCTCACTTTCTCCCACAGGCAGAGCCAGCTACGCCAAGTCCCGTCTATGAAGTTACCACACAGGCTAGGCAAGATACTGTTTTTCACCTCCCAAATCCCCACTGGGTAGGAAAGTAACATTTTCACCTTGTTCTCTGATGACCATGATGAAGATGAAGAACAAATACTCATCCAGCCTAACTTCAGACCTTAATTAAATTACCTAACCTAGGTCCTGGCAGCCACCGGTCCTGGTGGAGCCATCAGCGAAGGGCAGGCGTCTCTGGCGCGTCAATCAGACACCGTGTGGGTGGTATCAGCCTGCAGAGTTCTCCAAGAGAGGGACCCCAGTTGTTAGGCTCCAAATGCATAAAGTGGGGTGAATTCAGGCACAAGTGACATCCTTAATGTTGGAAATGAAATATTCAGCATACAAACCACAGGCTAATATCTGAGCTGCTGAACTAGCTTTCCTCTCACTCTGGTGTAAGTTAAATGAAAAGACTCTTCATGCAAAATTACACCCATGTTTAATTACTGTTGTTGGCATTACAATATCACTACGTAGTCCTAGGTGCAGATGAGGACCCTGCTGTTTCAGGCTCTACACAAGCACTGCAGAGTGGTTCCTGCCAGAAGCGTGTGCTCACTTGGCACTGCATGGCAATGTGATAAAGCTTTGATCAAAATCGGAAAAATCGTGTCCTATCCAGGAAAGCCAGGTAGTCATATACACCCGGTTTGGAGGTCACGTTTTCCAGTTTCTGCTGTAAATCAAGATTTTTTTTTTAACATCCTATGAAATAAAACATTTGCAGGGGAGTCCTGGCTTGAGAAAAGGAAGTCGCTGATATGCTTGCAATTACATTTCTGGCTTTATGAACGACAAAATTAGAAGTGATTTCTGTAAGTGGTCTGAGGGTGAAACAGAAGAAGCTTGGACAAGCAGAGCCAAAGAGACAAGCATGGGAATGCATTCAAAGAGCTGCCTTAGGCTCAGCCTGCATAACATGTTACTGACAGCTGGCCAGGAATACACCAAGCACGCTGCAAGGTCCAGGCCCTGTCCAAGGAATCTGCAACCCAACACCGGCAAACTCGAAGCCAGGACATCACCGGAGGAGGAAGGGAAGTGTGTCTGCAACAGGAAGGAAGAGAAGAGCAATAAACACAGTTGCGAAAGCAAAAAGGTTGATGGAGGACTTTGGAAGATAGGGAGTGACCGGCCGACAGGGGACAGGACGGAGAAGGGGCAGCCTGAAGGACAGCAAAAGAAAGAGGAGACAGGAACTGACAGTGGGTGGGAAGGGAGAGAGAAAATGAGTTCAAACTCAATTTTTAATATTACTCATTGTGGATAAAAAAATGGGTTTAAATAAGTGCTTGCTGTAAAAGTCCTGTTGTTGTCCTGCTGCTATGACACTGCATGCTCATGTCTCCACTCTGCTGAGTCCTACAAATCACCCCACTCTGTGTTTGTGGCACACAACAGCCCCTCCTGATCCACGCCCGGGAGAGCAGGTAAAGGCAGAGAGCTCTGCACTGCTTCCAGCCAGCAGCGCCGGAGCAGCACCTCTCTGCGGTCCTGAGCACTTCCAAGCAATGACCCAAGCTTCTTCCCGGACCCTGGACCCTGATGGCACCAGGAGGGTGAAGAGTCAGGCCAAAACCTCTGCATGTGCCTTCTGTGGCATTGCCCCAATGCTACCAACAACTCCATGGTTAAACAGTGTTACCCTCTTCTGATAGCTGTCTTCAATAATTGTAAAATTTCATTTTCTTTGTGGTGATGCTGTAACTTAGTGAGCTGGAAACATTCCCAGAAAGGAAAGAAAACTGTACTCTGAAGACATTTATTTTAATTGTTTTATGAGGCACCCATAGAAAATGACACTAAGCTATCTCTGAAGAGGCAACGTTAAAGCATGGGAGCTTCTCCTCCCAAAGAGGCACCTCACGCTGAATCTGACAGGTCCACTTTGCCTCTAATGTGCTTCTTCATGCTGCTGTATGCTCTTTGCAGCTGATTGATAGGTTTATTTTCTGCCCTTCATCTAAGATGACTGTTAGTCAGCTTGGCTTGGACTTCCCCAAACTGAGATAAGAGCAAAGTTGCCATGAATCCAAGCGGTCTCAGAGAAGGGTACTAAAAAGCCTGACTCTCCTGTCACTTGCAGCGATGTAACTTTGGGGAGCTGCTGTCCTGACCATAGGCTGACAAGGAGCGACCGCTGAAAGAGATCCCAAAGCCTGCCAGATGTGCGGAGCGATACACGTGCCTCTCTCCGGGTGGCATTGCACTGTGCCTGGGGAGTCAGCTGCCGGCCCGACACTTTAAATTGGGGTTCAGCTACTGAGTTCTTGAGTTGTGCCAAAGGTCTCCAAGGGATAAAGCTTTCCTGATGGGGTTTTAAGATATCAACCTGAAGCCATTTCCAAGAAGGAAATGGAAGTGGAAAACAAGAGCCAGTGGAAGAATAAAAAGTTAAGGTTAAGACAGAAAGGCTTCAAATGCTCTGGAGTGAACACTTCACTTACAGGACCGCCATGAGGCTGTGGCAGTAGGCCTCCTAAGATGTAACTGCAAATGAAATATGACTTTTCAGGGCAGTCTTAGGTCCACGCTAGGTGGAGAAACCAGAGAATAAATTCCTGGGATGTTGGGTTTGCCAGTGGACGAGCCGGGTGAAGCAGCTGTGGGCTGTGCTGGGGAGCCACAAGCGACTCCATCCCAGGCTGAGAGAGGACCAAACGATCAGCAGCGCCACATGGGCCTTCACTTGTGCATCACACAGTACCCAAGCAAGTTTGCTTCAGTGAAGCCAGACCTCACGTGAAGTGCTTCAAAGACTTGTTTTGATACACACAGAGAGCAGAAACTTTATTAACCAGCTTTACTTCACTGAACAGTCTCTCCATAATCACAGTCAGCACAAATTGCGTTCAAAAGAGCGTGTTAAAGTCATTAGCTGAAGATCGGGCGAGGAAGCCATCCATTCCCTAGTGATTAACCAGCAATTTCCTATCCATCAAGGCCCAGTGCTGTACTCCATTAGACTTTATGAAACATGCAGGGTGTGTGTATGGCAGAGAACATGGTAATTGCTTTAATTACAATTCTTTTGATTAGTAATTTTTATTCACTGTCAAGAAGGTTGCCTGCTCCTGCATTTGGGGAGAACAGTTTTCATCCCCTCCTTCTCAGGAACATGTTTTGCGTGAGCAACCGCTCCTCAGATCCCTACCACTCTTCCCTGCAGAACAGCACGAGGTGTTTGCGTATGTGTGTTTGCATGACGAAAGCTGTCATATTTTGGTCCTTTCTAAGCTTCCTGTAATATTCTGCATCTTCATAGCCACAGCACAGTTTAATTTTCGGAAGCCAGCAGGCAGACTGTTTTTCTCCTGCTTCATCTGTTCTCAGACAGGCTCATTAATGTTGCTGCTGTCTTGCACTTCAGTGCTTTCTTTAATCAGATCATACCACTCCCAGAGGATACCTGTTTCAATTGCCGGAGCAAACTATTACATTTCCAGAGCTCACGTCTGATAGGAAGGATCATTCGATGCCATTGAATTAGGGCAGAGATAGGGACAGTGCCACGTAGCGTGTTGGAAGAGTGCAGGACCTGTGTGGAAGGAGAGTGGCAAAGCCATGGATGGCACTGGGGTGAAGGGAACAGATTTACCTTCCACGGTTTGTTGCCAGATGCTCAGTAAATAATTTTACTTGAGTGTTCTGGAATTTAGGTTGTACCGCAAGAAGAGCCTAACCAGAGAGGCTGGGACGAGGTGGCAGTCCCAGCCACGAGATGGCACGTGGAAGGCAGGGAGCCCAGCAGCTCGCTAGTGGATCCCGGGAATGACTCAAGCAGAGGGAGCTTCTCTTTTCTGAAATCCAGTTTTGATCACCTCACCTCAAGTCCTCCTTGTCAGCAGGTGTTCCCCAGGACGTCGCACCTCATGTGAGCGGGACATCAGAACCAAGCACACCGGGGGACAGTGGCAAACCTGGACAACCACATTGGAAAGAGCAGAGTGGGGGTGGGTGAGGGGGGGTGAGTCTCACTCGACGTCGCACCTCATGTGAGCGGGACATCAGAACCAAGCACACCGGGGGACAGTGGCAAACCTGGACAACCACATTGGAAAGAGAAGAGTGGGGGTGGGTGAGGGGGGGTGGAGTCTCACTCGCTGTCCTGCTAGCTCTCTCACCAAGACACATGGGTAGGGAGGGACACCGTGCGGGGACATGCTTGCATACGTCTCATGCACATATAGAAAGACCTATCTCAGTCCTTTGGTCATGCAACTGAGGCATGGGGCCACCAGCATCCTTTGGGTGACCACCTGTGCATGCACCACCACATGGTTAATGGTTGGCAATTTGTCCTCACTGAAAGTCACCCGGCGACATTTTGCTGACGTAAAGATGGAAGGCACTGTGTCTTAATCAAGTGCTCCAAGGGTACAGAAAGAGCAGGATATTCCAAACCTGTGACGTTCTCCAAAGTGGCGGTCTGAGAACGCAGGTACCACGCTGGGCCATGGTTGGTTGTGCACGGATACTGGTGGATTCATCTGCAAACACTTGGAATAACTCAAAACCTTGCCTGTACATCTGTTAGCTGCATCACGGGGCTAGCAAAACCCAGGACTTTATCACCAGACAAATAGAGGCAAGCTCTTTATGTGCATCTTAACTCCAGAGAAGTATATCTTAGGGGCAGAGAGACACTACACGACTAAATGATTAGTAGCCATGTAACAAAGTACATATCGGACTCATATCTAAAAACGTTTGTACTGTAAGGTGTGAGAAAAGCTACACAAACAGGGCACCGGTTCTCTCCCAAGCAGGGAGAATGTGGTGGCTGTGAAACCCCACACCGTGTGGCCAAACTACGGGCTGGTGCAAGAGGACAAGAAGATGAACGTGCTCCCAGCCCCTGGACTGACAGGGGCTGTCAGAGATGGCTTTACCAGTGAGGGCTGGTTTCATGTACAGCTCAAGCCTGAGCGTAAAGTTGAGGAAAACTTGTTCATGAAAAGAGAAAAAGCATTTAATGCAGGTACTAGAGAGGTGAAAAATTATGTTATTGTAGAAACAAACCAGAGCATTGCCAGGGATGGACACTGCAGATGGCTGGGGACAGGGCATGTGCGATTGCCAAGGCAGAAGGCGTCTGTGACGAACTCCATTTACAAAACACACACAAGATATGAAAAAAGGATGGGAACCCCTGCTGCAGCCAAATAACACTGTCGGAACAACCTGCATAGGCAGAGTGTTCCCACGTTGATTGAAATCAAGCCAGGTCAATGGGATTAACAGCCTCCTCTTGGGAATGTACCAAGGAAACTCTGCATGACTGCAAGCAGGCTGAACCTCCTCTGTTTTCAGTTTCATCAGCAGAAAGATGGCCTCACTGGCAGCACGGCATCCTCCAGCGGAGGCACAGTCATCCCGGGTCAGACTCAAAGCGGAGGGCACTGCTAGTGGAGCTCTCTGCACCGCCTTGGTCCCCTCTGGGAGTCTTTCATCTAATCTTAGGCCAAAATCTGTGCTTTGTTTCAGTTTGAGATCTGGCAGAGGCAGCCCCCAATTCAGGCAAGCGTGCGGCCCCCGGTAAAAGCATCCAACTGAGCCATCCAGCTGAAAGCCCTAGATCCAGCAGCAGCAACTGGGCATCTGTGACCTGGGCACGGACAGGACCTCGGGCACTCCCAGGAAAACTCGATATATTCTGTGTTTTAGGTGGGATTACTGTATGCGTGCCATGCTGCCTGACAAGCCTGAGTTTACTACCACCATAGCACAAAGCAGTTTTTGTTAAGAAACATCTGGCATGAGACTGCAGCTCGTGCCGCTGCTGTTGGGGTTGTGCTCTCACCTCTGGTAGGCGGTCGGTGGCATCACTCTCCAGCCCAGCTTTTCAGGGCCATTAAAGTGGTGGCACAATAAACATTCTCGAGCCTGCATTAAATATCAACTTGACATCTTCTTCTCAAGCAAGAGTAAAAAACAAGAAAAGAATAGTGGTGCCGAGGGTGTCAAGATGAAGATAAACATAATACTGCAGCTCCTATGATGGGTGGTAGGCTTAGCTTTTCCTCAGCAACGTTCAAGTGCCGTTTGAGAAGGTAACAGTCATTCACAACTCGCCCACCTCTCCTTCCTTCCACGCTTTGATCAGCAGAGGCTTAGGTAAACAGGTGGGCACTTTAGACGGTCACTCATTCTAGCACCAACACTCGCTCCGCTTAGCCAGGCACCGTTCGGCACATCAGACGTGAAGCCCGGAGACAGACGCTGATGGATCTATTTACACTCCATTCCAGATTTAAAGCTTTTTGTCTCCGCAACCTGAAGAATTGGAGATTGAGTGTTTTAATTTGGATGTAAGCTTAGGGTTTAACAGAGGAAGGCAGCCTCCAGAACAAGAAGTATGGGGCTGAGCTGCTGCAAGCCGACCCTGAAATGAAGCATGCGTGCAGCCCCGTCCCTCCCCTCTCCCAGAGGAAGCTGTCTCTGACTCCATCAGACAAACTTCAGATAAAGGCAGGACCCATGGATCCAGTGTCTCCTGATACTGAACTTCTCTGAAGTCTGGGACATCCAGCGAGACACGGTCAGGAAAGAAACACTCACGGTTCACCTGTCCTTATTCCATCTGAGGAGCACAATAGGGAAGAGTGATAAAGGAGCAATGGAAAGCTTTGAGAGCGCTATTTTTAGCCTTTCCCAGCCAATTGAAAAGCTTTACAAATTGTAAGCGAGGGTTGAGCCACAAAAGCTTGCTCTGTGTCACTCCTGTCTCATAGGAGAGCACAGGTTGGGAGAGGCAGAAGACGATGCATTTCAAAGGCCCGCACAGACCCTGTGCCCGTTACCAAACAGAGATGGCTTCCATGTACAATGAAACATCACGATACCTTATCACAGCCACGAAAGGCCGTGTTTTAAATCATCATCTTCTGACACAAGGCACTGCAGTCCCTGCCCTAGAACTCAGAGTTTCAGCAGGGGATCTCAGGATGAGAAGCAAAGGCTTTGGAGAAGTCACACATGGGATCTAGAGCAAAAATGGTTCCAGATGTCCAGTTCTGAAGGCAAAGCATCTGTCTTAAAGCCGTCTTTTGCCTCCAATGGGAAAGTTTCTTACATTTACTTCCTTATGATCATGGAGAAATTGCACCCTTCACAAGCTGCTAGGGAACAGCAGCCTAGTTTCTTAGAGAGCAAAACTTCCATGTCAGGTCCTCAGATCTCTCTCTCTTAGCTAAAGGCTGTTTTTCATCTGGTTTTTGCTTGAATATTGCACAATGCTTAAGCAAGAGGGTGGGAAGATTCCTGTTCTCAGAGAGAAACCAAGTGAAATGTCAAGAGGAACATCCCTGCAAGTCTAGCATTGACTGTAAATATGCATGAAACCCCAAGGCTGAGTCCCTTCATCTGAGAAGACGTTAATAAAAATTTACCCTTCAGCTCACAAGCCTGCAAACTAATGAATAATAGCCACATCCTGGTAAACTCCGAAACATTTCATAATGGAAACAGAGGAACCTTCTGGGCACTGCATACTTTCATTAAAACATGAAGGAAAAAAATAGTGTTTTTTACTAAGACTAGGAACGTCCTCCTTCCGAGGTATGTCTGTACTGCTCGTGGTCTGCGCTCTGGGGAGTGGCAGCCTGGGAGAGCTGCTGCCTCTTGAACCCAGGCCAGGTAGGCTCAATTGCAAAAAGCAGTTTCTTCAGTTACAGCACAAAAGTCCGAGGGCACTGGCTGCCTCCTAGAGTGATAGTGTTATCCTGTATGAGGGAACATGTTCCTGCTGGGAGTTCAGGTCTGGTCACAGCTGAGATTTATGCGTGCGGTTACCGACAGAAGGCAGGAGCCTTTCTCTACTTGCAGAAGAATGGAAGAAAATTACGGAGCAGCGTAACAGGGTCTGAGCTGTGGACTGCAATCCCCTTCTCTCCATCAGCAAGTTTCTGGTTACAGCTTTGTCCGCTTTGTAGGCACTGGTCTCACTCCTGAAGATGGATGTTCTCCATCTGAGGTATGTAAATGGAGGAGAGAATAAACAAACTCAACGTCGGACCCAGGGGATGTTCCTTCTTCATCAGCTATCTGAAATGCGTAAGGTGGCCTACAGCTGCCAGGGAGCCTCCTGGGCTCCGACACGGCTCCCATAAATCAAGAAGTTTTACAGCAGGTCTCAAGGTCCTTGCCTAGGCTCCAAGTACCGTGATGCCTCTGGACTTGCGTTCCTGTGCTGGAGGAAATTTTCAGCAGTCACCTGGTGGTGTCCTTCTTGGAAGCATCTCCGCAGACAGGGACACGAGGGTCGACTCTTGGGAGGCTTGTGTGACTGACCCCAGGAAACCTTCATCAGACTCTTGTGTTAGCTGCCTGCAGGACCCCAGAGTTATGTTTCACATCCAGTGAGACAACCAGCCCTGTCCTGTTCTCTTCTCTTCCAGCGTCATGGAAAGTACCTGCTCTCTGCTCCCTGAAAACATGCCGGTGCTCAAGCACCCTGCTGATGACATGGTGTCTGGGTGGATGGAACGAGGCTGCAAATGTTAATCAAGCGCTGCTGGGAGAGCAGACTAGCTAGAGCCAACGGTCCTTCAACGGGCTGCAAGGTCCTGCAGCGGGCCTGGCAAGCCTTTCACTTGCCATGCATGAGCAAGCCTGAGCCATTGGGTTTTGGCACACACTATCTGATATTTTTATTCAGCAGATCCACCTCTGGTGTATTACAGCACATAACACCAGCGCCCCAGGAGAGGAGTAAATGGAGCTGCCGTCCCGGTTTTACGGCTCCTTGCTTTCCCAGGTTTCAAACCGCAGCAGATCCTTTTACTCTCCTGAGCGTGTGTCCCCGAAAGCGGGTCTGGGCTGTGCTCAGAGCACAGCTGCCGGCAGGTGGGTATTTAGTTCCAGCACACCCACTTTTAAATAACACCTCCGTATTTTTCTTGATCTTTTAATAAGAAGTGAACAGTTTAATGTGTCTTTTGCTTCTTTGCTGATGCCTACAAGAGCCTCTCAGCTAATGGTTTGTCATTGACCCCGACCGGCTCAACACCCACTCCGATAAGTGGTCCCACTGACCGTTGCGTGAATTCCTCCTGTGCCAAAGGCATGAAGGAAGCAAACTGAATAACAGCCACTGCATAGGTATTTAGTTACTTTTACCAAACCCTTACAGCTAAGGTTTTTAGATACTACTCGACAGGGCAGGAACGATTCTGCCCCCAGCCCATCACCACAGTGGGTTGGACCTGGCTCCAAAGAGGCTTGTGGAGCCGATGACTCCACGGGTGTGAGCATGGCCCAGGGAGAAGTGGTGAGGAGGTGGAGCGAGACTTGCAGGATGCAGCTTCTAATCCCCGCGTCTCGGTGCGTGGAGTGACCGTGGGCAAATCACATCTTCTCCAGGCCCCACTCTGCCTGCTTGCAGGACAGGCTCAACGGCTCCATCGGGATGCTGGGAAGACAGTGTGCTAATGGTGGGAGCTGCTGGGGGCTGCATGCCTGTCTGTGACCAGGGGATAACAAGTGTTGGTGCTTTCCTGCTCCTGAGAAACCACGTGGCCTCATTCGCTGTGAGCCAAATCTTACTTCACTCGTGCTTGTTTTCATAAATTGTGGCACATCTAGAAGACCTGAAGCTCTTTGGCACAGGCACAACATCTGTCTCATCTGAAATAAAATTACACCTTAGGTGCTATTTTAATAAAGAATAAGACCGATTATTTCTATGGATTTGCAGTGTATAACTGAAAACTCTTGAAGCTGGAGGCCAGCACACCTACTGATTTCAAATTTTTCATAGCAGAATTCACACCAGCCTTTTGTTTTACTAAATTATGCTGGGTTCCTTTATGGGGTTTGGTTGTTAACACATTCTCCCTGCTGCAGAAATTAAACTTTAGCATTTCTCCATCCCAGCGAACTTCAAAGAAACGAAGACATAAAATACAGATGCCTCCACGTATATTAAGCTAGTGTTGAAGAATAATGAAATGCAAAAGTGCTGGGAGAGGACAGGGGTTCATGAGTAGTCCCTGGAGTCAGAAATCCTGTTAAATCCTGTTTATCCAGCAAATACACTTCAGCATGGCATCTGGCCCGGAGCCTGACTGTGCTGAAAACGAGGCTTGCTCTTAAGTACGCAGAGGAAAGCAGCCTGCTCTACAGCGATGAGGGCTGGAGAACCGCTTAGAAATATAAATGGTCTGTGCATGAGACACGCTCAAGCAGTTCGATGTGAGATTGGAGGAAAAAAGCTCTTTCCCATGCTTTCTGTTGTCTCAGTTGAGACATCTCGATAGCACTTCAGACTGGGGCCATTGCACTGCTTCTTGGAAGTTTGGGGCTTTCCTTTAAAAAAAAGGAGGGAAACTGTCCCCTTTAGGGATGGGAAATGACTCTTAGGGAACCACACAGCTGTGGCAAGTGAAGCTCTCCCCTTTGACTCATGTCTCACGCGTCTCCGTGCCAGCCCCAGCCCTTTCGTAGGGGACTGTCTGCATGCAAGCACACCTGGGTCAGCAGGAACTGTCGGGGCAAAGGGGCTTGGACAGGGCCCAGGTCAAGGCATTGCGCCGGCCGTGGGATGCTCTGGCTGCACATCGCGCTTGGACAGGGCCCAGGTCAAGGCATTGCACCGGCCGTGGGATGCTCTGGCTGGGACTAGGCTGTACACCGTCACGGGACCCGTGCTGTACCAGGGAGGCTGTGGTTCAGCAGCTGGCTTGTCTGAGGCCCCTCTCTTCTTAGCTGATGCCCTACGGGGAAACAAGTGAGTAGAGGTAATAAATGAGAGAGAAACGAGAAGTGATTAAATGAGTAAAGGTACTTCCCCGAAAATATTCGGGGGGCTGGAAGGGAGAAAGATTAACAAACATCCCTGAGACTCAGTCTGCTTCCTTCCGCTGCACCTTTTCTGCAGGCAGCAGTTCCCTGCGTAGGCAGTTCTGCCTGCGCCCGGCCGCAGGCGATCTTGGGGCGAGGGCGGTGGTGGGCGCACAGGCAGGACCGCGAGTCACAGCGCGGTCAGAAAGCACGAGGCAGCCCTGGCCAGCCTGCGTCAAGAGAAAGTGGAAAACTACAGAACAATCTGAAGAGCTTTCTATAGCCCCAAGGAGGCCGACTAGGCAATCTTTAAAGTCGTGTTACTATAGCAGCCCTGATGGTAATTTACCAGTACATCTCCTTTTCTCTTCTTCACGCCCCTTTCACAACAAAAAAATGAGATTAGTCTCATCTCCCCCAATTACCTCGCCATGTTCCCTTCACAGCCTTCGGCTAACAGCTTTCCAGAAAAGTCCCACAACATCGCTGAGCTGCCGAGGGCCCCATATTTTTCTCCCCCGGTGCAGGAAGGAAAACAGCCTGTGCCAGGAGCATCCTATGGGGAGGAGGATGTTGTCGCAGGAGAAGACACGTGGCTCTTGCACGATGGGCTCCCACGGCAGGCTGCCTCTGCTGCGCTAGCCACAGTTTTGGCAGGAGCTTTTTGGATGAGCAGGAGAGAAGTTTTGCTGGAGGTGTGGGCAGGATACTCGTCTGCCTCTGCTCTCACCCCGCAAACATATGGGGATTAGGAGTAAAGCCATAGACCGGTGCCAGATTTCCACTCTCTGGTTTTGCTAGTGATAATCAGTTTTACCTTAACTGATTATACGGTCTTTCCTGGAGAGAGAAATAGGGTTTGGAGTCTGGTCCCACCTGGGAGGCTCGGGGAAAGCAGAGGATGGGGTTCGGGGTCTGGTCCCACATGGGAAGGATCAGAGAATATTTAGTTCCTGTTAGAAAGCAGGTGCTGAGCGCCCCATTCCCATACCCTGTTGCTGCCCACGCTGCAGGACACCCCATGCCAGTGTCCCGCCTGCCTGGTGCCATGTGGGGCAGGGTATCACGGTGGGCAGCCAGGCACAGGCGTGCCCAGGGCTGGAAGGGCAGGGAGGGGGTCAAGATCCCGTGGGATCTCCAGCGAGGGCAGCGATGCTGCAGCCTCTTCATCTGCCCACCCATGCCAGCAGCGGGGCTCTTCGTTGTGGCACACCATTGCAACTTTTGCAACTGGATTTTTTTTCTGTACTGATGGAGCCACGAGCTAGGATAAAAGCCCTGGGTAAATCATGCAGGATGGTCTGTGCAGGAGATCTGGTGCAGACCAGCCTGCCTTGGGCTTGTCCCACCACCGCACCATCCTGGTCCCTCACCTACGCTCCCAGCGTGGACCTGGAGACGGCCCAGAGCCAGCCCTTTACTTTGTGCTTCTGTCCCGTCCCATCCTACGTAGCAGAGGGCTCTGGAGCCTGCCAGAGATCTCCCCGGCGTAGGTGGTATTCAACATACCCTTTCTTCCTCAATACTTTTCCTTAATCCTGCACTGGAGGGGAGACGGGAGTCCTCCCTTCTCTGTCGGTGGTGCCTAAAGGAGTGTTGCTCCCACTGTGCTTCCTGCACAAATCAACCTAATTGCCCATTCCAGTGGCAGCTAATGAGCTTAAAGCTTTCACGGCCGGTGCCTCCTTCCCTCGCTGCGGGAGAGGCAGCTTCAGCCAGGACTATCCTTAGCTAAAGAGCTTGACAGTGGCGGAAGAACAGGAGGAAAAATCTTTGGGGAACAGAAGAGCATCGTTGGTGTTCCTGAGGCTGCTGAACAGAGAGCTGTTAGCCACAGGCAGGGCTCTCAGTGTGCTCGAAACCCCTGCGCGTGAGTGAGGATGGATGCTGATGAAAGGGGTATTTTGGGGGCTTGCTGCTGCAGGTACCTTCTTGCTCCCAACCCTGTGTCCTGCGGCACTGCATGCACATGCGGATGCCTTCCTGGGCTTGATATCAGAAGCGCTTTCCCCATGCTGCATGATATGGTTGGCAGCATGTTTGCATTGCTGTACAGGGCTGCTGGTAGGTGAAATCCCCGTGATGGAGGAAGACACCAGCAGATGCTGCTTGTGATGACATCTTTAGGTGCATGGGGGTTTGGCTGCTTGCCCATGCTGGCTGTTCCAAGACTAGCTCTTCTGGGGAAGGACAGCCCATTCCCATCAGCAAACTGCTCCTGATGCTTGTCATCCCCGTGTCCCTTGTGCCCACCCTGAGTCACCCCAGCATGAGCCAGGAACTGAGCTGAGGTCCCCGTCGTCTGCAGTGTCATCGCTGATCACCGGCACAACCCGTTGCGAGGCTCCTGCAAGGGTCCCACCTGCTATTGCACCCCCCTTTCAGTACAGCATCTCACCTACTGAGCAAGAATAAATTAACTTATTAGCCCCAGAAGCAAAAGTATCCAATTCACAGGGCTTCGGTGGGCACTGCATCTTCAAATGCCAGCTGGGACTGCTTGGAATATGCTGCGCTTGCTGCGAAGTTTGACATCTTTGCTTTATTGCACCAGCCGTGAAGCCATTTCAGTGCTGTGGCACTAATCCATCAGTGGAGCTCACCCGGCGCGAGTGTGACGTTTGCACTGGTGCGATCAGGTTTCTGGGTTGCTAGGAGTGACTCACACGTGTGCACGGACCGTGTCTGCCGAGAGGCACTAATACGATTTTCTCAAACCATGATTGGTTTCCCAATTTCTAAAAAGCCGTCTGGCAGGCTGGGCCCACTTCCAAGGTTTCCTGGAAATATGAAGATGTTAACAAGGTGCTGCTGTCAGAGGCGTTGAGTGAAGATCGAGCCCGTCTCTCAGTCCAGTGTTGGCTGGTGCTGCCAGGCCAGGACTGCGACTTCCTAAAACGAAGTTAAACCCATGGCGCCAGGTCACTTGCACATGGAGGGCTGAATTCCAGCTCATGGCTGAATTCCAGCTTGGCTGGTTCATCCTACACACTCCAGCTTATTTTCAGTCCAGCACCAAGTTTATCCTTTGCTTCTGGTCCTGAGCTGTTGTGTAATGTTAATTATTGCATGCTGCCACACTCCTCCCACATTCACAGATGTGTTTTGGGACTGAGCAAGGTGATTTCTGCGCACAGAAGAATGGGAAGTGCTCGGGCACCTTTGATATAAAAGGCACCGTGTCACTCAAGGACGAGGGCAGGAGAGGGGGTGATGCTAACAGAAAGTGAGCTAGGAAAGAAGAAGGATGCAAAGACTTTAAGTGATAGCTTCATGTCATGTCTATCCCCCGGCTACTTGGCAGATTATTCATTGCCTTTATTAACTCTGTGTTGAATTACCCTTCTTTTCCTTTAATTTTTCAAGAGGTTTATTGTTTCATTTTGTCTGGTTTATCTTTAAAAGGACTTCTTGTAAAAGTAAAGCTTTCAGAAGTTGCTAGCGTGACACCCCACAGAAAGAGAGCGTCCATTTATTGCCAGCACAGGCACTGGGCAGTGCTAGAGCAAAAGGTCCCCATTACACTTGAACACAGAGTCTGGGCAGCGCGGCTGCGCTCTGCGGCTGGCAGACAGCTCTCTGCCTTCGCCGCTGAGCGCCCTGGCAGGGCAGCCGGCACAGGCAGGGCTAACTGCCAATTCAGCTGTGAACACTTGCCATTAGGAAATGGCTCTGGCCCAAGATCACCAAATCGGCTCCAGGCCAGCCGGCCGGTGGCC
>NW_008794125.1:844831-845862 GCF_000699145.1 Aptenodytes forsteri | reverse complement strand
TGTGACCACTTGCCATAAGGAAATGGCTCTGCCCCAAGATCACCAAATCGGCTCCAGGCCAGCCGGCCGGTGGCCACCCACCAGGAGATCCCAAAGCTCTTCCCCGCCTGACCCGCCATCCCCGCGGGAGACTTCACATGACGGCCCTGTCCCCTGCACGACTCCCTCTGGCCACCCGGCCTCCTCTGCCTTTTAGCCATTTCCATTAGGTCTCGATGCACATTTGCGAAGCACCGGCTGGGCTATCGGGGATGCTCTGCAGGGCAGGGCAGTGCGTGGGGGTGCTCTCCCAGCGAGGCCACCCCAAAGCGGTGTCAGCTGCCCGGCGGGGGCTGTGATCAGTGAACGTGGATGTATTTGCTCAGTGCACGCTGTTTTATTTGGTGCTGTTGCAGCTTCATGGCTGCCTCAGGCTGACCCAAGCAGAGGCTCCTGCTGCAGCAGGGGAGGATGCCCCGTGCACTGTTCACACTGCTCACACTGCTTGCACTGCTCACACTGCAGCAGCAACACGTGGCCAGTCAGGCACCTGATGCAGGTGAAAGCACGCTTTTCTCCTGAGCCCGATTTCACTGATTAAAAATCAACATATTAAAACAAGAATCAGAAACATGAAGTGCTACCCCAGCTAGACCCTCTCCTTACAGACACGCTGGCCTCAGTGCATTCTGCCTTCACCAGCCTGGCCAGGGGAAATAGATCTTTTAACAAGTTCTCAAGTCAAAAAATTTCCATTTATTCCATGGCGAGGTGCGGGCTCCAAAGCTGAGGGACCCCCGGGGGGCAACATGTCCTCACAGCCTCTTCTGGTCATCTGGGGAGGTGCAAACTGCAGCTGGGGTGATGAACCAAGAGAGAGAAAGGGTTCCTCGTGCAGGTGAAAGCTCAGGCCTTTGGGGTTTTAGAGGAAAACAGATGCCAGTTTACATTTCTGCATGGATTTAGAATCATAGAATCATGGAATCACAGAATGGTTTGGGTTGGAAGGGACCTTTAAAGGTCATCTAGTCCACCCCCCCTGCCGTGGGCAG
>NW_008794125.1:826830-844196 GCF_000699145.1 Aptenodytes forsteri | reverse complement strand
AATCTACCCTCTTTTAGTTTAAAACCATTACCCCTTGTGCTATTGCTACAGTCCCCTACAGGACTAAAAAGTCCCTCCCCATCTTTCTTATAAGCCCCTTTAAGTATTGAAAGGCTGCAGTAAGGTCCCCCCGGAGCCTTCTCTTCTCCAGGCTGAACAACCCCAACTCTCTCAGCCTTTCCTCATAGGAGAGGTGTTCCATCCCCCTGATCATTTTTGTGACCCTCCTCTGGACCTGCTCCAACAGGTCCGTGTCTTTCCTGTGCTGAGGGCTCCAGAGCTGGACGCAGTGCTGCAGGGGGGTCTCACCAGAGCAGGGTAGAGGGGCAGAATCACCTCCCTCGACCTGCTGGCCACATTTAGTTCAGCCTTGAGTCTCTGACACTTTTGCAGATTCCTAATTCCTCTCCTTGTCACACCACGGATATACGGCCACGTGCTGGTTTTCTGCGTGCCAAAAGCCTTGAAGGCATCTGGCTCCACAGTCCCCCCTTCATACCCGCACAGGATCCGCCTCTGCCTGTGCTGCCCTTGCCAACACCATGCCTGGGTGCCCCAGCGTGAAGCGGGGAAGTCTCCAGCACTCTCCTCTGGCAGCTGAGTGCTACGTGCCCTCTGCACCCCAGCTGCAGGCACGGTGAAGCCTCCGCAGCTTCTGCAAGAGACAGCTGGATCCAGAGGAACCAGCATCGCCCGGCACCCTTGGAGCAAGGTTGTGGTCCTGCCCGTCTGATGCATGTGGGTGGTGTGGGCAGCCACCTCTGCCAGAGCGAAGATCTGCCCAGCGTCTCCTCGGCGAGGGGAGAGAGGCTGTGAGCTGAAGCGAGGGGCGCCGAAGCCTGGCAGCCGGGCGGCTGGAGCTGCAAGGGCATCTGCAAAAGTCGGCAACAGAGCATCGACGCTGCAGGGGAGCGCTGGCCTGGGCACTGGGCAGCGGAGCACCGGATACATTGATGAGCTGGGTTATGCTGGTGACTCACAGTCACTGTCTGTACCTGGCAGTGACTCAGCTCTCGCTTCTCTGATGTGACACAAGCTGTAATAAAATCCCGGCTTGTTTGTCGAGAGGCTTTTTTTACCCTGCTTCCCACCCCCACTGCAGGGTTAAGGACATCGTTTACCAGTACGGCAGCAGCCGTCACAACAACAAGGCTACATACAGAATTAAAAGCCTATTGGGAGCTTCCTGTCTGCTGGCCAAGGATCTGGAGGCTACAAGGCCAAAGGTTAGAGTGAGGCATGGTTAAAATGCCATTAAATGAGAACTGGTCCAGACCCTGCTGAGTCTGGGATCATGCCTCTGTGTGCGCGGCAGGGAGGGAAAGCCCCATTCCTCCCTTCGCAGCTCAAATCTGCAGCCAGGTCTGGCTGAAGAATAAGCAACGCACCCCTGGCCGGAGACAAACTGCTGGATTATCCCTGAGGTTTTGCAGTGGAGAGCATGCTGCCGCCTTCGCTGAGCACTGCCAGCCTCCCAGAAGGGCTCATGTGGTCTCTTCCAGCTGTTTTCCGGGAGCTCCTGACTCTAAAGGTTGACATTTCTGCCGCGGGCTTTGGCTTGCTCCGTCCCTCTCCCCAGAGCTCTCTGTCACCTCCTGAGCCACTCTTCAGCCTTTCAAGGACCCGCTCCTCTGGGCTGATGGGCGTGCTGGGCTTTCCTGCTCTCACTCCCAGACAGCGTTCTGACCTCTTCGGGGAGGAAATCCCTTTTCTCCCACCACTTTCTCCTTCACAGCTCTCCTCTTCCTCACATCACAATAAATTTCCACCTTTCCTGCACAAGCCTCAGTTTCTCTGACCATGGATGCTGCGTTCTCCGGATGGGATGCTCACCAGCATCTCAGCCAGACGTAAGGTCCACCCTGGAGCAGAAGATGTGGTCTTGGAGATACCCACTTTGGATGCAAAACAAACTAGTGATTTTTACTGTGTGCCCACAAAATGCTGCTGTGCTCCTCTTCCACAGTGCCTGTGGCTGAAAGCGGGTCCTACTTGGAGGATGCAAAATGTTAATGTCCCAGAGAAACTCCTCCAGGGAGTTTCTACTCCAACAGAGCAACTCTGAGAAAATCCCACTGCACAGCCTCTTCCTGCAGATAGTCCCACAGGAGATGGTGTAGATCATTGTACTTAAAAAATAAATGCTACTGATGTATCTCCTAGGAGCTGTAGGAGCGGGCCTGAAGCATGCTGCACAGCACACGATATAGCCACGGAACAGGATGATGGTCCCATCCCAAGGGCTTCCCATCAAAATCGACCACCAGGTGCAGCCTATGGAGAGAGGGAGTAAGAAACAGCAAGGAGACGGTCCGGATCAGCACGTGCAGCTTTTCAGCAGCTGTGTCCATCTGTGTGTCTTGTAGGCGATGCAAGAAAGGCAAGCATTGAGAAAAGATCTGAAGAATGACGGGACGGGTTTATACAGGGACCTTCTCCAGAGCAAGGGGAATAAAAAGTCCTATAATTGTTTCCACTAAAGCACGTGTCCCTTACTAGAAAGCCCTGAATGTGTCTCTGTATCCAGAAGCAGTCTGGATACAGAAATAAGAGTTCCCGTGACCGTGTGCAGTGACAAAAGCTCTGCTGCTCCCGTGCAGCAGCCCCAGCTCCTCCACCCGACCCAGCTCTTCTGCCTGCTGCCCACACGGGCAGCACTCGGGAGTGCCTCTCGGTGAGGCCCTCTGTTTAACACTTGCCATCTCTCCCCCTGAAGGTCAGTCCAAGGCTTTTTTGGACGTGATGTTTTGAAAATAGCCCTCAGATTGATGACATCTCTTTGCCCTATTTTTATCTCCTGTTTATAGGGCCAAGGCTGTTCATTGCTTCATCCTCCTCTGTCCCTCTTCTACATACGTCCACTTTTGATGTTTTATTACCCCATTTATAAATAATTTAGCCTATATTTTTTGCTCAAAAGGTGGTCAGAGAGTCCAGTCCCTTCTTAACCTTTTCAGTGCTGCTTCCTTTGTAGTTAGGACCCTGTCCCTTAATATTAGGGTTAATGCATCCTTAGAGGGTGAGCAGACAGCCGCGTGTAGCCACGTTAGCACATCTTAAGGTCCTATCCCTCAGCCAAGCAAGGTGCTGGAAATGCAAAGAGCAATAGGTTAGCTTTAACCCTGGTGCTGTTCTGTTCCCTGCCAAGCTGCCTGACATTAAACTCTCTCGGCTGGCTCCCGGGGCGGAGGGCAGTGTGTGTACAATCAGCGACTGGACCTTCCTTGAGATGTACCAGCTTCTTAATGCAGGTTAACTTGATTGCTTGCAATCACCTTTCTGTAGCTTTGGTGAGCTGAGTTTGGTGAAGCGCCTCTCCTCATCAGCTTGCAGTCGCAGACTCTTCACAAGGTTCCTCTTTAGTTCAGATTGCAAAATTTCCTTTGGTCCTGCTGTGGAGTTGCTCTACGCATGCACAGTGGACGTGTTTTCCAGATATCTACCGGCCCCGATGGAGCTACTCTTCCAACATACTCCAGATGTCCAGAAAACCCAGACAAGTTTGCAGAGGGACCTGGACAGGCTGGATCGATGGGCCCAGGCCAACTGTATGAGGTTCAACAAGGACAAGTGCCGGGTCCTGCACTTCGGCCACAACAACCCCATGCAGCGCTACAGGCTTGGGGAAGAGTGGCTGGAAAGCTGCCTGTCGGAAAAGGACCTGGGGGTGTTGGTCGACAGCCGGCTGAACATGAGCCGGCAGTGTGCCCAGGCGGCCAAGAAGGCCAATGGCATCCTGGCCTGTATCAGAAATAGTGTGGCCAGCAGGAGTAGGGAAGTGATTGTGCCCCTGTACTCGGCCCTGGTGAGGCCGCACCTCGAATACTGTGTTCAGTTTTGGGCCCCTCACTACAAGAAGGACGTTGAGGTGCTGGAGCGTGTCCAGAGAAGGGCAACGAGGCTGGTGAGGGGTCTGGAGAACAAGTCTGATGAGGAGCGGCTGAGGGAACTGGGGTTGTTCAGCCTGGAGAAAAGGAGGCTGAGGGGAGACCTCATCGCTCTCTACAACTCCCTGAGAGGAGGTTGTAGCGCGGTGGGTGTTGGTCTTTTCTCTGAAGTAACAAGCGATAGGACGAGAGGAAATGGCCTCAAGTTGCGCCAGGGGAGGTTTAGATTGGACGTGAGGAAAAATGTCTTTACTGAAAGAGCGGTTAAACATTGGACCAGGCTGCCCAGGGAAGTGGTGGAGTCCCCATCCCTGGAGGTATTTAAAAGACGTGTAGATGAGGCGCTTAGGGACATGGTTTAGTGGGCATGGTGGTGTTGGGTTGACGGTTGGACTCGATGATCTTAGAGGTCTTTTCCAACCTCAATGATTCTATGATTCTAAGTGCCCCAACGTACCTGATTCCAACAAATTCCTAACTGGAAAAAGAGCAGGTGCTTGCGCAACTCTGGCTGCAAGCAGCCCTGTGTACAGGGATGAATTTGGCATGCAGGTACGCTTTTCAGTGGTAGTAGGCTACGTCTCACAGCAAAATGGATCTGTTGTTATTCTAGATCAAATCTGGAAGAAAAGCAATCATTCCAGGCTGGCCTTCAAGTAGGAGGTTCTCCTCTGGACAAAACATACTGACTTCATGTTTGTGTGTATTCTTTTCTCATCCTTCCCTAGTGAGTCACTCTTTCCGGATTTGTTGCTGGTGTCTCCTGCCGTGGATGCCAGACACTTCAGATGGCAAATGTAAGTTGCTGCCTGGATGTGGGTTCAGACTTCAGTTTAGGGACGCCTTTAAATCCTTTCTGTGCATGAGATTACTAGCTTTTTCCTATTCTTCTTGCAGTAAATATGAAAATCCTCTTTCTTTGTAGTGGCACTATGATGTTTGGACTAAACCGATTGGATTTAAGACTGTGCGATGACCCAGCACTAAGAGGTTTTCACTGGTCAGTTCTAAAAAGCCTTTAGCAAAAGACATTCAGCTTCTATATGTTCTGCCACTGAAGGCACGTTCCTGCTTCCGTAAAGGTCTTCAAAAAAGGGAGACAGAAAAAAGCTATAGACAACAGAAGTGTTGCGAAGAAGATCGCTGTACTCTGTTGTCTCCTAATGAATGAGCGGAAGGGAGATCAGTGAAGCTGGAAGGCATGAAATGTAAAACTGATTAAAACAGTCTCACGACATCCAGCTACGCTCACTCCATTCTCTGCCGTGTGTTACCGCAGGAGGTAATATTCAGCAGAAGCCCCCCCAAAAATAGGGCTGACCTTTACATGGAAGAGATGCAGTGGCGCTGCAGGACTTCCACAGCGCGGGGGCGCTGCGGCCCTCCCCCAGCCAACAGCAAGTTTTAAAACTTTTCATTTCTTCCTGGGCGCAAAACGCCTCAGAGGCTCTGGGGTTATCCCAGGAAGAGGGGGAGGTTGTAGGCTGGGGAGACACAGGAGAGCGAGTGGCACGGGGGTAAACCGCTCGAGCGTGCCTCCAGATCTCAGCTTTACTCAGTGGCTGAAACTTTTAAATGTGTCTCAAAGTATCAGAAATCTCTGGCAGACATCCTCAGAGGCTGTATTTTAGCTCCCGTGCTTGGTGCCGGCATCTCATGGCTGGTTTAATTTGAGAACTTCTCTGCTGGCTCAGGAAGCGCTTGCTGGGAGAAGCATGCGCACGCTCCGCGGCTGAACATGAGCGTCCAAACACAGACCGAGCTGGCCGGTCTGGGCAGCCGTGGCACTGCCTACACACCTCACGTAAGGAGCTCGGGCAGGCTCTGCGCACTGATGTGGAGCGAAGCTGGCACCCGCGGGCGCGCTGCTGCGCGGAGCCCAAGGCAGAAAGCAGGGGTGCACATCGTGCCTTGGGGAGCTGCCTAAGTGGGACCTGCCACTGCTTTTGTGACTCTCGGGTCACATCCCCCGATATTGCCACAAGTGTTACACATCTCCTGGGGAGAGGAGCCCCACGAGACCGTCCTGACTGGCTCAGCGCCATCCAGCCAAGCAATATCCCTCCCACTCCTGCTCACCCCCTCCAGGTTTCCCGTCACCCCAGGAGACGTCAGGGGAACAGCATAAGCCACCCCAGTTCAGGGCAGCCCTGCAGCTGCTCTGCGCTGACTGTACTGCAAGCACAGTGGGATTTGATCACGACGGTGAGGCTCATGACTCCTCCTCATGATCCTGTTCCATGCCGATAAGGTCTGGTCCAAAAATGACATGCTTATTTTTAATGGCTTTAATAAATTTTAGCCCACAAGAAAGGCAGCCATGAGTGGATTCAAACAGATCCTTCCTAAAAAATGCCATCCATCACCAGGTCTCCTGGCCTGTCCTGGAATTGTCTTCATATTGTACAAGGCTGGCCATCCATTTTAAGAAGTGGTAGTGTGACATTGCTCTTAGCTCCTGCATTAAGGACTCCCACAGCTCAGAAAACTTGGAATACCAAACCAAAGAAACCAGTTTTCGTCCTTAATTTCTAACTCCAGAAGTGCCTATGTTCAGAAAAGCCAGAGCAAGTTAAGTGAAGGCAATGTAGTAAGGGGTCATGCTGCTTCGTAGCATTTGGTTATTTTTATTACAGATTGGTCAAGTGCCTTGAAAACCCACCCACACGAGCAGTGACCAGCCTGACAATGTTTTCCCTGCAGGTCCCCTTGGGTTTGGCGACACGCACATGGCAGACCTGGTTTTGTGCATCCCACCTGCGGGAGAAGGAGAAGCCGCTCGCCAGGGTGGCTCTGTGGGTTGGCTTTCCCCTGGTCTCTGCTCCCACCGTGGCCTCCCCATGACGTAAATATCCAACTATCAAAACCCAAATGACATAAAAATGCAGTGATGATGTTTTAGAAATGCCAGCTGGGTCCTCTTAGGTTTATGCCATGGGTGCTTCATTCCTCCAGTCTCCTCTACGGTCGCTACATCCCCGTGGGACCCCACGTGCCATGATGCACTGAGGCTTGTGCGAAGCATCAGGGCAGATGCAGTCCCACCAGCCAGCCCAGCTCTCTGGGAGAGGACAGACACATGGACGGCAGGGATGTGATGCGGTACTGCTGTGGAATTTCCAGTTATCTGTGTTTGTTCACCTACTATGCCCCCAAAATTTTTGGTCAAACTGAAAATCTCAATGTAAAGATTTGGTAAGCGGGAGTATTTTTTTGATGCTGAAAAGTCAACACTTTGAGTGAAGAACAGACTTTGCAAGATTTCTTGTCCGCTTTATCCTAGCAGGATCCCTGCTCCTCGGTGGGGTAGGCTGTGAACTAACCCAGTTCGGGCTTGATTCAGGGAACAGCTTAAGAACATGTAAAACTCTCAACAACTTCAGATCCATTCTTAGCTCTGGCAAAACATTTCAGCATATGGTCTTGAACACATGCTTAAAATAAATCCCACGGAAGTGCTTTACCAAGCTGGGGCACTACCATGAGCCACTGTCTACAACCTGCAAGATACGCAAGTTCAGCCTTTATGGGGCACTTTTTAAAGTCCAGCAGAAGCAGAGATTGCAAACAAAAGCTAATCAAGAGTAAAACCAGGCAGCAAAAAATGACCCACGTGGCACGAGCTGGAGCCACGGTACTGTTAACCGAGATGAGTTTTGCTGGGTTATGGCGTGGCTTATGCTTTTCTTTCTCAAAAGTGCCTGCCGGGTGCCCTGTGAAGAATAATCATAACAGCTCTGCATAATGAACAACCAGAGCAAACTTTTCCATCAGTGAGTGCCCTGTGCGAAACCTAATCGCTGAGCCGGCTCCGCAGGTTTTCTGCTAGGCAGCTCTTCAAGAAAACGTCCTCAGGACAGAGGGCTCTGAGTAGAACAGTGATTTTGCTGTGAACAGAACAAGGAAATTACAAAGTCCCGAGAATGTCGTCGCAGAGAGACCCAGTGCAAAGAGCTGCCGCGGTTTTGCTTCGCAGGGTGCTGGGTGCAAGAAGCGGTGAGGATGGCGTGGCTCTGCAGGGCTGGAGGAGGGACCACAGAGCATCGCTAGTGCGCGGCGGGGACAGCATCCACCAAGAGGTGCCTTTAAAAGCCTCCGTGACATCTCAACAGGAAAGAACAAACTCACAGGTGTAGTTTCATTTTTGACTTTCTAAGTGGAATGCTGCAAAACGGAGAGTTTAAAAAAATTAAATATAATGTAAGAAGTACTTTTAAAGAAGTACTTATAAAGAATTATTTTTAAAGAAGTGTCGCTGCCTTGATCTTATTGAGTTCGAGGAAATTCGCCCAGTGAGAAATGCGGGTGAGAGCTCTACAGCCCTGGCAGCGTTAGCAAATGCCACTTCAGTTTGAACAAAACCTCACTGCTCGTCTCTCTTTTTTTCAGCCATCGTGATTTTCCCTGACTCCCCGGTTATTATCTCCTCTCAGAAGGCTGAAAACAACCTGTGTTTTCCACCAGCCGCTGTGCTGTCTCCTGCTAGACCAGCTTTTGCCGTCCTTTCTCCTGCCGCTCTCCTGGAGGACCACACTTGTTCCTTTACAGTCCTACCGAGTGGCATCTTTTCCAGAGGGATGCCCGCAGCAGCAAGCCCCAGAAAAACCTATTACTTGCTGACAGGTGCTACAAAGTTTCCCGAAACACCCTCACTGCCTGCAAATCCCACCATTTTAACTGTCTCCAAGTTGGCTACCATTAAATAGCTGTGGGTTTGCTTGGATTTTTAACATACTTCAGAGTGTGCTTGATACTGTGCTATGACTTAGTGGAGGTAGGTCAAATTTTTGACCTAATGTACTAGTTCTTTTAAATATGAAAGTGAGATTTTACTCCGTACTTGTAGCTTGGAGTGCAGGAGGAGCTCTCTGTCAGCGCGACAGGACGGAGAGGCGCCGCAGCCGCCCGCACCTCTAATGGAAACTGATTTTAGTCCAGCAGAAAGCCATAATGGTGTAATAGTCTCTGGCATTTTACCTTGATAATGTCACAGTATTTATAGCCTTTTTAATACATTTCATGGCATAATGCTGTTTCGTACCTGTTTTTCACAAGATCAATGAGAGAGAACGATAACCTTTTGTAACTTTCTTCCACCTCCACAAGCTGCATATGCACGGATTCAGGAAAAATGCGTTTTGCATCTTGCCGGGTGGGAAGCCCAGCCCCAGCGCAGTGCAGGGCAGTCGTCGTGATCGCAAGGAGGAGAGGGCGGTGGGGAGCACGCGGGTGTCTTATCCTGCTGCATCTCAGCCATCCCGTATTGGAGCATCTTCCTTCCTCCCACCGCGTCTGAGCGCGCTTGCGGAGGCTTCGTCCTCAGCACTGCTCGCTGGGCACCAGCGTCTTTTCATTTTCAGTAAAAAGACAGCAGAATTCCATCTTAAAATTAGAAGTCAGCATCCCATGGATGGTTTAGCTGCATCCTGGATGTCCAAAGCGCCGTGCCTTTCAGTCCGCCTCGGTGGCTCGATCTGTGCATAGCACAGTCTGTATGTATTTGTTAGATGGGCTTTAATGTAATTGCTAACTGTCGGGATTAGCAGCCGTGCGTAGCTTCTCCCTGGTCTCAAAGGGCTGTCAGGGCAAGGCGGGTGACTGATGCACAGCCAGCAAAATGGAAAAAAAAGGAAACGTGGGCAGGAAGGTCATGGGGGAGTTTATAAAAGGTAATGGAGCCCGTGGGTCTCATTCTTGGAATGAAAAGAGGGGGTTTTATAATGAGTCGAGTGCTCTGGGGGGGAGCCCGTGTCTCACCTGCGGGCCGTGCATCCCACCAGCTCCCTTCACAGCCGCGAGTCTGCCTGCGCTCAGCGGCGAGGGCTTCGCAGCGATCCCCCCCCATCCTCCTCCGGCAGCAGGATCCCAGCCCAGCGGAAGGAGCCACCTGTCCCCGGCGAGGCCCCGCGGCGGCGCGTGACGCCAACCGCTCCTGCCCATCTGCTCCTGCCGCGCCGGCGCCTCACCGCCGGTGGGACAGAGGGTGGGGTGGGATGGTGGGGGCTGGCGTCTCCTCCATCTGCACTGAAGGAAGGAGAGGTTTGCCCCTGCCACTTACGACCCGGCAGGCTCTGGCTGCCGGCTGGGCAACGCTGTGGGATGCTGCCAGGTGTGTCCCAGGCAGCTGCTGAGCACGGCAAAGTCCATCCTCGCTGTCTGATGCCATCCCGGCTCAGGCGCGGGCCGGCTTCCAGTACACCCCAGGCGCTTCAGCACAGGTCCAAGTACATTCACATCCACCACCTGCATGGACAGGCACCTTGTGTCTGGGCTGAACTTGGCCTCTCTGATCCTGTACAGGCACCAGCTGCTCAACGCACAGAAGGGCTGAGCTCAAGCCTCAGCTCTGCAAATACCGTGTGGAAAATGGGATCAAATCACGGGGTTTCTGTCCCTCAGTTCCCTTCTGCCAGGGGAAGAAAATACTCCCCTGTTTCCTCCGCAGCATGAGCATCTGCAGGCAGGGTGCCTGACCATGGGTGAGTCTCTGGGCACCACTCCAATAACCTTACTGGCAGCAAAGACATTTATAATGGATTTTTTTTGTTCAGTCTTGTGGTAAAACCTGCATTGTTTTTAACCCCGGGTTGTGGCACTTGCCATCCAGTGTCACCGGAGTTTTGCTCCTGGGAGCTGACGGAACATGCCACACGTTGTAAAGATGCTGTTTTTGCAAGGAGGCTGAGCTGTTCATTTAAGACATGCTCTGATGCCATGGTGACAAACCAGGTTAATAAACTCCGGGCTGATACAGGAGATAGATACCTTCGAGCTGGCTGCACAGCTGGCCTTTTCCAGGTCTCCGAAGTGGTTTCTGAACTCAGTTTGCATATGGTGACGCAGGGAGAAAGCTGCCTTCCCCCAGCATTGCTCCAGGGAGGGATTAGCACTGGTTGAGAAACTTCGGTGGTAACATATGGGAGCCCAGGGATAGTTTTGACTCATGGTATTTCAAACCTGAACCAGGGGAGTGGGGCGATGCCGGCACATCTGCTGGGGCAGGGCAATACCCAAAGTGTGTAGGAAATCGTGCAGTGGTGGCTCTTGCTGGGGACCCACAACTGGCTCCAGCCTTCCCATAGCAGCAGCTTCACCCGATGGATGGAAAGGGGAAAGGGCAAGTGCTCAGAGTCCCATCAAATGATCCAAAGGGGGGCAAAGAGCTGGAAAAGGTTTTTCCCATCAAAGCGTGGTGGTTACACTGCTACAAGGCAGAGGCACAGCGAATCCCAGCATTGTGCCGGAGACCACAGCTCGCTGAATGATTGCGGGGCTGCCACCACTCCAGGTCCGACCTAATGCACAGAAAAGCAGCCTGCGATGAAGATGAGATCTGGGTGGGATCTCAGGAGATCATCTAGCCCTGCAAGATCTCCAATGCTCCAAGCCCCATCGCCTCCCCTGGGGTCCCACCTGGGTGTCTCACGCCCTTGGTAGGGGCTGCCCTGGGGACAGCAGGAGACGTTGGGGAGAAACAGGATCCGAGATGCACATGGTTCACCAAAAACCAGGAGAATAAACAGCAAAACCAGGCGTGAAGCGTGCTCAGCAGCAGGTCTGGAAATGCTGCTAAATGTGTTAGCTCTTAGGTGGGTAAACAGGAGGGGCAGAGGCCAGCTGTCCCCTGACAGCTGGGCTGGGACCAAGAGGACTGCCAGCAACCCCTTCCCTGCCGGCACTCACACAGCACCCGCTCCGGGCAGCCGTGGGCATGGTGTGCAAGTCCACTGCCTGGTGCCCTGAAGATGGCATCTACCAGCAAAAGGACACCGAAGCAGACAGATGAAGGATGCCGGTGTGACCAGACCCCGTGTGCTTTCTCAGGTGTCCTTCCCCAGCCAGGGTACGCCGGAGCAAACAGCGGCCTCTCCCCCAGGCCTTGGCCTGAAAGCAGGTTGTGATGAGCAGAAGGTGGCACGCAGGAGCAGACACTGCACGTGGCACTAAGGAACTGGCTTAATCTGAAGGTAATGTTCCCTCAGGTTAGTCTTTGCATTTGGTGGGAGTCCTACCTCCCTACCCACCTCCAGCCAGGAGCGCCTGGCTGGGCCTCGTTGGAGGAGGACACGGGCTGAGACGTTTGTTTTTGACAATCTCTGGATAGCAAAAGGACAGGAGGGGCTCATGTGTCCAAGCAAACCTTGCAGCAGCTTTGGCCTTTGAACATCACCAGCATCTTTGTTGCAAACGAGCCCCCCATTTCTCTGCAATGCATTTTATGCTGCAAGATCTCCGACATCCTTCTGAACCTTATTGTCCTCAATGTGTGTAAAAACCCCGGGGGAAGACGGTATAAACCCAAATCAGGGCTCAAGCAAGCAGCCGCGAGAGGACCTGAACCAGCCCTTGAAGGTGAGCGGTGGCCTCACCCCTCGCTCCACCCGGCAGTCCCCACTCGCACCCCCCAGACCTCCCCCTCCCCTCCTGCAGTGGTGACGGGGACCTTGCCAGGGCCACGAGGACCTTCCTCGGGGCTGCTGGAGCACTGCTGAGTGCTGCAGCTTCATTTTTGGGGAGGGGGACCCCAAATTTAAGATATGGCCGTATTTGAGTCACGGCACCGAGACTTGCTCAGGGTTTCCAGGAGAAGCTGTAACTGGCTGGGACATCCCTGCGGCATGGAAACAGGGCTGGTGTGCAACGATATTTCTGTGACAGTAAGTCCTCCAAGCACACAGACTTCAGCAGCAACTGCATTTATTTGGTAAAAACCTTCCTGTAAGAGCAAAATATTCTGTAATTGTCCATTTGGGGCTTCCTAAACCAATGTTAGAGCAACCCCCCCGGGGAGGGGGATGCTGGGTTAGATGGTCTATTGGTGATTTTCATGTTTCCAAAAGTCTGCTCCCAATGTTGACTCGGTGCCTGGCATTCAGCCCCTTGTCCTTGCCCTCGGAAGACAGAGCTTTCCACGCACAGCTAGGGAAAAAAGCTGTTAAAATTTCCATTTGCGTCCCTGCAAAAAAAATAACTGTAAGGGGAGTAAATAAATCAGTTTATTAGCAGTGAATTCAGCCCAGCTGCCCAGGAGTTACTCATTATTTTGCTGGCAGCTTTGGACTGGAGCCAAGTAGCCATGCCTGGCCATTCCCGCACCTCCCTGCGCACGTGGGCTTGTTTTTAAAGTGCAGGGAACGGTGCCGAGCGCTGTTTCGCTGCAGTGATTTTGGGTAGGGATGAATGTCTCAGGCTGTGCAGGCTTCTCTGCTCCTTGCTGGGATAACGAGACCCTTGCTAGCGCGTCAGGCTGGGCTGTGAGCTGTGCAGGACAACGGCTCACCTGGACCTCTGCTTCTGGCTGGGAGAGCAGCTTTGCTTCTCTTACCCAGGAATTTCCAGGCCCAGCTGACACCTGGAGAAGCAGCAAAAATAAATGTGTTTTTAAATCTGTATGGGCTTGTTTAGGAAGCTGGAACGTGTCTTTTTTTAGGGTGCCCAGGTGCAGCAGAGACACGCAGTCATGCACGGGCAAGGGTCGCCTCTTCCTCTGGCCGCAGCTGGTCCCCGGCACCTGCGCTCACCAGGAGAGCCGGCAGCACCACCGGGAGCGGGGGACACAGCACATCCCCAGCCGATGGCATGTGTGTGGACCTCTGGTGAATGCCCCAGCCCAAAATCTTGTCCCCTTGTCTAGCCGATGGCATGTGTGTGGACCTCTGGTGCACGCCCCAGCCCAAAATCTTGTCCCCTTGTCCGGGAGCTGGCTGGCCAGGTCCTTCCCCGCTGCACCGGCCATGCTGGGGGAAGAGCAGAGCGGGCAGAACTGCAGGTCCCACGCCCCACGGAAAAGGCGAATGGGCCTCGTCTCTGCACCCACCCCGATATCCAAATGGTGCGTGAAGGCAGGGGATGTCCTCCATCACAGGGAAACTCGGCAGGCACCTGGCCTCCGTGTTAGACTCAGCTCTGCCACCAGCCACCTTGCTGGCAAGGCGATGTTGTTACGGTTCCGTTCCTCCATCAGATGTGCTGGGGTCCTGTGGCAGCTGGGAAAAATGGTCCCTCTCCAACTGTCCCTCTGTCACTGTGCCTCTGAAGGGCTCGAGTCTAAAGTATCCGCAAAATGGAGTGGGAAATAGGAGTTCCCACTGTCCCAGTGAGGACTGGAGACTGGGTACCCTGGGGAGACTTGAGCTCGGAGCCTGGTCTCGCACGGGGAGCTCCATCTCCAGCTTGTGCAGCTAAACCCAGGCAGCAGGAGGGGACCAACATGCCAGCTAAGATGATAAGGAACTAATGTCAGATTTATTTTAGGGATGAATATTTTTATTTCTAAGTTTCCCCTTTGTAACTGTTCCCAATCTGGTAGCAATGACTTCTAACCCTTTGCTTTGGTGCAACAAAACCTGCGCTTTTCCTTTTCAGCCTGTTTAGCGTTGAAAGTGGGTTTGGGTGGATCTGGCAGAAACAGTGCACATCACTGTCACAAAAGCTGAATATGTTAATGGGGATGAATTGTTGTTATGGAGAAAGCCTTGGAGAGGCTGTCACTGGAGGCAAGTTTAGAGTCCTTAGAATAAGGGAATATTCCCATTAGGCTGGAAGAGCAGCCTCTGACGGGGGGTGTTGGTGCAATGCAAGGGGCAGGTCATATGGAGGCGTGACTTTGGGAAGCAGGCGGCTTGGCACAGCCTTTGAACCATCTTTCCTCCCCGAATAACGCCTGCCAGGGGAGCAGGGGTCTCTGTCAGGGTGCAAGTCTCCAGCAAGCAGTGCTGTGTCGGGGCGGCACGGCCAGGCCAGGCTGGGGCTCCCCGCACGCACGGTGCCTGCAAGGGTAGGAAGCAAAGCAGACGAAGACTGGTGTTCGGGTGAGCTTTACAGGTTTATTAATTTTGGTTCTGTTCGCCTAGAAAAGGTAAAGAGCATCTCTTAGCCCCAGATTGCGATAAGACAGCTGCAGCGCTGCCTTCCCAGGGCCCTTCTCCTCTCCCAGGGACAGACGGATCTGGCTGGCCGTGCTGCAGCTGCGCGCTGAAAGCTCCTGCGCCGACACCTCACCCGCAGGGTTTGGGCAACAAGGCATCCGAGTGAGCCACCTTCCGCCGCCAAGGGCGCTCAGGTGGGAGACCCGGCCTTTCGCTCTGCTGCGAGCGCCCAGCGCTGAGGCACCCGGAGCGGAGGGGGACTGCTGGGCACTGCACCCCACGAAACCGCCTTGTGATGTGCAGTGGGATGCCCGGGTGGGATGTATGGGTGGGATGTATGAGTGGGATGCCTGGGTGGGATGCCCTCCAGAGCCTCCCCAGCTTGCACGGGGAAGGGAACAGCTATGGCCAGGAAGGTCCCACGCATCTGCAATGCCACCAGTGGGGACTTGAGGACAAGGGTGAGATGGTGGCGTTGTCTGCCAGCAAACAGAGAGCCATCGGCTCCATCCTGCACGCTGCCCGAGAAAGAGCAACATGGGGTGGTGCCAGCAGGGTGGCAAATTTCAGACATCCGGGTGCTCTGTGAGTGAGGACTGACTGTGTGGGTCCTTTTATCTTCTTCCTTCGGGTTTCTTTGCTGAACAGGGTGTAACTTTCCTGGTCATGTACTCCTCAGGCAAAAAAAATCACTCTGTGCTCTTCAAGGAGATGAATTTCTCTAGGACTTGCCCTTCAGCTAACACGTGCAGCGGCCACAGTCCCACAGGGAAACTCGACGGAGTCTGTCCACATAAATAAAACCCTTGCAGACAGCAGGAGGGATTTTGTGTGTGTGCATCTTACTACAGAAATCAAATCCGGTAAAGCTTTTAACAGAAATAAAAGAAAATATGAGCCTGCATAGGACTTTTTAGCCCAGGACTGGGCTGGGTCGGCACTCTGGCTTATCCAGGCTCTCTCTGGGATGGGCTTCACCTCACTGGGTAAGCACTGCCCTGCCGAGAGCTGCCCCGAGCAAGCTCTTTGGGAGCGGGAGGAGCGAGGCAATTCGGCACTGGGGAAACAGATTTCAAGATCAAAAATGGTACGACGTAACAGGGCCCGGTGCCAGTGATTTCGGGCTGGCCAGCAAGGCTTTCCTTGGGTGCACCCGGACAACCCATCCCTGCACCCTATTCAGACGGGGCTTGCTTTGCAGTGCTGGGGGAGAAGGGCTGAGCACTTTAAAAGCGAGCTAAATTTGGGCAGAATTAGGAGCGGGGCTGATGGCCCAGCCGGCAGCTTCGAGCAGTGGTGATGAGCAAGGTGAGAGCAGAGGAATTTGCAGGCAGCCGCAAACCTGTTTGCTGCAATACTTATAGCAAGAAGGAAATAAAAAATAAGACGTGATAATAGTAATAAAACTGAGCCGGCCCCTCAAACTCTCAACAGTCGGGTGCTTTGCTGAGCATCCCCCATGACACACACCGCTGAGCCCCCACGGTTGGAAACGACTGGTTTGCTCACCCCGAGATAGGCTGAAACCACGAACTTCAGATACACAAACACCCCGAAGTAACGATCAGGTTTACGAAGAACAGCCCAGGCTCGATGCCTGCTAAACTCATCACCCACTGCAGAGCTGGGCTGGCCTCCGTAACACCGCCCTGCCTCCTAATTGCTGGTGGAAGTAAAGCCTTGGTCAGAGCTGGGGCTGAAAGTGTCTCTGAACATCCCGAACTCCGTGGGGATTTGAACCTGACTTTTCAGGACCGGGACACCAAGTCGCAGTATCCCGGTATCCCAGCATCCTGGTATTCCAGGCACGGTGGCTCCGGGCCACACACGCTGTGGCAAGCAGCAGCTCCTGGGGCTTTCTCCCAGCTGCGGAGCATGATTTAATTACGGGGGCAGAACCAGCAGGGGCAGAGCTGCTGGGAGGGAGGGTGGCATGTGGCATGGCACGCTCGGGAGGGTCCTGGGCCCCCAGCTCCAGCGCGCTTGGTGCAAGCTTGGCTTTGCTCCCACGTGCCCCCGTTTGCGACTTTCGGCCTTATTCACTCTCTTCTGCTGTGCATAGAAAGCCTCCAGCTGCCAAGCAGCCAGGAGCGTGGCTGCTCTCTGTAGCTCTTGGCACGGCTGTCTGTCATGCAGGAGCCCAGAGGAGGGCTGGTTTCGGGAGGCCCCTCTGCGTGCAGGGCCAGCCGGGACAGGGGAGCAGCCCGGCTCTGCCACAGCCTCCGCGGCCAGACACGGAGCAGAGGTGCTGCTCCGAGAGCCTCCAGAGAGGGACCCCTGTGCTCACGTCTCACACTTATTTTTAGGGTAAAGAGCTCAAAGCTAAATTCAAAGAATGGGAGCAGGCACTTCGTTTCCAAAAAAGTGGTAAAAATGTATTTGCTCCTTTTTAACACAACTCCAGCTCCTTCTCCAGCAACAGACTTGCTTTCAGACTCCCACAGCTGGGGGAGGCCACTGCGAGCTCACAGCACCAGCCCCTTTTCCCCAGGCATCCCAGGCAGACGGACCCCCCCACAGAGGGGACCTGTCTCCCGGGACACCATCAGGCAGGCTCACCCGCACGGTGACGAAAAGAGCCCGATTTCCTCCTCCGCTTGCCATGCCACAC
>NW_008794125.1:804069-826599 GCF_000699145.1 Aptenodytes forsteri | reverse complement strand
CTCTCCAGGCACTCCCCACACCCAGCGAGTTTCTTTCGAAACTCCTTTTGTCCTGAGCCACAAAGGTCCTTGCAACAGGGAAAACGCAAGAGGACAGAAGTGACACTGGTTTCTTCCGACGCCAAGCAGGGTTTGCTGGGCTGTCTCGAATCGCTGCATCCCCCAGCACAGAGCAGCGCCGTGGGCATTCTGCGGCTGCCGGGCGGTGCACGGCGGGGATGGGCAGCGAGGCCATGCACGGTGGCGCACTCCTTGGGCCACTCTCCGGGCTCCTTCCGCGCCGGTCCCGGGCAGGCAGGTGGGATGGAGCCTCCCGCATGGCTGGGGGCTGCCCCTAACTCGTGACGGGAGCAGGGATGGCCGGGCGCTGGCGGCAGCGTGGCTCGGCGGGGTGGAGAATGATGGCAAGCTGACCTCAGGCAGGGTCCGGACCTCCTCAGGTGCGACAAAGCCGGTGCTGTCACCCCTCTAGTGTGGGGCGCTGGGCAGAGGGGGGTGTGTAAGCAGGGGGCTCCGGGTGGAGCTGAGCCTCTGCCCCCAGCCCGGGTCATAAGGCTCCCTGCTCTAAGGAGACGGGCTCCTGGCGCTGCCTCTTCCGCTGCCTCTCCCTCTTGGCCCGCCAGCACACGTAGGCGGCCACCAGCAGGCCCACCCCGAAGATCAAGGTGGCCACCGAGACCACCTTAGCGATGTCCATTTGTGGGCCATTAATGGTGAAGGTGATGCACGTCGCTGCTACGCCGATGACCACAGAGACGATGCCAAAGGGGAAGATGCAGCGGTACCAGGATTTCTCAGTCCCGCCCGTGGCCAGGGCCAGCTTGTTGAGCGTAGCGGTGGAGTCGGTGGCCGTGGCCAGCGGCAGCCCTGGTTTTCCTCCCTGCAGGCAAGTGAGTGAGTTGGACTTGCAGCCCATCATGTTGGCAAGAAAACCCAGGAACAACCAGGGCAAAGAGCGGGCAGGGTGGATGCGGGTCACCGTCCTGCCACAAGCCACTGCCGTGCCGGTGATGGAGGGAAGAGGCCGGGTCCTACATGGTCGGCTTTGTCCAGCAGCTCAGGGTGCCTCAGCGCAGATGGGCCAGGATCTCGGCTGTCGCTGCTCTCGCTCCCAGCTTTGGCTCCCGGCTCTTTTGCTGCCAGACGGAGCGAGGATTGGCAGTGGCAACGGTGATCTCATGCCGGTGGGAGGACCGGATCAGCCTCACTGCCTGTTAACTGTTTCGGGCTCTGGGCAGGCAGCTGCCTGCAGCCCAGCTGGGATCGCTCTTGGAACGCATTTTCACAGTTTGCATCTGCTTTCGCCAGCCCAGTCCCTGGCCAGGCAGCGCTGCGGCAAGGGAGCTGGCCCGGCTGCCCACCGCCCCCAGCCCACCCAGGGCTATGCTGCTGCAAATACCCCTTTAGGCAGCCCCACGGGCATCGAAACCCCGAAGGAACGGGCAGTGGGACTTCCAGCCACTCCAGAGCCCCTTCACCTCCTCTTTGCATGTCACCAATGCCATCACCTCCTTCCAAGTTGCTCTTTCTCCCCATGTCACCCTCTGCCAGCTTTGTCCCCTGGCACAGGGCTTGGGGGACCCTTGCTGGGAGCCCATGAACTGGGGATGCTGGTTGGACTGGAGAAGGCTCGAGGCTGAGACTCCCTCCATCACCGGCACGGCAGTGGCTCGTGGCAGGACGGTGACCCGCATCCACCCTGCCCGCGCTTTGCCCTGGTTGTTCCTGGGTTTTCTTGCCAACATGATGGGCTGCAAGTCCAACTCACTCACTTGCCTGCAGGGAGGAAAACCAGGGCTGCCGCTGGCCACGGCCACCGACTCCACCGCTACGCTCAACAAGCTGGCCCTGGCCACGGGCGGGACTGAGAAATCCTGGTACCGCTGCATCTTCCCCTTTGGCATCGTCTCTGTGGTCTGCGGCGTAGCAGCGATGGGACACCACTGGGGGGACACGGGGTGACCAGTCAGGGGACCTGCAAGGAAAGGGGCTGGAGCAGAGGTGAAGGAGAATTTGGGATTTGAGACGATTGCTACCCAGGCAAGGCAGGGGCAGGGTAAGAGCCAGGAGGGCATGACACTGAAAGGCAGCTCGTCGCAAGAGGGGACCAGCAGAGCCGCAGGAAGGACAGCTCGCCCGGGAAGGAGAGCCAGCATGTGCTGCGGGGCCAGGGTCCAGGAACCGGCACCATACCTGCCACGGTCCCTCAGGTACAGCGCTCCCTGCTTCCTTTCCCTGCAGTGCCCAAATCTTGAATATCAAGATTAATTCTTTTTAAACAGCAATATTACATACAGGTAGGTAATGTTGGCTCTGCAGCCTGCTCCAGCACAGGATCACACACTTGCAACAGCAGCCGCAGCGTGTGGTAAGGCACAGTAGAGCCCAGCGATGCCGCCCGGTGCAGCAGCTGCTGGGGTCTCCTGGGCAGGGAAGAGGAGGAGGAAGGGATGGAGATACAAACAACCTGGAGAGGGTTGAGCACAGAAGCCTCCTACCCAGGTCTGACCGCCAGCAGAGACTTATTTTTGTGGGCAAAACCTTTTGTGCCACCTTTCCCATGAGTGGATCAGGGAGACACCAAGACCGGAGCTGGCACGAACAGTACCCACCTCCACTCGCTCCTCCCGCACTGTTTTTTTAATTGGTTTTCCTGAAGGAGAGAGGAAAGGAATGAGCTATCGCAGCAAACGTAAGAGACCTGGAGCCTTTCCCAGGTCAGAGCTTTCCCTCAGCTGATGGGGCCCAGCTGCGTTTCTGCATCAACTGAGAGGAAGCCAAAAATAAGGGAGAAAATCCACACTGTAGCAGAAGCGGAGCTGTGCAGCGAGAGGGCGGCTCTAGGGGAAGGAGAAGCAGAGAAGCTGATGGGACAGACTCGGGAAAGGGGAGGTTTGCACATTAGTCCTGACATGGGACATGTTATCCTCCCTTTTTTGCGGGCACTGCTCTTGCCTACACCATCCCTGGGAAAATCATCCCCCTCTGGTGAAGGGGGATAATAAAGCTGGTTTGACTCAGCCTTTGCCACCCTCCAGGCTTGGTCTGGAAAGCTGAGTGAGACTTGTCTGTGTGAAAAGGGAGGTGGCTGGGTCTGCAAGAGCCCTGGGATCTCTCCTTGCCTCTAGTTTCTTAAATAACATCCGTAAGTGGTGGTTGATCGGGTATCGGATGAATTCCCAAATTTCAGGGAGGCTTTGTGCTCCCGCAGTATTGCCCGAGGCAGCCAGCTGCAGGACGCTGGGGACCTGAGCACAGAGGCTCTGGCTATGCAAATAAATAGCACTGGGAAAAATAACTACAGGTAAGTCAGATGCGCAGCACACCGTGCTCTGCAAACTGAGAAGTTGTTATTTGTTCTCCTGATTGCTCATTAGAGGGGAAGAGGAGCAGCACAACCCCACCAGTCAATGCCCTTTGAGCAGCGAGGGCCAAACCCTGCCCTCGTAAGGCTGATAGTTCCTGTTACAAGCTCTGTCTTCAGTTTTGTGAAGCTTTGTCAAACTTGAAACTGTTCAGGCTTAAATCTTCTATGCTGAGTATTTACCCTAAGCTGAACCCTTGAAGAAAATTTCAGCTAAAATAATTCAGCTGCTGCTGAGAGCAGGGTCTGGAAGAAAATACCCTGGTGATGGGCCACTTTCCAAACTGCTTCTCAAGAAACCGGTGATGTGATGACACCCCTAAATACAGCTCTAGCCCCTCGGGAGGATGCAGCTGCCAACTCAGCCTGCCCTAGCTGGTCCTGCAACAGGACCTGCAACAGCATCCCCACGCCTACAGCATCCACTCATCGGGTTGGAAAGGACTCTTGGCTTCCGTTGAAACACGACAGCATTAGTGGACTGACAGCTGTACACGTTTTTTAAGTGGTACTGAAGAGCAGTGACTGGCCCTGGCAGGTGACAAAAACAAGCTCCAACTGGTTAGAAAAACACGTTTTAATATGTCTCAAGTTCTGATCCGTGATGAATTTGAATATTTGACTCAGCAACACTGATGTGATCCCGCTGTAGCAACCCTGTGCATCTCCTGCACTGATACAAACCACTGCAGCTGCTACTGTATTAACAGCTGCTTAAAATTATACAGGAGTAGAACATATATATGTACACACACATATACATGTATACATGCATATATCAAACTCCTCCATATATACACCGAGACGTAGCTCACCAGATAGTCTTTCCAAAGCAGCAGCAGGCAGTGCTGCCTGCATGTCTGACCAAGGACCCTCTAAAACTCCAGAGATGGTTCAAAAGAAATTTGTTCTTTAAGTACTGAAACAGCAGATAGCAGAGGTACAAAGGCCACGCATCACGGGGCCACGCTGGCTTTGCCTCTGGTTTGAAAGGAAAAGCAAGAAGCCTTAGCAGGACCAGGACAGCCCTGCACAGGGCTTGGGCTGGGACAGGGTCACCACCAGGAAACTTCTCTTACTCACGTGTAGGAAGCAGCTGGATGAACTTACCCTTCTCCATTCAAAGAGGCCAAATTCAGGCAAATATTGCGCTTGTTTTGCAGTGGGTTTCTATAAAACTCACAAACGTGCTAAGGGAGAGAGCAAGAGGCTTCAGGTTGGGCTGCATGGTGTGAGCCCATTTTTTTGGGGCACTGAATTTCTGCCCCTTGGTGGGGCTGACGGGCTCCTCCACCTGGGCCCTCAGCTCCTTCCCTCCACGCTCCTTCTTCTGCGACGAACGTAAGGGTGTAATTTTCATAGCAGAAATAGAGACTCACGTGCGTCTTCCTCCCTCTTCCCACAGGAGGAAAGAAAAGCGCAGCTGGGACTGAATGAGTCACGTTGCAGGAGCTGAGATGGATGACACCCCCCCCCCCCGCGCACACAAACCCCCCCCCCCCAAGGACTGTGCTGACCCATCCGGGTGATGGATGGGGCAGCAAGAGCTCTCCCTGCAGCGGGGATGCTGCCCAGAGCTGGGCTGCAGTGCCTCGGATGGGGGAGAGGCTCTGGAGCCTGGCTCTCAGGACTGCAGCCAAGAGCTGCGGGAAGGAAAGAAAAATAACCTGGAAACAAACTTCTGTTTAAGAGGAAGAGAGAAAGAAAAATAACCTGGAAACAAACTTCTCTTTAAGAGGAAGAGAGCAGAGGGTTAATGGCTTTGGTGGGCAACGGAAGGCTTGTGTTTTGAGCAAGAAACCCAGATTCCTAGGAGGGAAACAGAGTTGAAGTGAGAAAGGATGAGGAACCAAGGATCCTTCTAAAACAGATTAGTTACTCCATTTTTGAAGTAAGAAAGCCCAGAATCAAATTGATACTGACCACCACCAGGGAAGCCCAGGAGGAGCAAGGCGCAGGAAGCGATCCACGTCCCCTGGCACTCAGTGCCTAGTGCATGGGCAGGGGGAAGGCATTTTATGGTGGAGGTCCATAATTACATGGGTAACCAGAGACCCCCAACCAGATAGCCAAAATAATTTGGAGGCCACGTGGAAATGCTAAAATAAAGAACGCAGGGCCAGGATGCAGAGACACCCACACCCCGCTCGCTCTGCTCACGGCTTCACCAGGCACAGCCCATCACCTCCGCACACACCAGCTGCTCTGTACGGGTCCTGCCGCACTCGGGATGCCCTATGCCTACGTCCCGGAGCTAGTGTGACTGTGTAGAAGAAAGGGTTTGTAGATGAAGGAATTATGCCTTATTTTTTCCAGAAACTAGAAGGCAACGGGCCTGGAAACAAGAACAGAAAACAATGTATCTTAGGACAAATAACACCTTTGGGCAAAGATCATCTCCGTTATACAATTCGCATATATCCCTGCGCTAGTCAAAGAAATAATACTCACATGTGCCCACCTCGTTTGTCATTTTTGGGACACACAGCTCAATATCCTGGGGTCTGAGCTGTGGAAAACCAGCAAATGGCAGCCCTGAAGGCCGTGAGAAATGTGCTCTGAACAAGTGACCCTCGCTCGTTTAAAAACTAAATACCAACAGACCACATGCATTGACTTATCACACAGAGGAACTGTAAAAAAAAATAAACCCCACAGTAGTTTGTAAGAACTAAGACATCCCCACAAGGATTTTTTTTCTTGTGGCTCTGTGAGGAAATCAATAATTCTGCCTTTATTTGGCTGGTACGGTACAGTTCATGCAAGAGCCACACACTAGATTAAGACTAGGGCAAGAAATACTGAATAATTATTTATTGCACAACTATCCCCCATAATAAACAAACTCTGACTGCAATGAAGAATCGCAGTGAAATGACAGCAGGAGAACACGGCATCAACCATCATGTAGCCCATTGCCACAATGGTCCAAATTGCAGCTGCAAGCCGGGACTGTGGCTTTTTCTGAGCTCTCGACCGCAACTTCAACAGTTTTAATATAGCCATTGAATGTACCCGTTCCATGGACTGACAAAAGCTACCTAAACATGGAGGGGCGGCTCTTAAGTGCTGAAAGACTGCACACTTGGAGGGAGGGATTACATGGGAGAGGAAGCAGCGACATCTGGATTTTCCAGAGGCAGCGGCGGTGCTGGGGGACGCAGCCCCCTCCCATCACCGGCGGTGCAAGGCGCACGCTCTGAGCCGTGCCACGCGGCAGCGCCTGCACAGTCGCTCAGCGCTTGCCATCACACCGTGGCTGCACCCGGCTGCGGAAACAACCCCTGCAAAGACAGCGTTAAGTTTTGAGCGGCTCCATTAATTTTAAGATAAAGAATGGGGAAGAAACTCCTCACGCAGCAGGAAAGCTTCATTAAGGAAGCACAGGTGGCCTCTCATAGTCCATTTTAAGTTGCTGTGTGCCGTGTAAAACTGGAAAATAGGCAGCAAAATAAATCAGGAGGTACAATCTTGGATTCTGGTGACCTAAGAAGTATTTTCCAGGTCTATGATTCAGCAAAAGGGGAAAAAAAAAAAAAAAAAAGCAGGGGAATAAAGCAGCAACAGCCATCAGGAAGTGTGGGTCTGAAAATAGCAGCGAAGTGTCACCTTGATCCACTCCAGCAAAGACTTCTGTGACAGTGACAAGTTGCTAGGTGACATCACCCTGCTATTTTGGGTCCGTGTCATTATGCTGTGTGGTGAGCCCCACTGGAGCATCTCCCAGCACTGACTGCTCAGCACAGGCGGGGAAACCAGCGCCAGCCTGCCAAAGGAACTTCCGAAACACGGATGGCTTTTGAAATTAGAGATTCATGTGTCTTACAAGAAGGATGCTTTCCTGTGGATTCAAATATAGATAGGAGCAGATGGAAAAGAATTACTATATCGTCTGCCTGGCGGTAGCTATACGTTCCTTCCCAGCGCTGTGCAATGCTGGTGCAGGCTGAGCACGTACAGACCTCCCTCCCTTCGTGCCTTCTGCTGCTCCTCTCCCATCATCCATCAGCTGACTACCCCACGTTAGACAACAGCAGATACTCAACACACACAATATTGAGAACCAGGTATGATGCAGAAACAGGAAGAATTACTATATCGTCTGCCTGGCGGTAGCTATACGTTCCTTCCCAGCGCTGTGCAATGCTGGTGCAGGCTGAGCACGTACAGACCTCCCTCCCTTCGTGCCTTCTGCTGCTCCTCTCCCATCATCCATCAGCTGACTACCCCACGTTAGACAACAGCAGATACTCAACACACACAATATTGAGAAGCAGGTATGATGCAGAAACAGGAAAAAACTGCTAATTAGGAGAAAAAAAAAAAGCTGATTCACAGCAACTTTGTTGATGTCCTCTGCCCCCGAAGAGGACGCTCTGGATGCTCACGCGTGGCCAGCCTTGGGCAGGCGCTGCCCGGAGAGCTGGGCAAGGCACCAGCAGAGCTTAGTCTCACTCATAGGGCATGCACACCAGTTTTAAGGCTCACAGATAAGAAATACACCTAGTACATTAGAATAAGCTATTTTACTGTAATTAGTGCTTTTTAGAAAATGAAACAACAAAAACCACCACACAAATAATGCCATTTGCATTGTCATAAGCAAAACTCTGAATTACTCTGTGTAAATGGAGACCGTGGCACTCGCGCTGCTAGGAGGAAGGGAGACGTAGTCATATATGATTCAAATCATTAATGGTTTGTTCATTCAAACAACTCCATTAAATCCGGTGGGTTTGCTTTTGCAAGGACAACATGATCACTGCCGAGAGCTTTGTCACTCTCAAGGAGAAGACTCCAGAACAGCGCAGTGATGGGTCCTGACCAACACCATTTAATACTAGACAAAACCAGGTAGTTAAGCTTGATAATAGTTGCAAGGATTTTCCCAAACACCCCAAATTTCCTAATGACACTAAAAGTGAGCCTTCCAGGCTGACAGAAACACATGGTTATGTTTAAATTTATATGCCCAAACTTGTTAAAATATAAAAAATACTATGCCTGATTCATCCCCGCATCCAGTAATTTGAATTCTGTCCCGTTACACAGCCAGCACACAATCGTAATTAAAGTACTGTAGACTATTTACAGTTTCATTAAATTTTTAAGGTAGTTTTTTTGTGTTTGGGGTTGTTTGTTTTTTCTTAAATTATCATTCTTGTGCTCTCTCCTTCTGTGTGTTCATGAGTCTGGTTGGTACCAAATACTCAATTCCTCCTGAAGACAGCGAGACCTGCAGATGTCCATCGCCTTGCGTGACAGCACTGAGCTGCCCGACAATTTCAAAAGCAAGATTTACTGCTAAAACGTCCTGTAAGAGACTTCATCTCAAAAGAAAAAAAGTGTTGTCTATTCTGAAGTTTAGAACCTGAAGCAGGAGAAAACCCAAAAGGGTGAGATCCTCAGATAATGCACTTTTCCAAATTCCAAAGCTACAAGGCTGTGCCAGCTGCATCAACAGATGTGGTGCAATAGTTTCAATAGAGGAAAAAGGACGATGAGGTGCTATAGAGGTGCAGTGCAACATAATTTACAATGCAACTTCATTTGCGGTGCATAAAGCAACCCCACGTTGAAGTCGTACTGACCTGAACATGTGCATTAAGCCTCCCTTGTTTTATCTCCAGTTTAAGAAGAAAATGAGACTAATAAATTGTTTCCCACTATAACATGCAAGGGCTGAAAAAGCGCCTAACCGGCAGGTGTTAGCGCAACTGGGAGTTTGTGTCCTCAGAAACCAGGAGGGAAGACTTCAGACAGGCTTTTCTCCAGGGTCAGTCTCCTCCACTGACTCAGACCTTGCTGCTATTTGCTTTTTCCTATCCAAACTCCAGATCCGCTGATTATCTTTCTTGTTCCGTCTAAAAGTAAGTCGAACACCTCCATTTGCGTGCCTAAATAGCCAACTGCTGTAATGTCTCACCTTCTGAAATTACAGTTCAAAACTCGCTTTTGATCTTTTTTTTTCCCCCCTTCCCATTACCAGCTCTTTATACCCTGGCACACTGCTTCCTGCCCTCTTCTTTCTAAATGGGCTCAGATTAATTAACAAGCAATAGATTTTTCTTGATTACAATGCTAAAGCCCTTCTTTCTTCATAAATTTACAATGCTAAAGCCCTTCTTTCTTCATAACATCTCAAAAACGAGATGATAGATCTTTTCTTCTGGATGGTGGTTTTGATGTTACAAAAAGAGTATTCAATCTTCATGGTGGATAATAGAAATTTTAATACCTATTTAATGAACTGTTTTCATGTCGGACTGAGTCATGATTAGGGTTTTTGTTTAGTGAGGTTGTTTTTAATGGAAGTGAAGGAGGACTAGGAAGCTTCCAGTGAAACCAGATGTCAACTGCGCCAGTCCCAGTGTATATGCTAAAAAACCCAAACAACAAAAAACCACCAAAAAACAAACAAAAAAACCCCCCAAAACCCAAAAAGGCCTTGCTCCAGGGAGCATAGATGTGGCAAAACCCAGCTAATGAGCAAGTGAAATAATATCAATCTCCATTTTACAGATAGAAAGTGAAGAGCCCCTAGTGTCAGATCCGTCATCTGCTACAGCCCCTCAGTGACCCCACCTGGTGATAGGACTCGGTACTGGAAATGCGCAGCCGTGAACTGGCTGCCTGCCTGAAAAAAAAAATCCATGTTGGCCCCTTCTCCTGGCTTTCACAAGGCTATTAAAGCATTTCCAACTCATTGCTCACAGTATACCGAGAATTAGACACCCTGGGACAGTCTGGAGGAGCACTACGCATCCTGCGTTATCCATGTTCAGCATCCTCAGCATGGTTTGCACTCACATGTAACCCAACATCACTTTCAGACTTATCAGAAGCAGACAAATTTCTCAGCAAAGCTTCAGCTGGAAATCCCAAGCTCATGCTGAATTCTGTAACTCAGAGATTGATTCGAGAAAATAAAATAAAGGATGTGTGTGGAGGACATATAGCTCACCCCAATACTTCTACTACAAATACAAGCTTTCTGTCTCAGCATTTTACAGCACCATTGCTTTCTAGAAACCCTTGACAGTGCACACTGCCCGACAAGTTGCTGATTCAGGTGTTAATACTTCAGACTTGACTCCATATAGTGTTTTAATTAAGTAACCTGCTCTCTGGAGCTCACAGAAAGCTCATTTGGAAAATAACACCGACAGCAAGTTTGTCATCTACAGAGAGACTGGGAGTTTCCCCCCCCCAGTTCAACACTTACCATCTTAAACTGCTCGTTGACAAAATTCCCTTATCCCTCATACAGTTCATCTGGTTTTGCCTCTCCAAACCGTAACCTGTGCTCCTGGCCCGGGTGACTGGGGAGTTCTTCCTGCCCTTGCCCCAGGGGTGGGAGCCTGCAGCTCCTGCTGTATATGCAATCATTTCAGCAAGTCACAGGTTGTCATGCTCCATCACTGCTCACACACTGCTAGACCCCTCAAAAAGGCTGGAAGGGGCAGGACATTCCTCCACACCACTCTTGGTGAGATTTGCCTTCTTTCTTACCAAGACTCAAATTATTTCTATTTTAGACAGAGAGTATCCCTAAAGCCACACTTTTCAGTCTCTACATGCTGTATCTCCCAAGGAGGGAGCTGTAGTAAGCACTTGGTGGCATGTCTGATAACATCTGCAGGATAAACCCTTTGAAGGTTTCAACACGATGAACGTCCAGAACTAACCAAAGACGACTAGCGTGCGTGAAATCCTACAAGAGGGTCTACTGATTGCAGTGTGCACTAACAGCAGCACCGCCTCTGTCTTTCCACTGGTCAAACATACATGCAAAACCAAAAACAGTAAGTGGAGAAGTTGCAGAGGGGAAGGAAAGGAGGAAGCCAGTGGAAAAAGACAAACCGTAGCAGTTGGAAATGCTTGAAGTCACAGATTCTGGAGAGAAAAGAAAAAAAACCTTTCTCCTCCCAGGGATCCAGCTTCACATCCTTCATAGTGAAAAAAAACAAAAACCTTTTAAGACTCTACTGTAGGAGACAGAGAAGGAATAAGAGCTGCTAATCCTCCCTGACCCTAACCGCGCTTTGTCTCAGCTCATGTCTACACAACGCTGGTATCATCTGTCACTTTCCAAAAATACTACTAATTTCCTGTATTTTTGTAATACTACCCCCTGGCATCACAAATACTACCTTTTGTCTTTCTTTCTTCCTCATCTCAATTTGATGTACCAGTATAATTTTCTTCTATAACAGCACATTTTGTAACGAAAAAGACCCCCCAACCACTGAGTTAAGTTGCTATTGAATCTCTGCTATAGCACAAGACTCATTTGAAAAAGTGAGTCATTCAAATGATTTAAAGTCTTACACATTTATGGAAATCATAAAATCTCTCTCACATGGTGTAGGAAGAGTAATAAAACCACACTGCACCCAGAGGCTCAAAACAACCCAGCTACCTGCCAGTCATCACGCTGGGAGCTGTGTTCCCCTTCTGCACCCCTCCTATGGTGTCAGCTTGCCTTTTGAGCTTGTAACAACCCCTGCGAACCCATTTTTGTGGGCTCAGTCTCTTTTTCACAGTCCTTTCACATCTATGCAGTCCTTGCTGTGGCAGTGAAGTTACTGCCAATTCACACTGGACTGCTCTGTGCAAAGAAGCAGATGCTCCATGACTCATGCAGTGCTTACAGACATGTTATGGATAACAACATGATAATTAACAATACCAAATGTCATCTCTAAAATTCAAACATGCAGATGTTAATGCCCATGGCATATGACCACGTTAATTTAGGAGGCAGTGTCTGCTCCTGTGAGCAGCCTTTAATCAATACCTTGCAATCCTCCAGTACTGTTGACCACAGCATGGTTTCCCTCGTAGACCATGCAGATGTAAACCACACAGGACTCCTCTGCACGCTGCAGTGGGGAAGAAGGTAACAAACCCCTGCCCTGATTGCAGACTCCATGGGAAATCAAATACCATCTACAAAGGACTGAATGTAATGAAAAAAAAAAAAAAAAGAAAGAGATGCTGATTTTCATCTATCATATGAATGATTTTTAGTGAATTCTGAGTGTCAGAAAGGGCCAAACATTCAGAAGAGATAGGCAACTAACTCTGGCCTTGAAAAAAACAGAAGGAAAAAATAATGACCACTGTCAGCACTGCTAAGAGCTAAATCCCCCCAAGCAAACAGTCCTAATCCAGCTAGGAGATACGGCGCGAGTCAAACTGCAATAAGCAGTGGTACACAGTGGCCCTTCCCTAAATGGACTTCAAAGTGCTCACAAGCAGAGGTATTCCACATGACTCTAAATTTGCTTTAATTGTCACATAGAAATGCCAGGGGATTTGGGAATTACAAGCAAAAACCTAAGATGCAGGGGGAACCAAAGCTGGAATTTTCCCATGGTGACAAGGTCAGAATTGCCACAGAATCTGTGTTTTCCATAGCCAGGCAGGACGTTGCATTAGTCCCTCTGGAAGGCTGCTCCTCCAGCAGCTACCGGCACAGGTTCAGCAGTAACGCAAAGGGCCGAGTGCCATCTACTGGGCTGCTTTATCAGCTCCCTCCTGCTGCAGCTGGATTCCCTGACATCTCTCAAGTGCTGATAGCCCAGCCCTTCTTAGACTGCTGCCTCAGGCACAATCACCAGATAAGATGGCACAGCAAAAACATTTCAGTTGTAGGCTAGGTCTAAGTCCTTACAAAAGAGCCTGGCAAGTCGTGAAGCTGCCTGAAGGGGCCCTGAACTGAGCAGCGATGTGACTGACAGGCTGATGAGAAGGGACTGCTCCAGCTGCACAGCAATCCAGGCACCAGCCCAGCTCAGAGCAGGTACGGGCAAACCAGAGTAGTTCCACAAGAGGCACTACTGCATGTGGCCTCGGCCGCTGTGGATGAAGACATCGAAAACACTGTTACTGAATATTACAGTGACCACTATAATGCTGGTTATATGCCAACTGGTGAACAGAGTAATAGGGAAGCAGCAGCTCAGGTTCTCTGGATTTTCAGATGCTGGAAGGCTGTGCCCCACCGCACTGTGGCTATCTGATCAGTATAAATCATGTTCTATTGCCTGGTGCACTGTCTGCCTATAGGAGCCCGGTGTCACGACTGAGGCAGTCAAGAATCTAGAGCTAGCCAGAGAGACAGACCTTGGAAGAAAAGTCAAAACCAGTGTCCATGAAGCCCTGAAGCGGCTTCACAAAACCTCAGTTAGCAGGTCATAAAAGTGATACAAAAGAAAAAAAGAGCAGGAAAAAGACCAGGGGAGAAAAAAAAAAAAGACACCACCCCTCCCCCTCCCCCCCCCAAATTTAGTTGGGCAAACAGGCAGAGTAAAAAAGTTAATAGAAAAGATTTATTGCTTAAAACTGTCTCTGGTTATGCGAATGGCAAGTAGAAGGTTCCCACTGGATCAGTCTGCCAGCTCATCTCTCACCAGCACAGGGAATCGCTTGCCTCCTTCACAGAGCTGCGTGTAAATTGCCCGATACAGCTGAGCTGCAGAGGCCTCCGGGTAGAGCCTGGACTCCAGGACAGGCAGGAGTTCTGCCATCATGACCTGGGCAGAAGCAAAGGAGACACGTCACCAGAGCCAGCGTGCACTTTTAGGATTCCATGAAATGAAGTGGCTGCATAACAAGTGAAATCTCACCAGAGCAGTGTAACTAATAACATGCTAATTGATAGACAGATAGATAGATGCTTTCTTTCATCATGTTTAACAAAGGCAGAGTTGTTCATCCTCTGCTCATGAAGTACACCAGCATCCACCCAGTGTTCCTAGAGCAGTGAGACAAATGGTAGTGCTTTTCCTCTGCTGCAGAGATGGCCCAGCACTGGGATGAGATCAGCATTGTGCAAAAAGCTGAAGCTGATGTTGGTTCAGGAGCTCTGCAACCACACAGTGAAGCGCTTACTCACCCAATGGTAAGGTCAACCCTTCACTTATGACTGTTCCTGTCACCTCCTAGTTGGGTCACATTAATCCAAGACAGACAGGCAAGTGGCCAGCTCCATCCAGCCCAAACAGAATAAAGCTGCACGCCTCCCCAGCAGCACAGGCTACAGGGGATGCTAAAGCTGTCCAACATTCCCCAACCTGGCCTCTGGTTTATTAAGCCTAGCTCATGATCTCAGTCCATGCTCTCCAACAACCCACTGGCCTGTCGCAGCATAATTAACAGCATAAAACCCTTGGATTATGACCATGACTGACAACTCAAACGCAGGTGAACTTCCAATCAAAGGATGAAAGTTAGCCTTTACTGTCCCACTCTTGAATTAATGCTCAGAAATTTTGCCTGGGATTTTTCTTTTTTCCAGCTGGCATCAACTAATGAAGTCTGAGCAGTCTGCACATTAAAAGCCCACACAGCCTACTGTACACACTGCCTTCCCAGGAGAAGAGTGGACAATCAACTGCATGTGTCAGTCACCTCCCTCAAAGCATTTTTCAGCGGTGGAAACAAAGGAAGATCCAAACAGAATACAGGGCATCTGCAGGGGGTTCCCTTTCCTGCTCCCCATAAATCTATGGACAGGGAAACAGGACACAGTTGCTAATCTCTGGGAAGAGTTAAGAGCTGCAGACATGAAAGCTACCCAAGGGGAAAGTTGCCACATGAAGGAGCGCTACACTGCTCCACTTCCTAAGAGGGAGCCCCTTCTCTTTTCCAGCTGCCTGATCTGCTCCTGATGCACAAGAATAGAGGAAACAGGCCTTCACCATCAAAGACAGGCTAAGAGCTACGAGGACTTTCTATGGTTCTTTGCATTTCTCCATGGAGCAGCAATGGACAGGCTTGGCCCAGAAATATGTACATCCTTTCCTGGAGTATTTATCTTGTACCAAGTCCATTCACTTCACCTGTCCCAAGAATTTCACCTATCTTGCACACTCTGCACGGAGCTGCTCCAGATACTCCAAGCTCACCCAGCACAAAGCACCTATTTAGATACAAGTGCGGAGGAAATCGAGTCAGTCGATGAAGCATCAGGCAGCAGGCTTCGGTCACTGCTTCATTTTGAGCAGATAAAACCGAAAACCCTCATAACCCATAATTCAGAATTATAGTGCTAAAGTCCCATTTGAAGACAGGCAGCAATCTATCTTCAGCCAGAGGGAGGAGTGTGGCCAGTTATAACTCTTCCCTGGCTTACAAAAAAAAATGGCTTTTCCAAAGCCTCTATCATTCAGCTCAACGACAAAGGTTACATCAAAGGAGTAGATGTGATTTCACAGATCTTCCCTGTCCATTGCTGCTGTTGGTTGAGAAGAACAAATGATCCCTGTGCAGCAAGCACTCTGCTCAGGCTGGTGGAGAGACTGACCTCCTATCGTGTTCTTACAGGCAGTCTCAGACAGTAAAGTCAAGATCAGCAACACAGTGGTTTCAGATTTAAAAGGAAAGGAACAGACAGCAGAGGAGCTCACTAGCTGGAGGTCACGCAGGAGAGAATAACAGTGGATGCCCTAATCGGACTGTGAAGGGCTGCCAAAAGGGGTCTTCAGGCATTACCAACATCCTCCACTGTCAAGCTCTGAAAGAGTAGCTAAAAAAAAAAATCTTATCAGGAGAGGGTCAGACATTTAAAGGCCTCTGCTCTGGCCTTAAAAAAAGTAAGTCCACTCATCTACAAAGTAAGCAAGGCACTGATGGGACTTGGACACACACACAGGTATAAACATAGAAACACCATCGGGAGAGCTTGCTGTGCTGCTGCTCCCCATCAAGACCCCGTATGCCAGCTGTTGCCCCTCAGTTGCCCTTTTCTTGCCCTATCCCAGGAGCACTAACACTTTTAAAGACTCACCTTTTGTAAGGCAACTTCTTGGTGCAGCATTGACACTTGCAGCTTCAAGGCAAACAGGTCCCTCAGCTCCTGGAAGCTGGAGTAACAAAGGAGAGGCACAGCCAGCATGCCTGCACTGTCACACGTCTGTCCCCTGGGAGGAACACAGGCTGGAGAGCAGCTTCCTACATCCCCAGTGCAGTCTGGGCGCAGCCTCATCTGGGACTCCACAGCTGCCAGGGTGGAAGAATTGGCAAGAGGCAGGAACATACAAGTTAAATCTGTACTTGCAGAATTTGTGATCTACTTACTGTTCCTAGAATGACTGACTAATGACATTGTATTAGTCAGGGTAAGCTCCTCACACACAGCCCAATCAGGACATCTTAAGCTATGGCATGCAGTCTCCCCCATCTCTCAACAGCTCCATCACCAGCCCTCCTGAATTGCAGCAGTTAATAGTCCCAAGCCTCTCCTGAACACAGATGGGTGGCAAACAGATACCACAGCTTGCTTTGCCACCAGAGAATTTTACATGCTACGTTACCATAAGGATAACCAGGAGAAAAATTATGTTGGTCCACAGTGTTCTGCGCACAGATGGCAAACTACTGTTCAAGCATAGCTGGCCACATTCACACCCGACTACAAAACCAGGGACCGGCTCACCTGCTTGCAGAAGCTGCAGCTTATGCAGGCACTGGGAAACTGTGGTTTGCAAACCCTCCAAGGTTAGAAGGCTTTCATACTCTCTTTGCAGAGTGGGATGGTCTAGAAGAGAAGCAGAAGAAAACCAGTGGCATGAGCATACTGAAACGTTCCCCACCAAATACCAGTTTCTAGAGTGGCCTTGCGTTCACCAGCCCTCATTTTAGGCAGAGAATGCTCCTGTCCCTCATGCCCAGCACATGCCAAGAACACAAGACACACGGAACTGGAGCCCACTGAAATCATCCTTATTCCACCTTCTGCTCCCTCCACTCCCCTTTTTTTCTCCTTACCTGCAGCCTCAGCTTCCACATACTGGCTCAGAAGGGAGGGGACATCCTGGAGGACCTTTAATTCTTCCTCTATCTCTGCAGGACTGAAGGCCAGCATCGGTGAACGAAACTCAAACAACAGCAGCTTAAGGAAAGTTTCACACCACCAGCTCTGTGCACTACCCCGAGCCCCGGGCCAGGCTAGCTGGAATCAGGGGCAGAGGCAGAGGGCAAGCAGCCCGTGAAGTGGCATTGCAGGGGGAAGGTGAGGACAGCACAGCTGTGTATGGTATGTTTGCCTTGTGGCTTTGTTTGTCTGGATCAAAAGTTTTATGACTGCTCAAGAGCTGCATTATGAAAAAAACCACTTCCTAGAGACCCAGCTTGAACTCCTGTTATTGGAGGTGTAACTCTCTCCAGACGGGAACACGCTGCAGAGTGATTGCACCCGGTGCCTGCTGTACCGCACCACGTGCTCGTGGAAGGGGCCGGTGAGCCGAGAAAGGATACAGTTGTCTGGATCCTCTCTATAAAACGGTTCCTTGCAGCTGCTGCATCTGCACCTGTTTGGCAGAGACGACATCTCTCCCATGCCCTGAAAATTCAAAAGGGGCAGGAGGTGGAGGAGTTATGCCCGATTGTACCAGACAGTGCTCACACTGCGCTGCGACACACCAATATGACAGATCAGCGCTTCAAATACAAGCATCTTCCTCACCCCTCTTTTACAGGTTATTTACTAGCCATTCCCCCCTCATTTTTGACAGCTGGTATTAGATCAACAAGGACACCCTGCAGAAAGCATTAGACACTGCAACACACCTGTGTTATTTCTCTCAATTTGTTTTGAGGGGAATGATTTACAGCCATCAGAAGAGAGACAACACATTTCTATAAGCAGAATGTGAATTTGCAGCACCTCAGTAATTCTGTTGCATCACCCTACCTACATTTTTATCCCACAGGAAACAACAAATCTTCTCTTACTTTCTTGAGGGGCGAGTCATTTGCATTTCTATATGTTTAGTCTGTTAGTAAATGTGTACAAGAAGGAGTGGTAGAGCAGACAGGACAAATTCTCACCCTAGCTTTTAGCACAGTGATTCCTTCATATGCCAAGACCTCAAGACTCTCCTTTAATCCTTTTTTTTTTTTCAGGACAAAGTGTGTTTGGCAAGAAGCATGACAGCAGTGCATCAGTATCAGGGACACAAAACAGGGGTTTAAGGACAGTATCATGAGTAAGCTGGCCAGGACCCTGTATCAGAGTTCAGTTTTTAAAAGAAAATGTTACATAAATAGCACTACCAGAGAGGTGCATTTCACTTACAGAGTTCAACATCCCCACTGATGCACAGTGCCCATAATATCTTTTCAGTAAAGGACTGCTTTAAAGAGCCAGTGCATCTCAGGCAGTCTCTGACAACCTGCCGCAGTAAGTGAGAGCCATCAGGAGGAAGCTTAAAATAGTTATGCAGTGCATGACTGTCTAACCCAAGTGTGCATGTGTCTCCTCTCCATCCAAATGGATCTTTTAAATCATGATAGAAAATGCAGTTTTCAAAAACACATTATGCAAAGAAATAGCAAGGTTAATGGAACAGAATAGAACAGAAGTTACCAGGCAAGATGCATTCCCTCTATATGGGATCTTCAGAACAAAGGTTAATTTCAGTATGTCACTGAGTTGAAAGTAATAGTGAAGAGTGTAAAATTACACCAGAGTGATTAGGATGCCGAAAGGCTCAATTTACAAGTGAAAATTAAGGGAACCAAGTCTTTACAACTTGCTGAAGGGCAACTAACGAATTGGTGTCTGATAAATGACAGCTCCCAAGAGGAGGAAGAGTTCTTGAGGGTAACACAAGGAGGTATAAGCTAGATTTAAGCTACAGTTTGTAAACTATTATTATAAACTTAATATCTGGACAAACCACATAATGAGAAATCTGCTGGATTATGGCAAGATTTCCCAAAGGAAATAGTGGGAGACCCCGTCCAGAGGACTGGAGAATGGACTAGAGCACAGAGTTCCCCAGACACCCATCCGCCCGCACCATCAGTGCGGTAACATTGTAATTGGCTCTACTTAAGAGAGTCCATCAGCAGGAATCAGCCTCAAACACAGCCACGGTGCTTCCAGGCTAGACAGGTGCCCCAGCACAGCAGTTCAGGTCAGCAACCGGTTGGGAAACTCTTTCATTGTACAGGGTATACAGGCAACCAGCCCACAGGGCTTCCTGCCTTCAACTACTAGTATACAGTATCAGCAGAGACTTCTGCAGCACCGTTAATCCCATGATTAAAGCACTCTAGTACCTTTACAACTCGGGGATTAACAGGGATTAGCATTCTGAAAACAAATGTAACACTAGTGGCTAGAATAACATGAAAACTCATATCCTCAGAAAGAGCCTTGCAGAGACACGCTGTATCGGACCACTCCTCCTGCTCTGAGTTCAGGCCCCGCACACTGTGGGGTCAGTGCCTCCCCGTGACCCACAAACCAGCCAGGTCTCCCCCATCTGACCCCTCCTCACAGCCCTTAAGCAGAGGGTAGTTGTGGACTGGACTGATCAGGCTGGGCTTACCTGGAGTTCCTGGAATAGGCTTTCCTGTAGGGAAGGGGTAGCTTCAGCTGGCATCTGCAGAACAAGAGAAGCATCAATCCTGACTGCTGGAGAAATTAAGAAAATGACATTTTGTCTAAATTTGAAATTAATTTAGCTGTAACAGAAGATGTCAACAACCCTGGAAATTGAATCCACCACTGGCTTCAGCCTGTCCTCAAGGAAGGAGGATCGGTCTGCTCATTCATTTCCACAAGTGTCACTGAGCTGACTTGGGAGAGCTCCCACATCCTACCACCAGCCATCAGAGGTTCATCCAAGGTGAGAAGCTGGAAGCAAAGCCCTGACAAGGCGGAGTACAGACACGGAAACAACATCTTCAAGGAAGCTGATCGCTACAGGCATGAGCGCAGGCAAACCTCCCTATGTTGTCATACCTGTGCACAACAAGGCAGCTTTGCTTAGCACCGTATCACACTCAAAGAAACGGGAGAGGGACATTTCAGCTTGCACTGGGAATAAGTGCCTTAACCCCGAAGCAGAATAAACCCTAACTTGTTATTGAAAAAACATGTAGGTTGGCAGTTATAGTTAGTCACATGCAAACTATGAACACAGGACCAGGGTTGGGATTTTAAGTAAATAAACATTTGAATCCAGATTCCTGTTCCCCCAGCAACTGTCACTCAGCATCCTGTGTCTGTTCCAACACCACATGAACAGTGATAATTTCCTCCCTGCACAAACACAACAGTTGGGTTGTGGCAGCTGAGAGCTATCTCTCAACATTTTCCAGGAACAGGCATGTATCAGATCCAAACTTCACTGTTTCTTTAAAGCAACGAGCACACAGAAGAGAACATAGAAATTATTTAAGCAAGACAGACTGGTCTGAATACAATCTTCTAAGTATTATTTTGCCACTTTTCCACAGAGAATCTCAGTAACATCCACTTCATAATTCTTCCTACACCAAACACTTGAAACAACTGCATTCTAGTCAATACTGATTTGTGTATTTACATGGGCAGTATCTTACAGGTTAAAGAGGATAGTATTAAACCCAGATGCCATCTCTCCAAACAGCACTGGGCATATGAGAGAGAGAGAGATATTATCATGCATTACGTATTATCATGGTGTAAAAAACCAAAACAAAACAAAAACAATTTAAAAAAAATCAATAAGCTATAATAGAAAGTGGACTCAGAGGAAAACTAAGGATCAAGAAAGCTCTACAGAGACAGCTTTCCAAAACAGTCACAGGGGGCGATGAAATATCAAGAGTCTCAATTAAAAGACTTTCGAAGTCCCAGCCACCCAACAGTAAGCCCTTAAAAAGAAAACACTTCCTCAATCACAATAAAGGCTTTTAAACTGTAAAGGGTCCTTCCTCCTGAGAAGGATCTGAGGAATGGTGAAACCCAGCTGGGCCCTACAGAGCAGTAGGAGAGACCAGGCATTGCAGATGTGCTAGTCAATGTCAAGCAGAATAAGACAGAGGTGCCCATCTCTCAGCACTTACCCCTTTTCCTGGAGGGTGACTGCCTGAGGTGAGGTGCTCCTTCCCAATGCACCTTCAGTTGTAGGGTCCTCCTTTTTGCTGGACTCTCCCAGGGAAGCACAACTTTTCTTCCCTGCATCAAATAACCGCTTGCCAGTGGCTACACAGTTTTCTCCCCCAGCTGAATCCCCTACAGAAAAGCTCTGCTGCTCATCCAGGGCAGATCTGGACAAGCCAGGTATCTTTTGGGGTTCAGCTGCAGCACAGGCCTCTTGGTCTCTGGCACTGATTGCTGTCCTATGGCTCCTTCCTTGTTTGCAAGCCACCCCTTTTGAGGAGCTCTTCCCAGCCGTCCTGGGACCTTGAGAGACACATCCGGCTGGGGCTTTCCTTTGCGTTTTTTTCACATCTGGGTCAGTCCTATAAGGGTCTCTCAGCTTGTATGGAGAGGGCTTCTTCAAAGAGGCAGGCTTTTTGCTTACAGTTCTCACTTTTGTGGTCACAGGAACATCCTCAACAGATGCAGGCACTTGTCGCTCTTGAGCATTCCTGGGAGCAGGTCCTTCATCTGCAGATTTCTCTCCTGCAGCTCCTTGGGCCGCTAATGGAGTTTTTGAGATGCTTTTCCTGACTTTCAGTGCCTTTTCTAAGGCCCTGTTCAGCAGTTCCAGCTCCTCCAGCTCCTTGGGCGAAGGCCTGTTCTCTGCAAGAGGAGAAGATGTATCAGAAGGTCCAAACCTGGATCTTCCCCATTTGTCACTATACTAACTCACTCTTCCAAGTGTTACAGAAGGAAACTGAACCCACTGAATGGTGCAGCGGGTATTTTGGCCACACTCCCACAGCAACTACACAGAGGATGCAGGCAGGCTTGCCAAAAGCCCTGAAGACCCAGGATGGATGGGAGGAGACAGTTCTCCCAAGTGAACCTCCCGTTTGCCAACCAGTGACAATCACCACACCTCAGTCAGGCCTGCAGACACTGCATCGCTGGCCTTGCTTACTGTGGCACGACTCCAAGCTAACACCAAGGAGGAAGGTGGGAGGAAAAAGGTAGAGGGGGGCTTCAAGTAGATGCAGAGCATTAGAAGGACTTCTAACACCGAAGCTGGCTCAACCCCAGTCAGGCCCAGGGCCTGTGTGACATGGGGAGGCACCAGGCCGAGGGAGAAGCGCTCACCGTGTCCACTGGTGGAGCCGGCCTCTGGCTGCGGCTGCTCGTCTTCCTCACTGCCCCTGGGGGGGAAGAAACACAGCGCCGAGGGCCAGCATTGCTGTGCACCGACGGGTTCAGCTTCGCCCACGGCCCGTGGGGCCTCCGACACGGCTGCGGGGAC
>NW_008794125.1:787272-803538 GCF_000699145.1 Aptenodytes forsteri | reverse complement strand
GCGCGGGCCCGGGGGAGCCGCGGCGAGACCCCGCTCCGCCCGCAGTCCCGGGCTTTGAGGGTTTCTGTGCCTGCCCAGGGGCGGGCGGCCGAGCGCCGGAGATCCCCGGGCCCCGCTTGACCCGGGGCAGCCGTTTTTTCCTCAGATGGGTTCAGCGCTTCCCTCTCCTCCTCGGCAGCGCCTCTCAGGGGAGCCGGCCGACCTCTGAGGGGGGCTAAAAAAGCCTTCACAGAGCAGGCCCATTCCAGAAGCTTCTTGTATCCGCTCTCTCCTGAGGGTCAGAGCATAAATGAGATTTTATTTCTCTCAACCTTCGCTGTGGCTGGCCACAGGTGAAGCCACCTGCCCTCACTCTGGGAGCTGGAGTCCCCCAGCACCTACTGCACAAGGCCCACATGTAGCCCACCCGTCACTGTGGGAGCTGGAGCCCCCCAGCACCTACTGCACAAGGCCCACGGAGGCTGGAGATTAAAGTTCGGCCATCACAGGGGCTGTGCTTCAGCCTGTGCCATGTCCTACCCACAGACGGGGTCCTCGCGGGGATCCCCAGGCGTGCTGGGCCAGCACAGGGAGAGCAGAAGGGCCAACAGTCCAGCACCCCAGCAGACACCACACTCTGCAAACTGCTTCTGCTGCCTTTGGTTTGCATCAGCAAAGAGGCAAATTTGTGTTTTTTTGATGGAGAGAGGAATCTGCCTTGTTCTGCGCCTGTGGAAGCTGCCTAGTTGATAACGCGATCTCTGTTGATAGCTGAATGCTGCTGGGATCCTGTCAGGAATACAGCTATTGCTGCGGAGAGGCGCACTGTGGAGTGCAGTTCTCCAAAAGTGCCCATAGCTGGCACTCGGCGGTGCCTGTTTCAGGGAGCTGAGGAGCAGGAATCCAGTCTTCCCCCTTGCACAGCAGAATAAAAAATAACAAAAATTTAGGAAGTAGGAAAGGAGTGGTTCTTTGCCTTTGAGGGCTGAATCTTCAGGTTGAGATGTTCATGATTTCTCTGCAGCCATGTGACCACAGACTCTTCTAAAGAGAAAAAGATGAGAATTCCAGGTGACTCATGGAGACAGGACTTTAAAACCCCTTATAAAACATTACAAACATACAATAAAATCATGGAATTGATCACACAGCGCATTGTGGGCTTCCACAGTCACCATCACAACATAGTTCCAGGTGTAATTTGCACATCTGGCACGTGCAAAGAGTGTTTTTGTTTCTACAGACTTTGCAACAGAACCTGAAAATTAGGCTGGCCCCTTCCTGCCGCATATATTGCAAATAAGTGTGAGTTCACTGTCAAAACACTGTTAACAGTTCTGCTTTTGAGGCATGAGCCAAGACAGAGTCCCACCTGCTCTTCTGTGCCTAAGTCGGCTCAGCAGGGCTAAACAGGAGTATCAAACACTCAGAAAATACTTTAATCAGCAAAGTCAACAGCCGTAATGCTGTGAGCCCCCCCAGGGAGCGCAGCAGTGGGACAAGAAGTGCTTGCTTCAGACAGCTGCTTCTCTAAGTCGACTGCCTTTTCCTTCTGCAAGGTTCCCACTGGATTTACTTGTTGGACAAATAGGGGCTTGACTCAGAATATCTGGATTTGCTATAATTTGCGCTTTGGAGCAAACAACAAGTGGTCCCTAAGATGTTTTTGGCTGAATAGATTGCTTCATCTCCACTCCAAGTGCATGAAGCTTCTTGTGTTTCCCTCCTTTTGGCAGAATTATCGCCGTGGTTTTCTCCTGATAGGGTTCAAAAGTCCGTCTCAGCTGGGGCGGCTAAGGGGGGCGCAGCCTGGTGTGACTCTGCACGGGGTGGTTTGCTGCTGGATGGGAATGACCACAGAGATGCAGTTTTACTTTAACTCAGCAGAGGGCCGAGTGCTGCTGTATCTGCCAGCATCTCCCGGTGCTGTGGAAGAACACAGCCTGGGCGATGAGAGTTATAGATCTCATTAGGCACCTGGATGCTGTTGACATTTAAGCAATTAAAAACAACCAAAAGGGGATCAGACTGCTGTAATCCAGGAAAGTCACCTGAGGCCTGAATCCCCCTGGAGCAGCGCTACTGACGCCGCTAACTTTTGCATCAAGTCCCTGTGGTTTAGAAGTGCTAAAAAAGGAAGACCCCCGAAACCCAAGAAACCCTTTGTATTTGAGATGAACCGGGCATGCAACCCCTCCTGAACCTCTGGCTTTGTGCAGGCGATAAGATTCCTACTAATGGACAAGAAAGCTTTAAGGCAGGCCCTTTGTCGTTAATCTGCACCTCGCTGGGAAGAAGAAGGACAGATGACCATTTGCATGTTGCCTCTGAGTCAAGATCAAGGTTAGGCAAGTGCTGCTGCCACCACAAAATTAGGAGGCAAGACGTTAACTGCCCCTTCCAACCGCAGCAAGTGCTGCACTGGTTAAACTGTGGAGTGAAACCATGGTGCAAGAGCTGGGGTGAGGTGATAATTAGCAGGTGGATAGCAGAAACTTTCCAACAGAGATAAAACCACTCCGCTGCTGACGCTTGGGGCTCAAAGCGTGCCTACATTTGACATAACAGCCTAGCTGCTGTAAGAGCTCCCTCCCTGCAGTGGACAGCCCCTCCATTCCCGTCCACACCTCTGCTATGGGCTCCTGCTGCCTCGCCTTCTGGTGAGTCTTGCAACAGGGCAACTGCTGGGTAAATCAGTTCAAACCTTCTCTTGTGGGTGGCTGGCTTTCCAGTGGATCATCTGGCAAACCCAGCTGAGGAAAAAATCCAAGGTATTTGTATCTGATTCTTTTCACTGACAACAGCTTGTGCTAGAAGGGGTAAATGCAGCAAAGAGTCATATTCTGTTCCTGTAGCAATGAGCCCTGACTCAGTACAGACCTGATCTGGCACAGTTGGCCCAGGAGACATTTATGCTAGGGACTGGATTTTAAACTAACAGAGTCTGAACTACGGTTCTACTTCATGACATTGCTTGCTGGGAAAATGCTGGGTACTACGACATGGCACACATGCTAAGTAACATTTAAACTGGTGCAAATTATTACTTAAAGATTTATTTACAAAAGATATGTAGGTTAAAATACCTGTGCGAGGCACAAGTGGCAGCTGCTGGTAGTCACAGCTCTGCCACCAGTTATTTTCGGGGCCGACCTCTGAGGGGGGCTAAAAAAGCCTTCGCAGAGCAGGCCCATTCCAGAAGCTTCTTGTATCCGCTCTCTCCTGAGGGTCAGAGCATAAATGAGATTTTATTTCTCTCAGCCTTCGCTGTGGCTGGCCACAGGTGGAGCCACCTGAACACGCAGCGTGTAGCCCACCCGTCACTGTGGGAGCTGGAGCCCCCCAGCACCTACTGCACAAGGCCCACGGAGGCTGGAGATTAAAGTTCGGCCATCACAGGGGCCGTGCTTCAGCCTGTGCCATGTCCTACCCACAGACGGGGTCCTCGCGGGGATCCCCAGGCGTGCTGGGCCAGCACAGGGAGAGCAGAAGGGCCAACAGTCCAGCACCCCAGCAGACACCACACTCTGCAAACTGCTTCTGCTGCCTTTGGTTTGCATCAGCAAAGAGGCAAATTTGTGTTTTTTTGATGGAGAGAGGAATCTGCCTTGTTCTGCGCCTGTGGAAGCTGCCTAGTTGATAACGCGATCTCTGTTGATAGCTGAATGCTGCTGGGATCCTGTCAGGAATACAGCTATTGCTGCGGAGAGGCGCACTGTGGAGTGCAGTTCTCCAAAAGTGCCCATAGCTGGCACTCGGCGGTGCCTGTTTCAGGGAGCTGAGGAGCAGGAATCCAGTCTTCCCCCTTGCACAGCAGAATAAAAAATAACAAAAATTTAGGAAGTAGGAAAGGAGTGGTTCTTTGCCTTTGAGGGCTGAATCTTCAGGTTGAGATGTTCATGATTTCTCTGCAGCCATGTGACCACAGACTCTTCTAAAGAGAAAAAGATGAGAATTCCAGGTGACTCATGGAGACAGGACTTTAAAACCCCTTATAAAACATTACAAACATACAATAAAATCATGGAATTGATCACACAGCGCATTGTGGGCTTCCACAGTCACCATCACAACATAGTTCCAGGTGTAATTTGCACATCTGGCACGTGCAAAGAGTGTTTTTGTTTCTACAGACTTTGCAACAGAACCTGAAAATTAGGCTGGCCCCTTCCTGCCGCATATATTGCAAATAAGTGTGAGTTCACTGTCAAAACACTGTTAACAGTTCTGCTTTTGAGGCATGAGCCAAGACAGAGTCCCACCTGCTCTTCTGTGCCTAAGTCGGCTCAGCAGGGCTAAACAGGAGTATCAAACACTCAGAAAATACTTTAATCAGCAAAGTCAACAGCCGTAATGCTGTGAGCCCCCCCAGGGAGCGCAGCAGTGGGACAAGAAGTGCTTGCTTCAGACAGCTGCTTCTCTAAGTCGACTGCCTTTTCCTTCTGCAAGGTTCCCACTGGATTTACTTGTTGGACAAATAGGGGCTTGACTCAGAATATCTGGATTTGCTATAATTTGCGCTTTGGAGCAAACAACAAGTGGTCCCTAAGATGTTTTTGGCTGAATAGATTGCTTCATCTCCACTCCAAGTGCATGAAGCTTCTTGTGTTTCCCTCCTTTTGGCAGAATTATTGCCGTGGTTTTCTCCTGATAGGGTTCAAAAGTCCGTCTCAGCTGGGGCGGCTAAGGGGGGCGCAGCCTGGTGTGACTCTGCACGGGGTGGTTTGCTGCTGGATGGGAATGACCACAGAGATGCAGTTTTACTTTAACTCAGCAGAGGGCCGAGTGCTGCTGTATCTGCCAGCATCTCCCGGTGCTGTGGAAGAACACAGCCTGGGCGATGAGAGTTATAGATCTCATTAGGCACCTGGATGCTGTTGACATTTAAGCAATTAAAAACAACCAAAAGGGGATCAGACTGCTGTAATCCAGGAAAGTCACCTGAGGCCTGAATCCCCCTGGAGCAGCGCTACTGACGCCGCTAACTTTTGCATCAAGTCCCTGTGGTTTAGAAGTGCTAAAAAAGGAAGACCCCCGAAACCCAAGAAACCCTTTGTATTTGAGATGAACCGGGCATGCGACCCCTCCTGAACCTCTGGCTTTGTGCAGGCGATAAGATTCCTACTAATGGACAAGAAAGCTTTAAGGCAGGCCCTTTGTCGTTAATCTGCACCTCGCTGGGAAGAAGAAGGACGGATGACCATTTGCATGTTGCCTCTGAGTCAAGATCAAGGTTAGGCAAGTGCTGCTGCCACCACAAAATTAGGAGGCAAGACGTTAACTGCCCCTTCCAACCGCAGCAAGTGCTGCACCAGTTAAACTGTGGAGTGAAACCATGGTGCAAGAGCTGGGGTGAGGTGATAATTAGCAGGTGGATAGCAGAAACTTTCCAACAGAGATAAAACCACTCCGCTGCTGACGCTTGGGGCTCAAAGCGTGCCTACATTTGACATAACAGCCTAGCTGCTGTAAGAGCTCCCTCCCTGCAGTGGACAGCCCCTCCATTCCCGTCCACACCTCTGCTATGGGCTCCTGCTGCCTCGCCTTCTGGTGAGTCTTGCAACAGGGCAACTGCTGGGTAAATCAGTTCAAACCTTCTCTTGTGGGTGGCTGGCTTTCCAGTGGATCATCTGGCAAACCCAGCTGAGGAAAAAATCCAAGGTATTTGTATCTGATTCTTTTCACTGACAACAGCTTGTGCTAGAAGGGGTAAATGCAGCAAAGAGTCATATTCTGTTCCTGTAGCAATGAGCCCTGACTCAGTACAGACCTGATCTGGCACAGTTGGCCCAGGAGACATTTATGCTAGGGACTGGATTTTAAACTAACAGAGTCTGAACTACGGTTCTACTTCATGACATTGCTTGCTGGGAAAATGCTGGGTACTACGACATGGCACACATGCTAAGTAACATTTAAACTGGTGCAAATTATTACTTAAAGATTTATTTACAAAAGATATGTAGGTTAAAATACCTGTGCGAGGCACAAGTGGCAGCTGCTGGTAGTCACAGCTCTGCCACCAGTTATTTTCGGTACCTGCAATAATGAGGCATTTTGCATAGATGAGATGTAGGGGAAGTTGTCAGCACTCATTGCTTAGGTTGACAGGTGCCAGGTGATATTCTGCAATCCATATTTCTTTTTTACTGAGCCCAACTGTCAAATACCCGTAGGCTAATAAAAATAGCCGTCCAGGCACTTGGATCTCCTGCTGGGTGCCTAAAGCTCTTCGAAAACCCTGCCCATAGTCCATCATGGTAGGACTCCCTAGGGTAAAATTCAAGTAGACATCACGCTTCAATGAACACCAAGAAGAAAAAGGAGAAGCAGGAGATAAACGTCATCACTAATAAACCTACCCACACTTTCTTAATTCTATTACATAAGCTATGCTCCTCCTATGTGCTGCCCATGGAGATCAGTGCTATCTGCTGAGCTGACATAGGAAAGTCCTCCCTGTATATACTGGGGTGATGTCCTATACAAACTCTTCAGGTTCTAGGGAGATACCTTAAAGACCGAGGAACTGATTCACATGCTCCTGTGGGTCCCAAAACATTCTTGTTTGAGCCAAGGAAGAGGAAAACCTCCCAATATTTCCAATGTAAGCCTGAGGATGTTGCTATGCTGCTGGAAAAATGCATAAATATCCAAAGATCCTTCTTCAGCTCTTGTTGTCATTTCTTTAGAGCAAAGACTCCAGGAAATGCATCTATGGGAAATACTGGTTATAAATAGATTCCCAGACCCTGTATCTTGCTGCAGCCAAAATCCCTGCAGAATGCACATGGCTATCAGCAAGATGGGGTGGGAAGGGGATGTGACATGTCCTGGAGAGAGCATGTCTTGTGGCACATTGCAGCTGGAAGTGAAGGGTGTCAGTGGGCAGTGGGCACATTGATCTTGCTGGGGCACCCAGTGGGTGCTGTGTCCAGCCAGCCAGCGGGCAGATTGCCAAGCTGCAGGTCACAGGCTACATGAGTTTATAAAATCAGGACAAGCATCAGCTTTGTAAAACCGGCTAGGTGAAAAATGCTGACAGCAGTGACACTCTTACAGGGAAATACTCTACTTGGTATCCTCACCTCTTCCTGAACTGGAGGTTACATTTTATCAGCCCTCATTAAAACAAAACAGGGAGGACAAAAGTCTTTTATGTGCGAAACCATGAAACAGATGGGGCTACAGTATGTATCCAAGTTGGAAAAGAGTACAGCTGAGGTGGGAAGATTCAGAAAGAAAAGGGAAGGTCTTTCCAAACGTGGTCTCCTGAGGCATGAGTGTCCGTACACCAGCTTGGAGTTTGGGTTAGGGGAAAACCCAGTGTGGGGAATCCAGGGCTCTGGCAGCTGGATTTCTCTGCTTTGCGTTACCTCGGGCTCCAGCAGTGCTTGCACTGGATGCGGCCGTAAAGCGGGCTGCAGCTCCCTCACCGGGACCACACTCAACATGAGCTGGTGGGATGAGCCTTGCTCCAGAGGCTCTGACTTCAGCGCTGGAGCACAGAGCAGGCAGTGGACAGGGAAGGGAGGATCTGCTGTCCCGTGAAGACTTCCTGCCAACGGCAGAGGCTGAAGCTCTGGCCCGTGGAGTGGGTGATCTCTGCCCAGGCTGTGCAAATCCGGTATGGCTCTCAAGAGATCCTGTTTGGCCATGTGGGTGGAAGGAAGTGAGGTACTGTGGTTTGGGGGGAAAACAGTGTTTCAGCAAGGAGAGCTGTGCTGTGGAGTGAGACTGGGGAACAGGGAAAGATATGAATCTGGAGATTTGGCCAGGGTGCTTGGAAAACATCTGCAGCAATTCATCACACAGCCCCTGTGAACACCATGTGCAGGAGTGTTCTGCCTCTGGCTGCTGTGTTACTCTGCCAGTGTTTTTTTTTTGAAGCTGTGTTACTCTGCCAGTGTTTTTTTTTTTGACGTGCTGCAGTAACAACAGGGTCTTTCCTCCCATGTCCCGGTAGAAAATTATGCATTTAACACATGCAGGTCCCCATAAAACCAGGCCAATAGTTTGTATGCCACATGGGAAGTAGTAGATTAATCCCCTGCCTGGGGAGTGAATGTGTTAAAGATCATCACATTAGCACATCTTCAAAATCCTGAACCCAAGCTGAGGTCTTGGTTCACACCAAATGAAAGCGATGTCCCTCGGAGCCGTCAGACAAGGAAAGGGTCTTGTCCAGTTATTTGTAGAAAGTCCCCGTATTGCTAAAGTATTTATGGGGCTGTTTTGCCCTCAAGGCTTCTCACTAGCTGATTTACAGTCTGGGAAAATGCAGCCAAATGGAAACCTGAGGGGTCCTTCCTTTTTTTCCTGACCTTCTCACAGCATGGGTTCTTGTGAAAAGGAGGAGATGGGGTTCCTGTGGGACAAAGAGCACCAACCCACGGACCAGGGCTTCTCCTGCTGAGGACTCATGCACTGGGGCTCAGGATAATGTTGTGCAGACTTCTGAAATGCCTGCAGTAATTCATCAGAGTTCTCACAAATGCCATGCTCATCCACACCTCCCCAAACATCATTGCCTCTGGGCTGCTTCACTTCTGATGGCAGGAGAGACGCCCTCCTGCACAAGCACTGCTGCTTGCAAAGGAGAGACTCACTGCAGCTGGGGTCTGGGAGAGTCCCAGCAGACCAGACTCCCTCAAAGTGAACCGCTTCTTCATCCAGCACTTATTTCTGTGCTGGAAAGCCTTAAATGATCCTGTTAGAGAGCGTTGCCGTGAGATGTGCATGACCACTTGATGCTCTGAATGTTTGCACGCTAGCAGTTAATTCTCTGGGAAGTGCAGCTCCCGGGGATGGGAGCGAACTCTGGACCCATCACCACTGGAGGCTGTGGATGTCAAAGGTTGCATGGGTTAAAAGGAAAAACAAGAAGCTATTAACAAAACTCATGGGGAAAAAACACCAATAGGAATTAAATGCAAAGATCTGAGCTCTGGGGAAGGTCTCTCATCCACAGTTTGCTGGGGAAATAACACTGTATGTTGTCTGGTTGCACACTGTGTCCTGTGCTTCTGCTGTTTGCTGCAGGTAGAAACAGGGTCCTGGGCTTGGTGTAATCCTTATGGCTTGTGACCCTGAACTCCCTGTCCGTCACGGAGTACGCAGCGAGCAGCCTCTGGCCCGTGGTGGTGTTCATATGTTCATGAAGCTTGAATGGGAACACGAAGGCTAGGGGTGGTGGGTACATCAGCCACGCTGGCGATTGTGTTCAGATGTGACCCTGAGCCTCTGACACCAGCGAGCTCAGGCTCTGGCTGGTGCTGAGTTTGAGTCTGAGCCCCATGGAGGATGGAGAGGAGCAAGGGCCAAATCTGAGCCCCATGGAGGATGGAGAGGAGCAAGGGCCAAAGACAAATCTTTTCCTATTTCTCTCAGAGTTGCTGGTAAAGCATACAACAAATTTATTTTCTCATCTGCCGTTGTAATACTCATGGATAAAGGCTAAAATGCTGCTGGCCTTTTGCTTATTAGAGGAAGTTCAAACATGGGGTGTACATACCTTGGAGAGGCAAGGCTTCCCAAACACATTTACGTTTATCCCCAAATGTCTTCCTTCCAGTTGAAGAAAGGAACACCAAACCTTTGACAGGGCCTATCTTTTCCCATTTCAAGATATTTTTGGCTAGGACAGTGAGGTTGTTTTGCCGTACTTGTTTGGGAAGTGTCTGTGCAGTGGGATGGAGGAGAGCACAGGCGGGCTCAGCCCGGCCACCCCACTGCCCCACTGCCTCTGCCAGCTCTGCGGGCTGTGGAGCATGTAAGGAAACAGCTTACCATGGCCCCATGCCTCCTCTCTGCTCAGAGCCAGCAACTGGTCAAACTGGGCACTGCTGCAGCAGCCCTTTGTGGCTATTGCCCAGGCACCGGGCTGACTGCTGAAGGAAGCAATGCCTGCTGTGTGGTGAGCAGGGCCTGGTGTAACCGTGCATGCTCTTGGTTGGGGTGGTCCATGCTTCTGTAGTACAGAAGATTAAAACTGGTGAAGGTCCAAAGGTTTGGAAAACAATGTGATGCCAGGTACAAAAGAGAAGAGACCTGGCAGTTACTGTACAAATAAACCTGCTTCAGTGCTTACTGAAACGGAACATATACTGAGAAGGAAAAACCTCCAGACACTCCTATAGCCATGTAAACAGAGGTCCACATGGTCAGAGTCCACTGGGCTGTTCTGGTAGCAAAAAAAGGACAATGAGCCATGGCTTTATGAATTGCTTTTCCTAGTTGCTCTTTTATTATTTTCCCTCTTTAGTTAATAATTAAGAGTTAGAGAAGAAGGGAAATGCCAGTTCTGAGTCTGTGGTGTGGTGACTGATGCTGGAAGAGGTTGTAGTAATATATTTGGATTTTAATAGAGCATTTGACACTGTGTCTCAGTGACTTCTGTGCAAAACTGATTAAGACAGGCTATATGTGAAAGCTAATGATGGAAAAGACTGCCTCAGGTGGAGGAAGGTATCTAAGTTTCTACAAACATCACTGCCAGATTAAGAGCTGATAAACAGTTCAGACTAACATCAGATTAACATAATCTTCATCTTTGCTGCCAGTCTCAGACAAGACCTTTCAGCTCCAGGCCATCATATCTTCTATCGCATAGGTAAGAGCATTTGATGAGCTCCATCCCGTTTCCTGTGGGCAGCAATCATGCTCAGAATCAAGCTTGTTGTTTTCCTTTATTCAGTTTCATCTTCCTCTTCTAGAATTCAAAAATTACTGCAAGACTCCATGCATTGGAAATCTCCTTTTCATTACTCCTGAACTTGATTTAAGACATAAGACAAAACTTTTCAAGGCACTTTCAGCTAGAAAGACTTCCAAATTCATCTGTCCGTTTTTCATCTCTCTGAGCGCATTCAGCTGAAACCGAGTAAGAATCTTTCATATCAAGCGATTTTGAAATGCTCCAGACATGCATATCATCTCTGGAAGGACTTCTGATTTCTACTTGTAACTCACACTCAGTTTCTGGCTCACACATCTGCTAGGAGCACATCCTTGCATTCACTGGTGATATCTGCGCTAGAATAACCCTCCACTTCTCATCCTTGTCGGCAAGGTCGGCATTATCAGACAGCTCCAGCTCTCAGATTTATTCACAGAAGTTCCCATCTGCTGTTTTTGATGTCAAAGGAATGTAAATTCCTTTCTTGTATCTTCATTTTAATGCCTCATCTCTGGAAAAAATATTAGTGGTGGGCACCTGGAACATCTTGGAAGGGTCGTTGTTTCCATACCGTGTCATCTGCCCAAAGCAGTAATTCTCCATCTCTTGAACAGCTTCACACTCCTTTAGTATCTCCACTGAGTGCACAAGAGACAAAGAGATCTGAGACAGAGAGATTCTGTCTGAGAGACAGAAAGTCCAGTCATCTGTAGAGGTAGTTATTAGTTCTTAGTAGGGAGTCATATCAGTCTGCAGATGAAAAAGTTGCTTCAGTTCTCTTTGAAGCAAGTACTGATTAAGAGCCATCAGAGGTGGTGTCTCGCAATCAGCAGCTATAGCTTTTACAAGTAAGGTTTTTTAAGATGGGCCAGCCATAGAGACCCTCTTTCATAGCCTTCTGATTTCCCCAGGCAATTTGATCACGCCCAACACTCTGGAAGACCATAGCAACTTTGAACAGTTTTTGTTTTGACCATATTAAATCAGATACATCATTCCAGTAGGCATCACCGGATCTGTATCACACCTGGCTGCAAAAACACAAGGTGAATTCCCTGTGAATTTGGTATTTACCTTTATTAGGGCTGAACCCAGCCTTGACCTGAATGAGGAAGGGTCTGGTCCAGCTCCTGTGAGGGGAGCACAGGCATCAGTACAGAGCTGCCAATGGGGTGGCTGAGAAGGTCTCGAAGCCCCCGCTGCCCCCAGTAGATCGGCCTGTACTTTACCACCTGTTTTCAGTTTTTATCTCTAGGTTGAGCTGACAAAGTAGTGCTGGCCTTACAACAGGGAATCGTTGAGTGGCCATGGCCTCCATTCAAATTCAAAAGCCCCAGGTAAGGGACTAATTCTGACGGTGGTGATGTGGTTTGTCTGGGAAGATGTTTCCCTGACAATTAAATCACCTGGCAAAAGATTGTGCTCTCCTGCAAGCTGGGGCAGAGTGTGGAAGGACTGGATGAGAGGTATTAGAAGCTGGAAATCCTCTTTTTATTTTCTCTGTCAGGTGAAGTCAGCTGTAGCAGGAGCTGAAGGCAAGAGGGAACCGGCCCAAAGCTGTGGGTCTTTTCCCGAGGCAGGAGGACAGATGTGTGGAGTGTTGCATTCGGGTTCCTGTTACTTTCTCCAGAAGCTGCCCTCTCCCTGCAAGGCATGTGACGTATCAGTGGTGTGTTCAGAAACTCTTTGCACAGCCTGTGGTTGGGGTCTGTTTGCTCATATGGGTCTGTTTGCGCATTCTAGTCCTCACATGGCCAAAGAGTTACTAGTCTGAAGAGTTAAGCAGGAGGGCTCAAGGTGAAGTCGGAGTCCAGAAAGGGGGATTAACCATCTGGGTGTTGGGGGGGGTCATAAGTGAACCTGGGGGGGCAAGTAGCTTGAACATAACCTCAGAGTCTGTGGCCTGGCAAGAAATTCAGAGAATCAAGACCAAAGGACTGCCTGGACTTTGTTGTATTCAAGACTTGCAGGGGATTCAGCAGATCTCGTTCCTCTCATCCCTCCTTCCTCTGAGGCAGGAATCTCCCAAACCATTATCAGGACTGCCCCCTTTCTTGGAGCAGACTCTCCGCCTTGCTGCTGTTGACATCAGACCCCTCCATCCCCACCAGCTGTGTGCCAGACCTCTCCGGGAGCGGGGCCAAGGCTCGAATGCCCACTGCCCACGGAGGGACGGTCCCACGGAGCCCTCCTGGGGCAGACCCATAGCCCTGCAAGCCCACATGCCAGGCTCGGTTGGGCAACAGGTTGCAGGCCGCTGCGAAATGAAGAAAAGCACTTCTCCTGCTTGGGAAGGAGGGACACTGTGTTGAGTTTGTGCTGTATGTGTGATGCAGATCACAAAATAGCTTAACACTCATGAGCTGTCAGACCTGGCATTTTTCATCAACCTGAACTTGATTTTTTAGAAATTATTGTTAATTACTCTCTCCAACCAGAAAGCACAGTTCTTTGATCAGTGCTTCACAAAGCAAGTACCATCCATTGCTGCATCTTGTGTCAGCAAATTAGGAGTTGCCTTCATTACAAACCGTGCTCGTCAGCTGTGTCTGAAGTCCTGGAGCTGGAAGCCTTCACAGTAAGAGAAGGAGTAAGACAAAGCTTTTGTAGCTAGGTCTCAAACCATAGACAGCCAGTTTGTATGAAGGAGGCCTTGTAATGAAGGTGCAATCACTGATAAGCAGAAGATAAGGTCCAGCAGCTGTCCCAGAAGTGAAGTAGGTGTATCAAATGGGATGATTTTTTTATCATTGTCTCATCTGCAACCCCAGGCAGGGATTGATAGTACCTGTGTTTGAAGCATGATAAACAGGAGTGCACGTGCACCAAGTTTCTCGGAGCGGAGCTGTACTGCCAGGGCAGGATTTGGCATCACGGGTGCAAAAAGTCAGTGTTGGTTAGTGTTGTTAGCCTTGTTCACACACTGTCAGGTGATTTAAAGCATAGCTGGTGTCTTGACCCTGAAAAAGCAACACACTCCGGAAGACTGTTGTCCATGAGGCTGCCCTGCCATGACAGAATCATTGCTCTTCATAAATCATTGCTCTTCTAAGCTTATAGAGAACTGGAAAGTGAGAGACTTTCAGCATTAATTATAGCTCATTTTTCTGGTAGCTCACTGTTCCACAGCTGGTTTAGAGCTGCCTGAAGAGAGGTTAAGAGCCCCTTTGCCCGACTGTGTGGAGAAGCGATCTAAAATAGGAATAGTGCGATGAGGGAGAAGGATGCTCGTGACACTGTGACATGCTTTTGCAGCAGCCTTTGCTCCCTGCTATGGCAAAGTGGCCAATGGCAACATTTGACGCAACAAAGCCATCACTGCTAGAAATCAATTAAGTCAAAAAGCCCACCAGCATTCTCCAGTTTCCTTCTACTTGTCCGGAGACGTCTGCATCTCTTGGCTCTCAGGACATCCTGGTTTTGGACCTCCAGGCTGGGCAGCCGTGCCCTGCTAGTGTTCCCCTCGTGGCCTCCTCCTCATAGCAACCCTACAGGTGCAGAAAAGCCTGGGGAAGGCTGTTGCCCGAGTCAGTGCAGAGAGGAACGGCACCTGCAGTTTAGTCCTCTCTACGTGGGCCGCAGCATGCCCCAAGAAGTGCTGTGAAATGAAACCAGTATTTCAGACCCCCTTCTCTTTACACGCCGTGACTATTAACTGCGCAAGCGCCATGTGGGTCAGGACCTGCGCTCCGTGCTGCATTTGCAGGCTCGGGCTCAGCCTTTCACAGAGCAACTGCTCAGCCCGAGCCCTCGTGAGAAGCCGCTTCTACCCCACAAGCCCTCTGCTTTACATCAAAGCCGCTCTCGATTGAGAAGGGAAAGTGTTTTTCCTTCCTTATTCAGAGCATGCCTCGAGCGTTTTGGCTTGGGAGCTCAGCTCATACCACAGCTCCTCTGCCAGACATGGGCCTATCATGAGTTTTTTTTCTGTTTAATCATACAAAGAAAAATGCATTTGCCTTTCTCAGCAGACATTTTCACTGCAGTATCTCCTTCTTAGTCCTAGAGTATATTTTTCCCCCTACTGAATTACATGGTTTACTTTGTGTACTTGTGTTTTGCCAAATGTGAAGCATGAGGATGATGCTGTTTTGGAGACACACTGATGAGGCCCTGCTATTCCCAGCCCAAAAGTTAATGCTAACGCGGGGTTTCATGGGATGTTTATCTCCGAGTGCTTCTGGGCAGCTCGGCTGGTAAATCACAGAAGTCTTAACCTCCAAATCACCAGGCAAAGCCTGATGTTAGGGGCATTGCTAATGAAAGGCAGTCGCATAAACCTCTCAGGCTGGCAGCAGAGGCTGCTTATACAAATCATCACTGTTTGAAAGCAGAGGCTGCTTATACAAATCATCACTGAGCATTCTTAGAATTTTTTAACTTGAATTAAACGTTCCATGGCCCTGCAGCACGGCAGGTGGATGTGCACAAAATAACAACGGGAAGAACACAGCAAATTCAGGCAGTTCCTTACCCGAATTTAACAGAGGTGTATATAGTACGTTCTGGACTTCACACCCATTCATTTTGTCCAGGAAGGCACTGTATGGATACCCTCCCGTGGTTCCCACCCCACTCCGCAGTGCCTGTGCAGCTGGCCACCGTGCTGAGATAGTCCTGTCTGCAGCAGAGAGTATTGAGGGCAATGACTGGACAGAGCCAACTTTTGGGGCTGGCTGAAGAGGCTGCATAAAGAGGGCCTGCCTCTGCTTCCCTGTGCATCGCCGTAGATTGGTCGGGGGTAGCGCAGCAGCAACTGAGAGCAAGCTGCAGCTTGCCATCATCCAGCGGTGTGGCACTGCATCCCTGAGCTGCAGGGAAGTGGTGGTGACAGGGGTCTGTCATCGGGGCAGGTGACAGAGCCGCTCCATGTGGTGCTGGCACATGAGGGATGTGCAGCCCCTCAGCACACAGAGGTGCACAAAAGCACTCGCCCCAAACCCGCCAGAGCTGTCTGCCCCTCGTCCTCCACCGTGCCTCGGTGCATGCAGGTGCCCACCCGCAACGTGGCAAGTTGCAGGCAGGTTGTGTCTGTGGGTGACTGCAGGCAGCTGGCAGAGGGGTGCAGAGAGGCTGCTGGCTGCAGCTGGGAAGCATTATCAGCTCCAGCTGCATCACCAGTGGAAAGCAGGGCAAGCGGTGAGGGGGAGGAGAAACGATCAGCAGGAACTGAGGGAACAGCAACAGCTCTCAAAGAGCAGTTTGCAGTGATGGAAAAGCACCGTGGCTCTTTGATCCTCTGGTTTCTCTCAGGGTAGCGGGATTCCCCAAGCCATCAAAACTGCGGGGCTGGCATGCTGCTTTGATGCACGTGAGGCCTCTCATCTGAGCTCGCAAAGCGGCGCGTGTCCTGCCTCTGTGTGTTTATCAGCATGGTGGTTTTGCGTGATTTAAAAGGAACATCTAGCTCAGGACAGCGTTTCACTTTTTCCGGCCTTCCTGCTCTAGCAGATGTCTCCTGACTTTGAGGTTATAAGCGTAACCACTTAAGAACTATAAAATGCGACAGGCAGATTTTCGCCAGGCAGCCTGCCCCGTGCGTGGGGAGCCGGTGGCGCGGGTGGGGTGCCGCCCGCCCCGCCTGCGCTCGCACCTGCCTGCTGGGCAGC
>NW_008794125.1:776987-786572 GCF_000699145.1 Aptenodytes forsteri | reverse complement strand
TTCCCTCCACCGCGCCCGTGGCTGTTGGGAGCGCAGGGCTGTGCTGCTGGAGCCCGGGAGTTGCAAAACATCTCCTGGCTTTGCAGCGCGCTTTTTTTTTTTTTCCCTTCCCTTTTTCCCCTTACACTTGGAGTAGCTAATTGGATAGGAAAACACTAACTGCAGGGGTGGGATTACTTCATGCTTTTGCAATGCTGTTTTGCTGTTCGATTTCAGTCCTTTCGCGTGAAAAGAGCCTGCCTGGTGGTGCTGTCCCGGCCGCCCTGGGAGCGCGGTGAGGGGCGGGCGCAGGCGCTGCTGTGCCGCCAGCGCCTTTTTTCTTACCAGGTCTTCATTTTTAAGGGAGATTTCGTTGTCTCTGTGGCTGCATTGGTGTCAGAGGAGGTTTGCTCTTTTGAACGCTGCATCCAGCGGGTCCTGCAGTAATCCCGGTGCATTGCTGTGTGCTTCTTCATCTGGCAGGTTAATTCCATCACTAGGGCTTTTTTTTCAAGGATATTTCTGTAGAAAATGTGAGATCCAGTGAGGTGACGATGCTGTGCTTGGTTTGCTAGCAGCGGGCTGTTTTCTCCCCAGCCTGATGTCCTGGGGAGGGAGGGAGTCCTGGCTCCTGCAGCCACGGGTTGTCACAGTGTGGAGCAGCTCTGAGCTCTGCCTCCTCCCCCCGGAGATTATTTTCCTCTTCTGTTGCTGAAAGTTGGATTTCTTCGGGTTTGTCTGAGAATGGGGGAACAAGGAAAGTTCTCATATAGGTGGCATTGAAATTCAGCCAGCCAAACCAGCAGAAATGGCTCTCCTAAGAATACAGTATGTCTAGATGTGCTCCTTGAAAAGCTTATTCTTGAATACAAGCAAGAAGTTATGTGTCTTTTTTAAAGAAGAAAGGCTGAGGAGGCAAGTCCTGGATGTTGGTTCCTTTAGGCCAGGACCCAGCAGGATGCTTAAACGTGGGGATGAGCAACCTGGGGCTGGTGCTTGGGTTGGCTGTATGCATGCTTGCCTTGCTGAAAAGCGTGCAAGTGAAGGACCGGTTTGTGTCTGTCTCACGCTCAGCTTTCCTGCATGGTCCCCTTCAAAAGGGGATGCGAAATGTGGTGCTCGGGAGCAGCCTGCTTATCCTTGCTATCTTTCCCCTACAGGTACTTTTTCTTGCTCTCAACTGACAATTACAGCACTAAAATAGGGAGGGAGCTTTATTGTCTTCTTTATTGTAAATATTTTACCTGTCAAACAGTAACCCTAGAAATAATTAAAACCAAGGAAAGTTGCTTTGTACATCTTAAACCTGGGCTTCCCCCGATGGTATCATCCTCTGGGGCGCGGCTGTTTTGCTTTACTCACCTGAATTAATTTTATTGCGGTACTGAGAACTCCCATGTGGTCCCTGGAAGTCGTCCTGCATTTTGAGGAGTTTAGGACTTGCTGAGTAGCTGCTTTTCTTACCTAAAAGGTAGTGCTGTTGGGTGGGAAATTTCTGATCCCAGTCTGTCCCTGGGACCTGAAAGTTGACATTTGCAGCTTTCACCCCAGCAAAGGTGGTCTTGGTTGATACATTTTTTTTTTTTTTAAGTTACTTGTCTCATCTGAAGTTATGAAAACTTATTTCTTATAATAGTTGCATGAATTGGCTTCCTTCTTCTTCTGCTAAGGTGTTCTTGGTTGAACCATTTTTTTTTAAGTTACTTGTCTCATCTGAAGTTATGAAAACTTATTTCTTATAATAGTTGCATGAATTGGCTTCCTTCTTCCCTTCTGCTAAGCAAAAATCCACATCTATTTTGATGCTAACAACATTTGTTCAAGTGCTTCCCAGACCCAGGGCACCTACAGTCCATTTGTGCTTGCACACTGGAGCTGTGTCAGTCTTGGATGGTCTTCTCCAGTGCAGGGAGAGGGGGCTGGAGGGTGTAGGGAAGGCAAATGCTTTTGGTGAGGTTGCTCCATGCTGCAGAAGAGCCAGAGCCTCTGCAAGGAAAGTGATGCAATCTTGCTGTCTCTTCCTGGAGAACAGCTTCTTTCGGGATGAGGCACCTCCTGCCCTGTGCAGTGCAAGGATCTATCATAACTTCCCAAAGTGACATCTGCTGTGATGTTAGTGGGGAGCAAGTTGCACTTTTGATGTTCATCTGTGTGAGAATTCGGTGACAACATATGGTGTGCTCCTACAGGATAATTAAATCAGTGGTCAGAAAAGGGTGAGATGTTCTCCTCAGTGTGGCAGTCATTACAGCAATGGGTCTTTTAATTGTCAGCCCTTTACCTCCAGTGAGTTATAACTTGAGAGCACACACTCTTCTTGTTAGCTTTAAGGATTTAATTTTTTTAAGACGGCAAATTTGCACAGAGCTCAGCCACAGTAATTCTCTTACTGCCCTCCACTTCGCAGCACCGTTAGCGTTGGGAATTGCAGGGGAGCAGTGCGGGGCAGAAGCAGGGGGTGGCAGCCCACGCTGCTCTGCTCCCCTCCAAGCAGTGGAAGGGATCGTGTGTCTGGAGCCAGCAGCAGCGTGGCTGGGGAAACCTGGGCAGCGCTTGGAAGTATAACTGCAGGGGATGTCGCTTGTGGTGGGGAGCCGAGCCAAAGCGTAACAGAGAGCCCCGTCCGTCCTGGCTCCAGGCAGCAGGAGCTGGCAGGGGCGCGGGGATGCCCTCTGCACCGCTGGCAGTGCCTGGCTGCTCTCTGGCTGCCGCAGCTCTGGGGACACGGCTGCAGCTGTCGCTCATGGGTGCTTGTGACTCTCCCAAAAGGAGAAATGTGTGTTGGCTGCTTCACCAGCCCTGGGCTGAGCTCGATGTCTGCGTCAGTGTGGGCCAGGGCTGTGCTCAGCTTGGGGTGGAGTTTCTCCTCCTTACAGCCTGCATCCTCTCCAGCTGTTTTTGCCCTTCCCTTCTGACTTGCTTCAAGTCTTTCCCTGCTTTAACGCTGAGAAGTTAAATGACATCTTTGTGGTCAGCTGTGGCAGGTGAGCGATGCTGTATCCTGCTGGGGCTGTGTAAAATGCCACAGCCTGTTTGCTGGGGGCTACAGGCCCCAAAGCAGGAAAGGATGAGTGCCAGCCCCTGCGGCTCCTGGCCCTGGGCAGCCCCATGACCCTGCTGCTGCTTTCCTGCATCCCTGTGCCTGCCTGCTCAGCAAATGCTGCTGGAGCCTCCCGCTATTTTATGCGGTTGTCTCAAAACCACACAGTTATCTGTGTCTCATTGGGTCAGAATGAGAGCACATGGGCCAAATCGTGCCCTCCCACTGAGAGCCAGGGCACTGCTTGGTTTTTTTTGGGGATGCAAAAAGGTATGAAGAAAGGCCATATAGCTGGAGGATGGGCATATTGCTGGGGGACAGCAGTGCCATTTCAGTGACACTGAATGGTCCTGGGCAGAGTTACAGGGTGGGCTGGATGCTGTTGCTTGGGTGGAACCAGTTACTGTGGTCTCTGCTCCCTTTTGGCTGCTGGGCAGGGTGGGAGAGGGACCTCTGCAGCTGGGGCCGTCTGACTCCCTTGCTGCTCCTCTCCCTCCCTGAAGGAAGGGTTGGCAGTGTGTCTGGGTGCTCTGATGCCATTCAAGTCATGCTTTGCTCAGCCACATGTTGTCCCTGAGGGGCAGGGGACAGGATGCAGCCAGCTGGGATCACCCCATGGGTGACCTCGCTCTAGGATGGTGCCCGCAGAAAAGGCAGTGCAAGAGCACAGGCTCTCCCCTCTCTGGGGAGTGAGGGTCTGCTCTGCCAAGATCCCCCGCATGGGCAGAGGGGATCATACCACTGATGGTCTTGTGCTTGGGTCCCCTTTGGAGTGATGGCATCGGTGGTACCGGACACGTGTGCAGACCAATTGGGCTGCAGTGGCGATGCTGAGAGTTGCCCGCTGGTGCTTGCAGCCTTGGGCAAGCGGGTCTGGCACAGTTTGCTCTAGGTGGAGTGTTTGCACTAGAGAGCCCAGGCTTTCAAAAAGCTTTAATAGGAAGTTACTTTTTGTGATAAATGGATGGCTTCATTTTTTTGACCTTAGAAAGCTTTTCATGCGTTAGCTACATGTAGGAAATGTGATTTTTTCCATGCTGAGAAATGGTAAGTTCTAGCTCTGAAGCAGAATGAACGATGTGATCTTTTTTTGGATATCTGGCAGAGCTCATTTTGTGTGAAGCAAGGCTTGGGACCTGGGCTGAGATCCTCTGCTTCAGAGAGTCTGTGTCTGCATGACACCGGAGTTAAAAAGGGGAACCCGGAGAATTTAGTAGAATTGTTTTCTTTCGATGGCTGTGAAGCTCGTGGAGAGACACTAAGGCACGAGGGCTTCCAGACTTACCGAAGGATTTTGGTGACTGAAAAGTAGCTTGAGGGAAGAAATGAAATGCTAAAATCATGGAGACTGAGGACTGCTTGGTCCTGAGCCCCTTGGTCTCTGGGGCTCCTCTGATGCCATTCCCACTGGCAGTGGTGATTTGCCATTGGGTTCTGGTCCGCTGTGCTGAACAGCGGCAATGCTGGCAGATGCAGCATTGCTCTGTGTGCATCAATGTAGCTGTCGCTGAGCTGTTATCTCTTCCCTTACTGTTCCTTTAGCTTCCCAGGGGCGTAGTGTCTGTGCTGTCCCTGTTCTGGGTGCTTTGGGGTTAGCATTTGTAAGCCCTCTCCCAAATGAGAGGCAGCAACCTGCCTGGTCCTCCTAAGGACTCGTCCCTGTTTCCCCTGCAGCTGCCGTGGGTTACAGAGCACCCGGATGAACACCCCGTGCGTGCCTGCAAGTCACTGGTGCCAGTACCTAGCCTGGTTTTGGGGATGTGTGATGTAATGTACACAGTATAAAACCCAGTTCTTGCTCTGTTTTTATTTACAGGAGGTATCTGGGGACAACATCACCTCAAGGCTCTTAGTGCTCATGTTGTGCAGCAGACTCAGCTGTGGCAGAGGATGACTCTGCCTCTCGGAGCATCCAAAGTGATGCTGGGAGAGCTGCCCACGCATGTGAGCCTGCAAGTGGTAAGAGTTAGGTGGGGCAGCTGCCTGTCTTGAATTTAGTGTTTTGTAGAGTGCTAAGAATGTACACGTATGGACAAGAAACCCCAGAAGTCCTTCAGATGTTAGTTCTGCTTCTTTCACTTGGAAGTTCCCCTCTGCTGTGTATTGGTGTGCCATTAAAATGGGAAGAGTGCAGTTGCCCTCTGGCTGTGCTTGAGCTTCTTAGATTGGACCTCTTCTTTTCTCTGCTATTTTGCTGCAAAAACATCCCTTTCTAACACTAGAGTACAGAGGGGAAACTGGACTAATATCTTCCTTAAATGCATTTTTGGGTCATAAGCTGAGTATGTCAGTACTGCTTATTAACCTGTGTATCAGACTTGGTTGGAGACTGTAAGGTGCACGCACACAAAAAATCCCCGTAACTTCACAGCAGATGCAGGCATGCAGCCTGCCTACTAGATGCAACCCTGCAATGCCATGTGTGTTTGCAGGTGGCCAGCGATCTGCCTGGAGTGACTGAGCTCTGGACATGCCTGTAGCCTGTGGGGACCACAAACAGAGTCATCTCCTTCTTTTGTGCAGGCTTTTCCTCATCTGTGAGATGGGGAGCACTGTTTTTCCCAGGCCCCCCAAGAGCGGAGCTGTAAGACCTTGTTAATTAGTGATTAGCAAGTGCTGGGAGGCTTTTGGCTGCAGGGCAGAGGGAAAGGTGGGTGGGGTGGGGGGTGGTGGAGGTGGGGGGAGTAGGGTGTGTGTGCTATGTGGCAGCACTATCTTGAGGTCTTTTTGTCCCTACTGTTGCAAGGACAGAGGAAAACCTCGGCTTGGCCTTGAAGTGTCCCTACTGGACAGAGGACAGAGGAAAACCTCGGCTTGGCCTTGAAGTGGGAGCTGTGTTGGGACTAGGGGGTGGGGGGTGGTGGAGGTGGGGGGAGTAGGGTGTATGTGGCAGCTGGCAGCACGTGGTGGTATGCATCCCCGTGAGCAGATGACTCGGTGATGCTGGGTGGGTTAAATCAGGCACTGACTGCAGGTGATGCTGAGTGAGGAGTGTTTAAACCCTCCCTGTGCCACAGCCTGCTTCCCAATCTGCCTGCTGGGATCCCAGCCCCTCTCCCTCCTGAGCAGCAGGATCCATGTCCCAGCCTTTAGGGTGTCATTCAGGGGGTCTTCCCTCTGCTTTGTCCCTGAAACCTGACAGACCCTTACCTTCTCCTTCTCAGGTGTGAGAAGAGACGCCCTTGCTGGGGCAGCCTGTTCCTCAGGCTCTGAAGCTGGTACGTGCTGAGAGAACACGGGTGTACCCCTGTTTGGGACTCCCGGCGGTGTCTGCGCATTACGCTGAGGTGAGATTACCATGTTAAGTACACTAATCTTCCCAAAGGGCAAAGGGGAAAACACGATCTGGGGAGGTGGCTCTTCATGGAAGTAATTAGGAAGGATCCTTGCTGGTGTGCTGGTCCCTCATGTAGGAGGTTGGGACTGACTCGAGGGCAGCTGGTAGCTCTATTTAGTGGCTGATGTCTATTAAGAGGGGAGGTGTGAGAGAGCTTTAGGGAGCTGCTGGTCAGCTCAACAGGGTCTTTCTTGGTGTTAATAACTATGGTGTGAAATGTCACAGGATAGCAAAATCTCTAACTGCTGTGAGTCTGGATGTCTAAAGTTGTTCTTCTTGTTTAAAAAGAAGAGATGAGACATGGGTTTGTGATTAAGGAGGAGGAAACCTGCTGTGCAGGTCTGGCAGGGATCTGCCTTGGCTGGGGTGTATCCACTTGTCCTGGCACCTGCTTTGAAGAGGCGCGGGGAAGGCTGCTCTGCACACTGGCACCTTGGGCTATTGTTTCTGGCTGGGCTGGGTGGTGTTTCTCTGTGCTTGCTTACAGCATCGGATGCAGATTGCTTCCCAGGGAACAGCGTTCTGGATATGCGGACGTTGGCTTGGGTTTCCTCCTATGCAAAATAGGTTTATAGGAGTGTACTGAGCTCCTTTATAAAACAGCTTGTGATGCCTTTCATTAGATCTCTGTGTAAGAGAAAAATATTGTTAGCAAGTTACATCGTTAACGAGGTCAGATCATTGCCTTGTAACAAAATTAGTTTGTTTTGTTCTAATTAGTTTTAGTAGCTAGAGTGCTCAATAATTACTCATGTCCTTATGAAAGAGATGGGACAGCATGAGTATAGCTGCTGGCAGACTTCTCCGACTCTGAAATGAATTGTGCAGATTATTTTGGGAAGGCATCTTTCCAGATGCATGGTGCCCTTGGAGTGGTGCTGGCAGAACCCAGCTTCAGCCAGGAATGATCATGGTCCGTAGGGTGGCTCCTCTGTAAAGAGCTGTCTGTAGGGGTGTTCAGAGAAGCATTAGCAGCAGGAACATCTTTGGACTCTGCTGTTGTCTTCATTTTTACGATCCCATTTGACATGCAGCATGCTAGGTGTCTCTCTGTCTCTCTGAACTCTTCCTTTCTTTACTCTATATAAATTTTCAAGACCCCAAGGACTGTCAAATACATCTGCTCTCTAAAACAGAAAATGCCCTCTTAGGTGTTTGCGCCTCTGGTATAATTTCTTTGGTTTTTTTCCTGATGTCAGTGGTGTGTTCCTGAAAAGGCAACCTGTGGAGGCCAGGATGGATGCAGCTCAAGGGGACAGGGTACTGAGAGCCACTGCTGTGGTGGTGACTTGGCTCAGGAGAAATGATTGTCGGCGGGCCATGCTTTTCCTTACAGTTGTGATGGTCATGCATATGCCTTCTGCGTATCCAGCTGCTGCACAGCAAGAGAAGATAACGGGCGGCAGCAGCAGGCATCTTCTCCTGTGCCTCGCTCAGGGGAACAGTGTTGGCTGTGAGACCACAGGACTTGCCGTGCCCTCGGTCTCTCTCGATAGACCCGTACCTGTAAACTGAATCAGAGTGTAGCTTCTGATCAAAAGTCAGGCTGAACGTGACCATCCCACACGTGCTGGAGGTGAGTGGTTCTTCTCCAGCGTCTGCCTGGCAGCTCCCCGGGAGTGGGACAGAGGGAGAGCAGAGCTGCAGCACCGGGGAGTTGGTGCGGGGAATGGCTCTTGCTGGCACTGTGGCCTCCATTTCGTTGTGCTCTCCCTTCTCCTTGATGGGTCCTCACAGGAACCTGGGTCGGGCTCTTTGAGTGCACGCAGCTCAGCAGCTTATATTGAAGTTGTCATTTTGCAGAAAGTCTCTCACAGAAAAGGACAAGTTCATGCTGGAGCCCCCAGCTTTCCCTCCCCTTAATCTACTTGCTGACTTTGGCTAAAATATTGCTAATTCTTGCTGTTCTTTCCCTTTCCTTCCTAGTATTTTCTTCTGGCTCGGTTCAGATGTATTTTTTCCCCTGAAATTGAGGGAACTGATGTTGGGTAGTGTCTCTCTCTTGGAGGAGTGCCAGGGTTATTGGAACTGAGGTAGTTTGCAGGCTGTGATCTCTGCACCTTAGGGTTGCCTGCCTAGCTGGTCATAAACAGCAAAGTATCACTTGCCCAAAGTACATGTGAGGCTTGCTGGGTGTGCTCCCAGCACCACCTGCGTGAGGTGTTGGAGATGATCTAATGGACTCTTCCCTAAATAAAACCAGTGGGAAGAAATGCTCGAATATGAGTTTGTGCAGCTGATGTCATGTCTATAGGATGCAAATCTAGCTTCAGAGCTTTGACTGCTGCGTGGACCTGCTCCTCTGCTGCTGTTTGTCTGTGTCGTGAAAGCTCCTGACAGACTGAGGCTGTGATAGCTGAGCTGCTGTCTGTGGTGACCCTCCTGCTCCTTCCCATACCTTTGCTCTGGTTTTCCTCTTGTGGTGACTTGATTCAAGGAACTGAACAGACAAAAAGCTACATACTGGTGTTGTAAGGTGACTTTTTAGTGGTCTAGTCCCTGGGCTTAGAAGCACTGATGTGGGTGCAGGGAAGGGGCAGCTGCAGGACTTGATGTTTCTCCTTGATGAACTTTCCTGTCGGCCCATTTCTCCAGCCTGTCAAGGTTCTTCTGAATGGCAGCACAACCCTCTGGGGCAGACTCAATGACCTGATATTCCTCCTGGGTCACCTGCCCTTGCTCCCACCCTTTGTGTACTTCCTTTTAATGTCTGAGATAAGCAAGGAGCTCCTTGCTCATCCATGCAGGCTCCCTGCCACCACTGCTTGGTTTCCAGGAAGTGGAGATGGGCAGTTCTTGAGCTTGGAGGACATGATCCATGACAGTCAACCAGGTCTCCTGGACTCCTGTTCTCCCCAAGACTGTGTCTCATGGGATTCCTCCAAGCTGGTCACTGAACAGGCCAGTGTCTGCTCTCCTGGAGTTCAGGGCTGTGGTCTGCAGGCTAGTTGTCCTGTTCACCCCTCTTGGGATCCTCAACTCGTAGAATCATAAAGGACCTCTAAGATCATAGAGTCCAACCATCAACCCAACCCCACCATGCCCACTAAACCATGTCCCTGTGCGCCGCATCTACACGTCTTTTAAATACTTCCAGGGATGGTGACTCCACCACTTCCCTGGTCAGCCTGTTCCAATGTTTAACCGCTCTTTCAGTAAAGAAATTTTTCCTCATGTCCAATCTAAACCTCCCCTGGCGCAACTTGAGGCCATTTCCTCTCGTCCTATG
>NW_008794125.1:751742-774606 GCF_000699145.1 Aptenodytes forsteri | reverse complement strand
CAGCAGGTCGAGCGAGGCACCTCCCCTGGTAGGCTCACTTACCAGCTGTGTCAGGAAGTTGTCTTCCACACACTCCAGGAACCTCCTAGACTGTTTCCTCTCTGCCGTGTTGTATTTCCAGCAGATGTCCAGGAAGTTGAAGTCCCCCACGAGAACAAGGGCTAGCGATTGAGAGTCTTGTGCCAGCCGCTTGTAGGATGCTTCATCCGCCCCTTCATCCTGGTTAAGTGGTCTATAACAGACTCCCAGCAGGATATCTGCCTCGTTGGCCTTCCCCCTCATCCTTACCCATAAACACTCAACCGTATCATCATCACAATCATTGAGCTCTAGACAATCAAAACACTCCCTAACATACAGAGCCACCCCACTGCCTCTCCTTCCTCGCCTGTCCCTTCTGAAGAGTTTATAGCCATCCATTGCAGCACTCCAGTCGTGAGAGTCACCCCACCATGTTTCTGTGATGGCGACTAAGTCATAGCTATCCTGCTGCACAACATCTCACGGCCACTGCAGCCAAGGCTGCTCATGACCTTCACGTCCCTGACCAGTTCTTCCTCGTTTGTAAGTACTAGGCCCAGCAGAGTGTCTCCTCTCATTGGCCTCTTGCTCTCCTGTGTCTGGAAGCTGTCATCAGTGTTCTCCAGAAACCACCTGGCTTGCTTGAGCCCTGCTGTGTTGTTCCTCCAGCAGATATTGAGGTGGTTCAAGTCCCCCATGAGGACTTGGGATTTGCAAACACGAGGCTTCTTCCAGTTGTCTGAAGGTCTCATCTACTTTGTCCTGATCAAGTGGTCTGTTGCAGACACCCACCACAATGTTGCCTGTGTTGATCTCTCCCCCAACCCTGAGCCTTAAGCTCTCGACTGGCTCATCGGCTGTCCTAAGGCACAGCCCCATGCACTCCAAGCAAGTCCTCCTCCACACTGTCCCACAGAGGCCATGTCCATCCATCGCAGCACTTGGTCATCTCAGCTGTCCCACCGTGTCCTATGGTCCTGGTGAGGCCGTAGCCTCAGCTGTGCCCTGGACCTGCCTCCAGGCAGTGGGGGAAAGCCACATCCCCCTGCAGCATCCTGGACTGCGGGGGCTCGAGCCATGCTCTGGCTGCACCATGGCCCTCTCCTTTAATCAGTTTTGAATTTCCCACATTTTAATTCTGTTGAATGCCCTTAATTCCTGTGTCATGGAACAAGGAAAGCTCTGTACAGAAAAGCTCTGGTACAGACGTGTATTTTGGCAATTCTAAAAATACACCTCACTCGCTGAGGCTTGTGTGGGGTAACCATAGCAACGTGGCTCCAGGAGCAGGGTTAAAAACGATTGCACCAATTAAGGGGAAAATAGAGCTGTTAAAGCTTATAAAACCTAAAAATTAAAAAAAAAAAAAGCAACAAACACTGTGCATGATGCTGTGGTCTGCGGGCCACCTTGTATTGGGTTGATTGAAACTGTCCCCCTTCCACTCTTAAGGAGCATCCCAAATGCATGTCGATAAAGCCGCTGTTCCTGCAGAGCATCCGGCTCTCGGTGCGCTCAGCCCTGCCTGTTGGTCCACGCGATGCAGCCACCCCATGCATACGGCTCCCAAACCAACAGCAGCAAAGCAAGATTAAACAATGGGTAGATGTGGGAATGCATCTTCTTGAGAGTGAAATGTGCTGGCTCAAAGAGAGCAGCCTGGCTGAAACCTGGGGAGTGTTCTGAGGATAAAAGCATGGTCTGAAGAACAATTTTGGCCTGCAGTGCTGGCCTGTGTGAGGGGGCAGAGGTATGTTAAAATTGGTGCGCTGAGCCAAAGTCCCTCAAAATCAATGGAGATGCTTTCATTGATGGATTAGCTCTGGGCTGGGAAAGCAGACCTGGTAAAAGCTACCAGATGAGCCTGAAAGCGAAGGGATAATTTGGTCAAAATATATTTGCTTTCATTGTCCTTGCTGAGCCCTGGCCAGGGTCAGAGGAAGCCTCAGGAATGTGTTATTAACCTGCTTGCTGGGGATGGTGCTGGGGAGTGTCTCTCTGCCTAGAAACTTCTACTGGAGCAGACTGGGCAATCTGGTCCTTCAAAAAGCTTGAAATAATTTTATTTCAAGCACCTTTTTGCTATGCCTCACAGAAAAATATAATGGAAGGATTCAGAGTATCTCTTTCCAAAATATACCAGGGTTTTTGCAGATGTCTCAGGTGTTTTCCCTCCCTGGCTGGCTGTGCTTTGCCACCCCGGTGTGCTGATGCCATCCCATGTTTGTTGGGTGCTGTGGACAAGGGGGCTTGGGTGCAAATGTGCCTCTGCCTGATGCTCTGGGAAGTTTCTGATCCTGGAGCAGAGAGTGGTGATGATGCTGCCCGTCCCTGGGCTTGAGCCTGGGCTGGTGATGGTTCCTGCCCTGCCTGTTTTCCCCAGGACTGCTCAGCTCTAGTCTTGATCAGTCCCACTGACTGTGAAGAGCCCCTGGAATCTTCTTGCTGTGTATGGAAGCACTGGAGAGGAGGATCCCAGGGAGGGGTACTGGTTGCTTACTGGTTTTGCTTGTCCTGAAGCGTGCAGGTATTGCTGTGGAGCCAATATCGGTGGAGGAGAGGTTGAGGTTAAAACTACGCTAGGCTTGGAATGGTGGATGCAAACCAGAGGTCTGCAGGGAGGAAGGAAGCGGAGGCCGTGCAGCTGTGCTCAGAGGATGCTGCGCCCACTGCAAAGCAGCAGCAGGGTCTCCCAAGACAATTTAGGTGAAGGAAGCTGCGATGAAGTCACCAGTTTACTTGGCTTGGTGGTGGCAGGAGATGTCGTTAGCGGTGCTGGTGGGGATGGGACGAGAAGTTCAGATTAAAGGTGGTGAGAAGACAAATGGGCACTTCTGTCTTGTGTGTGCAGGGCATCGTCCCCAGGCTGGCAGCCTGCTGCATGGCGGCCAAGCTGTCCTGCACACAAGGTGGTCAGTGTTTAACACAGCTGTCACCAGAGAAGGATCTCCGTGTCTCTGAGAGCTGGTCCTTAGCGTCCGCTGGGTGTGAGCAAAACCTTGACTGTGCCCTGTGAACGCAGGCTGAGCTAGTGATTTGGGCATGATTTTAGGCAGGTGCAGCAGGGCTGGCATTAATCTTTGGGGAAGGCAGGTGTGGGTGCCCCTGCAGCTCCCTGGGATGCTTGCTTTGCTGGACTGGGGGGCTCCAGGGGGTGACATTGGTCCAGGGTGGTGGAATTGCAGCCCCCTGCGACCCTGCAGCAAAACCTTCCACTTGCAGAGGAGCCCTGGACAGGATGGGGATTTAAGTCTTTAAACTGGTTTAGGCAAATTTAAAAAATTTTAAGGTGGATGTCTTTTAACTCGCTTTGAATTACGGTTTGCATCAATTTGGGTTAATTGAGCTGGAGGCCACCCTGTAGCGTGGAGTTTTTTGCATAGGTTAAACCAAAAGTGTGCATGAAACTGTTTTGGAAACTGGGCCAGGCTGGGGAAGAGGCAGAGCTGAAGGCAGGATGCAGGGGAAGGCTCGAGCACAGCTGGTGGCAAAGCTGGAGACACATGAAGGTGCCAGGAGCCTTCCTGGGCTCTGACTTGAGTCCTTGGCTCCTGGTTTTGGGGCCGGTTTGCTGGGTGAGGACTTGGTGGCGAAGCTGGCACGGCGGGAATTTAACAGGGATCAGGCAGCCCTGTGCTCTGGTAGCACTGAGCTGCTGAAAGGGTGAATGGCTGGTCTGGAAGGACGTGTGTGTAAACAGCCGAGGAGTCATACTGCGACCGGACTTGGCCACCCTCAGAGCCGCGGGAGCTCCGGCAGATGCAGGTTTGGCTCAAAGCCTTGTCAGGTGGGAGGGAGGAGGGCAGCGAGATTCACCCCGCTCCTCAGGCTGCTTGGGAAGGGCTGTCCCGAGGCTGGTCCTTTCCACATCGCCTCCTCTGTAGCTGTCACATCTTGCACATGTGGCGCAACTCCAGCGCGGTTCAGCACTGGTTTTCCTCTACTACTTTGCAGGCAAACCGGGGTGCAACATGCATCTGGTCCATCAGCTCTCTGTGACCCTTTCTCTGGCGGCTCTGGCGTTTGTTTGGTGTCCGTGTGCTGCTCCATTTCCATTAGAAGGAATGCTGCGGAAGTGAAATCCAATGCTTTCTTCTTTCTATTGCCACTGCTTCCTCAGCGGCCATGGTCCCTTGTAAAATGCCTCTGCTTTTCCAGCTGAGACTGCAAGAGGGGCAGCAAGGTGATGACGTGTGTGTAGAGAGAGGGGAAGAGGCAGCATAACGAGCTACTGTTCCCTCCCTGTGAGGTATAATGTCAAGAGGATTTCTTATAAAGTGTGCTTGCCCTATTCCAGCAAAATTAAAATTAGTTCTAATTAAGTGGAGGTTAACCTCCACTGTGCATGCTGCAAATTAATGGAATGTGCGATTAACTTATCTTGCAGCACTAGAGGTTCTTGAAAATTACTTGGAAAGAAATGTAGCCCTGTATGTAGTTTGAATTTTTAATTTGTTAATAGTTTGGGTTTGAATTAATTAATTTTAAATGATGGACTTTTGATCTTTTCTTTTTTTAACCACTCCTTCTTCTGCAGCTTAAGTGTATCTTTCCAACTCTTCTCCCTTTGTAGTGAAATGAATTGGACAAAAATACATAATATGATAAAAATGTGCTAAATACATCCTGAACCACAACCATGGTAAAGCCTGTCTTGTCTCCGTGGTGTGGGTGAGCACTGTGGGGCTGTCTCTGCTGCTGCCCCCTCCAAGGGGAGGGCTGGAGCAGGACCCAGAGGTTTAGGGGAAGACAGTACATTATATCATCTTGGTGTGAGTTTGGGGGGTAAAACTCATCTTGTGGCTTTTTGCTTTCTTTTGGAAGTGGTAATTTGGGTTTGCAGTCATGTGTTTTGAACATAGCTTCATCTTTTCTGGACAGCCATCTTTTGCTGTGTAACTTTCCCTGTTGCAATACCCAGGTGAGCACAAGCAGGTCACGCTCCTGTTTGGTTTACCAAGCCAGAGAGGACTGAAACTCCTTGGGGAAAACCCAGTGTGACCTTTGCATGAAAGCTTTCATTTCCACTGACAGCAAGCTCCTGCTGCTTGTGTGCCAAAGTCAGGGGAGTGAGGGTCTGGTTTAGGACTGACTTGGGGTGCAGCATGCTAACTCACTCTTCTGCTGGGGATAGTGTTGGACTAGCCATTTGAGCCATTCCAGCAATGTTTTAAAATTAAAATAGCAGACATCATCTCAGAAGTTTCCCGGTCCCTGCCAGAGCGTTGACCTTGTGAGGCTGGCTTCAGCTGAGGCCAAATCTTCCGAGAATGGCTGTTTTCTCTCCCCCAGCTTCCTTTTCCTGCGTGCTCCCAAGCTGTGGGGACCCATGGCTGCCTCTGGATCCAGATCCAAGCCTGCCCTCCTGGGTCTGTCGATGGCCCTGCTCCCAGCAGCCCCCTGCTCTGCCTCTTGTGGGAAGCTTTGGACACGCTGTTCTCGGCTCCTTATCTCGCAGTGCAAGGACTGGCTGGGGCTTCACCGTGGTCGCCATCCAGCAGGCCGGCATTTCTGGAGGAGCAGGAGTGAGGTCTGGCTTTTCCGTTCCCCGCTCGAGCCCTTCTATGTGCCTGCTCTGGTTTGCAGCTCCTCAGGGTTGGTCCTTGAGTGCCGGCTGTGGCATCTCCATCTCGGGAAGGAAATGGCTCGTCCCGAAACTCAGCGTATCAGAGTCCCTGTGCTCAAACTTTCAACTTAGAAGGTGAGTCCTGTGCTGTTTTGCTTGCTGCTGCTGTTTGCTTTGGCTTGAGGATGCTCTGTTTTCTGCACGTATCTGGCAGTTGGGTTGCCCAGGGTGCTGGGTTTCTGTTGGGGAAGAACAAGTTTTCTGGGGGGGAAGAGCAGGCCTTAAGGGTGAGCTTGTTATTTTCTCAAACCAAGTGAGTGGGATTTGGAGGAGGAAGCAGAAGGGTGGGCAGCAGTTCCTAGCAGTGGTCTTGCTCTTTATTTTTGTGGTCAGTTAATGTCTCTGAATTGGCAGTCGTGGCTGCTGCCCGTGTGACAGGGGAGAGCACAGGGGAGATCTTGCAGGAGGCGGGAAGAGATGCAAACGGGGCTGCCATGGCAGTCTCTAGCAGAGTGCTCTAGGTGGATTGGGCATGTTACACAACCCTGGTGCTGGTGTGATGCTGTTGGGCAGTTTTGGGGACCCAGCATGTCCAGGAGAACAGAGAGGCACTTTGAAACTCTGTAATGGTGATGCTTTGGAGCAATGGCCATGTCCCAGTGTGGGCTACCCCAAGGGGTGGTGGCACGTGGTTCCCAGCCATGGCTCAGCCAGCGCTGGCCTTGCCTGCCTGTTTTGGGGCTGAGGCGGGCGGCTATCAGTGCGGGAGGGCAAGATGGCTGGGGCTGGAGAAGGGGCTCTGCTGTGTCGAGCCCTCTCCAGCAAGCCGGAGGGGCTATCCTTCAGCCTTGCAGGGTGGGGGAAGCTACCTGACCTTTAGTGCAGATTTGTTTCTGCATTACTTGCCCTTTTAATACATGATTGAAAACAGGCTGTAGGGGAGAGGAAGCCAGAGCTCTGTAATGGAGCTACTGGGATCAGTCAGGAGCATTTCTTGGAGAAAAAGAGCATGTAGAGGGAGTGGATTTTGTTGGTGATGGATTGCCTGCCTGCGTGGAGATACAGACCCGGCTCTGGGGTGCTGCTGTACAAACTTAACGTGAGGGTCACAACCTGTTGTGTCACCGTTCAGTGCAAAGAGCTCGGGAACGCCCTGTGGTCTGGCATTTGGGGAGGCTTTGGAGGAGGCTCCGGAGGTGCTTGCTGCAAACTTTACCTCCTGAAAGTGCTAGCACTCACCTCTCGCAATTGCCTTGCCTGTGCTAGCTCAGCCCTCTGGGGTGGCTTCCGCTGGGCTGTGGGGACAGTGGTCATTCACATGGACAAACTGGTGCATGTGATCTGAACATCTATCCCTGGGGCTGGCCAGGGGCTGGCCACCAAATGGGCATAGGAGCCTGCCATGGCACCGGCAGACTGGGTCCCTGTGTGCCTGCTGGTGCTGTATTGTTTCAGTGTGGCAACAGTGCCTCACTGGTGTTTTGGCTGAAATCTTATGAAATCTTTATCTTGAGTGTACATGACCTATTCATCTATCTTTAGGCATTGAGCAAATACAGAGGCATATTGGATAAAACACTACAAATATTTGTAGTTCCCTGAGAAAAGAGCTCTGTGAAACTTGAGGTTTCGCATTACGTGTGGTCCTTTCTTGCTCTGCTTTTCAGGTTCAGATCTTGAAGTGCTTGGCAGAGAGACAAGGCTGGCCTTTCACAACCAGAGAATTGAAGGGCTTTGTCACCTCTGCCAGTCCTGTGCCCCACGCTTGTGACCGTCTTGCAGTCTGCATGATGCTGGTATTTGCCCATGATGCAGGCAGATGCTGACAGGCGGCTGCACAGGGTGGGCTCTAAAGCCTTTGTCCAGGAGACTGATACTGCGGCCATGTGTGGAGTCTAGTAAAATCCTGGCAGCCTGGCCAAGTGCTTTGGGTCCTGGTGCAGGGAACTCTGTCCTTCTGGACCATCCCTTGGGACAGGACACCTGGTAGGAGCGTATACAGAAATGGTGTATAGAAATACTGAGGAGTTAAGCATGCTCTGAATGTAAAGAGGTGGTGTGACAAGGTGGAGGAGTATGCCTTTCTCAAGGGCAGGGATGGTGTAAGGTATTTGGAAGCCAAGTTTGCTTCTCATTCATGGAGAGCATTAGAGAAAGCCCCATGCCTGACAGCAGTCTGTTAGCTGGAGGGGAGGGTGAGGTGCTTGTACGCAGTGGGTGTGAGGATGCTGCTTCCACCCCCCTTGGAGCACCACAAGTTGAAACCCAAGGATGTTGGGTTTCAGCCACTGTTCGTTGATTGACATGTCTGCTGTTTTGAATTCTGTAGTCTTTCCATTCCACTCCTTTGAAACTTGGAAGAAATTTTTCTGTGCATCTACACCAAGCAGATGGGGTGAAATGGGAGATTTCCAACAGCTGAGACAAGCAGTGAGGGTTGCTGAGGGATGGTGGCATGGGGTGCTGTTGTGTGCTGCATCGTTTATAAAACCCAGACACTTAAAAGCAGGGAAGCGTACAGTTTAAGGACATAATAAATCTTACCTCCACCCATATTGCAAACATGAAGCATATCCTTCATACCCAGTGCAGAGAAGATTACAGCTTTAAAGGATCATAAACTCTCCTTTTTATTGGGGCATTAAAATTCAAGCACAACTAGAAATCCTCCTGCAGAAGTGACAGTTGCAACGGGTCTGATCCTGGGGAAAGGGCTTAAGTGTGAGTAACTTGGCTTGGCATAATCAGAGGGATTACCTGGGGCCAAATCCAGTGACAGCAAAGTTGAGGGGGAATGTCTTGCCATAGACTTAGGTGGGTTTTGTGAGTAGAGTGGGAGTATGTGCCATGTGTGTACATAGATGAGCTCAGGGTGTGCTAAACCAGTAGTCTGTGATCAGCTGAGTGTATATCTGAGGATGTTCCCACTTTCTCTTCCCTTCTTCTCCTGTTTGAGCTGCCTGTTCGACCTCTCAGCTGAGCCCTGAGCTGTCACTTGCTCGCAGTTCACCCTAAGTGATGTGAGATGGATTTGCCATAACCTCCGAGTCAGAGCCCAAGTGTAACAAGGTTTTCCAGCAAAGCTATGCTTACAGAAATGTTCCCAAGAAATGCTTTCTGGGAGGGCTTGGAAATTCAGTTGTAAACAGAGATATCAGAAATATGTGATTATATTATTCCTCTATTTCCCTTGAAATGATGACAACGTTTCCAAGTGACAAAGCACTGTGGTCCTCCAAAGCTGGGGACCGGGTGTCATCCCTGTAGGATGGCTCTGGTGGCCATCTTCAGAGTGGTGGCTGTGTCCCTGCCTCATCAGGCTTTGCTGAGGCTATGGTTCTGGCACCATCTGGGGGTGTCCTGGGCAGGGTTATGTCAGCATCTGCCAGCAGATCTGGGAGGAAAACAGATCCTCTGTGTGCATCTCCGAGGATCCTGTTCATCCTGTTTGGTTAGAGCCATCCCTACCCATTGGGCTCATGCTGGTGCTCCTCTGTGCTGCTTCCGTGGCCTCTGGGGTTGTGTGAGGAACGAGTGATTTCAGCTCTGTTTAGGAAAATTTCAAATGTCAGCACTAAAGTCAGCATTGATGAAACTTCCTAAAATAGGGTTCAGGTAGAAGTTTATACTTGTACTTCCTCAGTATGTTTTCAGATCTGTCCCTCAACAGGCATGTGTTAAGCTAGGACCTTTGGTCCTTATAGCAAATATCTGTACTATATTTATATCCTCACACACTTCTCCCTCCTCCTCACTGGAGGGTGCTGAAATTGATACAAGACTGCTGTTTGCAGTTGTTCTCGTCTGGGTTTAAAAAGCAGTATATGCTTTGAGTGGGACCTTTGTAAAACTGCAAGGTCTCACTAGCTCTCAACAATCATCTTTGAAAAATGTTGATTCTTTTTTTCTTTTCTTTTTTTTCTTTTTGCTTTGGATTTCTTCCAAGCTGAGTGCTTTGGGGTTTTGCCAATGTCGAGAAGCAAAGACATAGCTTACACTGGGATCACAGAGTGTTTAAGCAAAGCCTTCTGGTGAAGCCGCTGCAGCAGTGATACTCCAGCACAATCTGTGGCAGAAGTGTTTGTTTTCATTTGCTGCACTGATCTCATGTTCGGATGGGTAACGGCTGTTTGTCCGAACTGCAGTTGTGCTGTCGGTCACAGCAGCAGAAGCGTGAGCTGGGAGCTTCGCACTGAAGGACGCTGTGCTCTCTGCACAGAAGAATTGAGAGCCTCCAAACCTGATTCAGCCAGCCGGACATGCAGGAGGTACATGTGTGTGCATCACTCCATCGAGCTCCACCAGCTGGCTCTCCTGTGGAGTCTGGTGTGTGTTGATGGGTGCTGGCTGGGTGGTGGGGTGCACCTGGAGAGATGCTCACACCTGCTGGTGGTGCAGTGCTCTTGGGAGAGCAGCACCCTCGGTCCCATGTGCTTGGTGGGGTTCAGCTCTACTGTTTCTTATTGATGGTGCTCAGGCACTGGAAGAAGGGTCTTTTAGGTATTGGAAAGGGGGTTGCGTGATGGAAGGCAAAGAGTAGGCTGCATGGTCACCTTTGGACTGTTAAGGATGGAGAAGTCAGTGGTGGGGCCACCTAAGGACTGGTTTGGGGGCTCCATCATCAATCTGAAAACACGAGTGAGCAGTGACCTGATCTAAGCTTACAAAATCATGAAGGTGGTGAGTCAGATGAAGGTGTGACTGTTGCTCACCACATCTCTCAATACTAAACCTAGAAGATGGCAGTGAAACTAGTGGGTAGTAAATTGAAAGAAGATGAAAGAAGGCGCCACTTCACCGAGCAGGTAGCAAATGCCTGGAACCTGGTGCTGCAGTAGGTCGTGGAGGCAGATGGCTTGTTTGAAAGGCACTGGGCAGATTCTTGGCCAGCAGGTCTAGAGATGGATCCAGAAAGGACTTGTCTGGGATATACCCACTGACATACCTCATTTCATAGTTGTGGATGCTGGGAGAGTCCAAGGGAATGGACCACAGGGTGCCAAGGCTCCTGTGCTCTCCCTAAACAGCCTCTTTGGAGAAGGTCAGGGCAGAACAGCAGAAAAGCCAGGCATGGTCTGCATGGGGTGCTGAAGTCTGCTAGGGGACACCCCAAAGGTCAGGACAAATGTGCCCAGGGCAAGAACTTGCACAGTCTTCCTTGAACTCTGCCAATCTGCAAGATGTGTCTGTGAGCACTGCCAGGCTAAACTTTCTCTAGTCACACTAGGTTTTGCCTCGGGTAAGGATTCTTGGTCATAGGCTGTGGATTGGGTGTCTCTGCTTATTAAATGAATGTACTGGGCTGCAGCAGGTTTCACTCGAGGTGTGCAAAGGTGCTTTGAGAGCCCAAATCCTCCAGAGAGTGTGACTTCTCTTTCCAAAGCCAAGGGGTCTGTGCAGGCCCCCCCTGCCCCCCGTAGCTCTTTACCCCATGCTAGGACCAGGGTTGGCAGAGCATTGAAGCACAGCAGAGGGGGGAGGTCCAAGGAACAGGAGGAGATCTTCTGGCCCAGGAGGATCGATGCTGTTTACACTGGTTTTGTTGCAAGCCAATGATTCGTTGCCAGCTTTAATGGTAGAGCAAAGCATATTTACTCAGCTTGTTTGGACGGATAACAACTCCTGGATAAGAAACTGTAAGATGAGAATCAATTAGAGCCTTCAGCTCTTGTGCGAAAGATCTTATTTGACATCTGATGCCCTGTGAAACTGAGTAAGGACAATGCTGCTATTTATGCGGTTCTCTTCTGGTTCCTTCCCTTCTTCCCCGTCATCATCTTTGCTCTAATATTAGAGCACTAACCCTCTGTGTGTTGCTCCCAAAGCCAGCACTGACACCAACCCTTTCACGTGGTTCCTCTGAAGAAATCTTTGTGTTTGTGAGGGGAGTGTGTTGGGGGTGGGACAGCAGTGCTGGCGGAGCGTTACATTCCTCTTCCCTTCTCTCCCCGGGGATGAGGCAGTGATTGCAGAAGGCTGACTTTCTGGCAGGGAGAGCCCAGTGCAGGTACTAGTGTGTGCCCTGCAAGTGGTTGTAGACGGGGTTTGCGTGGCAGCTGGAGCCAGGTCCACCGCGCAGCAGGGTCAGAAGGGTGATGCCTGGGGCTTTCTGCTGTTTCCACTCTGGGTTCACTGCTTTGGGTGGCATTGTGGTCTTTTGCTCCTCTCCACTTGATTCCTTGGTATGTTGAATGGTGACATGACTTCACTCCCTTCTGCTGGGAGCCGTCTTGTCACAAGAGCAGATGAAGTCATCTTCCTGTGTGATGATGGCCCCTGGCAGCGTATGTGTGGCGTGAGGAGGTGGGAGAGGGTGCAGAAGAGCAGAGGGGGGTGATGGCTGTTACAAACAAAAGGCCCCTGCTGTCCTGGAGATCCTGCAAGACTCCTGTGTTAGGGGAGAGTCATTGTGAGTCCATGTCACCATGACATCTCCTTGCCTACGACTCAGCCAACTGCTGCCCAAGTTGCCAGTGGATGAGTCAGCAGGCGGTGACTCAGTAAGGTCACCGGACCGTATTTACCCTCCAGGCAGAGAGATTCCTGGCTGCATTTATGACACAACTTGCTTAAAAGCCTCTTCACTAAGCGGTGACGCTTATACCCTTCTCTGGGCTTGGGTACTGGCAGGCTGCCACCACTGGGGAGTCCGTGTTCAGCAGGGTCCCAAGGACTGTAGCTCTCAGAAACAAAAGCACGCGTGAACCTGCTCTCTGTCCAGGAGAAACACCTCATCGTAAACTACGAGCATCCATGCAGAAACATGACGCTGTGGAGGAAAGGTTTGCAGTGGGCTTGCCTTTTTTTTTTTTTTCTTTTTTTCCTCCCCTTTGGTACCAGACTAACTGCATTAAAGAGCATTTCCCTTGAATGCACCCAGTCCTGAACATGAACGCTCTTGTCATGAGTAAAGGAAAAGCTTTTCAGAGAGGTAGAATAATTAATTTGCTCTTCTTACCTTGGGACTTAATTTTGAGGCTGGCTTGATGCTCACAGAACATGCACTTGATCTTATCTTGGCTTCTTTATCTCCTTTTCCTCCCTTTAATGATGATGCAAAAAAGATTTTCAACTTCTTTTGACTGTTGGCTCTCTAGGTATGCTTCAGTGGAGGTGCGAAATCCAGTAGGAACTTCTTAGATAGGTGGGTTGTTCTGTAACTTGTATGGAGCTGTGGTGTTGTGCCTTGTACATCTCTTAAAAATAGCTTTTAGATTTGAAGGGTCTTTGGTCTGCAAGCTGAAACCTACTTTTCTAGCAGGGGTGTGCTGTTAGGTTTGGCAGAACTGGGGAGGTCAAAGCCAGCCCTGCCCTCTCCATGCCTGGCTTGCTGGGTTCTTCCTCCACCCCCTGAGCGCCAGCGAGGTCTCTGCTCCTGGAGCCATCTGCCCTACTGCTGGCACATTGTCAGGCAGTGTGTCCTCCCTGCTGAGCTGGGCATAAGCCTCAGTGCCCAGCATAAGCACTTGTGCAGCTTGGCTCTGCAACATGACATGATGATGTGGACTTGAAAGAGAAGAGGAGCAGGTGAGTGTGCTTCAGAAAAGGTCCTGCGCTGGTAGAAATGAGCTGTTGGCGGCAGACAAAGAATGGCTGGAAGTACTAGGGCTCAAGACCAGCAAAGCTGTCCTGCTTTCAGTGGTCCAGCCCCTCCACAGTATGGCTGGAGCTGGTGAGCCTTAGTGGATAAGGCACCAGGGAGAGGCAGCGTGACCCTGCTTGGCTGGGCAGATCACATCACCCCTCTGTGCCCTGCTTCCCCCCAGGATGGGAGACCTGCCCTGCCCTCGGTGTGTGCGGAGAGGGGCCGGGGATGAGCTGGGTCTGCTGGCCAGGCTGCTTGTGGGTCAGCAAGTATAAAAGTGCTTGTACCACTTTTGCCTCCTTACCTGAATTTGAACAAGGCTGTCCCTGTACAGAAATGTAGATAGCTGGCCAGAATTAACTAGGACAGGTATCCTAGTTAATAGGACCCTATCTGGGTGCTGTTACACTGCCTGCATATAGCTTCATGTGTGGGGCAGGAGGGGTGAGGGCTGGGTTTTGTCCTCCTCTGTGTTTTCCAGGGAATGCTGAGTGTGTCCTGGCAGTGAAGGGTGGGTGTGCACTGCCTTTGGGTACAGTGGTTTGCGAGGCAGCCACTCTGCTTTCCTTTCCAGCCCGCAGCCAGTGCTCTTGGAGGGGGCATCTGCCGCGGGGTGATGGACGTCCCATGGGAGCACTGGCTGTTCTCGCTCTCTTGGCTCATCCTGGGGAGCTAGGCAAGGAGCAGAGGGATGGGAGGGCAGCTACGGGGGGACATGGCCTTGTTGTGTGGTGTGGTTGTGAAGCTTTCCTGCTCCAGGCGTGTGCGTGCACCCCAAAGTGGAGCAGTGCCTGCCTGTGCCTGGGGGTTTTTGGAGGTTGGACCTTTCTAGGGAGAAGGCGCAGGTTGCAGCACTGGAGGCTGCGGGAGGATGTTGGGCTGGCGGGACGTGACCTGCCTTGGCAGCACTGCCAGCACCCAGCCCTGCCCCGGGGTGCTCCCCCTGCCTGCCCACGGCTTCTGGCAGCTGCTGGGAGCCGTGGCGGTGCTGATAGCTTTGGCAAGTTTATGCTGTTGATTTTGCCTCTAATGCCAACATCAGGAAGCACACTGAAATAAATTAAGACGATGACTGGAAGAAAGCCAAAGCCTTTCCATGGCTCCTGCCGGAGTCACTCCCACCCGAGTGCTTAAGGTGTGAAGTGTCCCTCTGTGCCTCGGTTGGCTCTGGGCTGCGAGTCGGACCGAGACGGGCACTGGCAAGCATCCCCTGGTTCCCAGGGGATATGCCTTGAGTAAATCAATCCATACGCCTGTAAAATCGTAATTGCACAATTTAACAATGTATTGCAGCTTTTCCTGGTGCAACTGTGAGATAGAGTGTTGTAAAAGTTTACAGCTGTAATAAACAGGTCCTCCTGTAAGGACAGTGTTGTTCTTTCACACTGCTGCTGGTCAGTTTTTAACTGGGATGCTAAAAATTGTGAGTTTTCTTTAGCAAAGGTTACAGTCTGCTTTAAAGCTCCTGGTTAACAACATCTCTGCTCCTGCCAGCTCTTAGCCTGGCCCTGGCTGCCAGCACGTCCCATCCAGGCTGGCAGTGCTCCCAGCAGCACAGGCATGGCCAGGTCACGTCCCTGTGTCAGTCCCCCTGTGCCACGGCTGCTGTTTGGTTTGGCCCCAGCTCTGTGCACAGCATTGCTTCTCAGGCTCTGGGATTTCTGTAGCAAGCGTGCGTGCTGTGCCGGGGATGAGCAAAGGTGAAAGCTGGCTGTCTGGGCACCTCTGGGCACACAGGGCTTGTGGCTTGCCTGGATTTCACCCTCTGCTCAAGCCCTGGCGAGGTCCTGGAGCTCTCCCTGCTGCAGGCGGGGATGCTGGATGCTCGTTAGTCAAACAGCCTGCTGTCTCTCTTGCACACAAATGTTACTGGTGTGGCTTGGCTTTCTGGCTCATAGGTGAACTAATGAGCAGCAAAGTTATTTTCTCTCTTTTCTTGGTATGTGTAGAGTTGCTTCATGGATTTGATTGTGAGTTTTTTGCGTGGTGTAAAATGGTGACAGGTCACCAGAGTTGATGTGCAGCCTCTGAGAGCTGCTGAAAGAGGCAGTGGTTGGATGGCTGAGGAAAATGAGCCATCCTGCATTAGACTCAGCTGTTAGGGTAGAAAAATGCTGAAAGAGACTGGGAGGAGGTTGGACACGGCTGAGTCCTCCCTTCATGATAGAGTGTGTTGTCTGAAGCAGCGGGGATGGCGATGCGGAGCCCGGCTGCAGCCCTGGGGCAGGGAGAGCTGCAGAGGATGGTGCTAGCCTGGGCTGGGGGAGGCAGCGGCTCACTCCCTGTGGAGCCCCCAAAGTCACCGCCTGACACATTGCATGCACACATGCACATACATGCTATTGCTTAACAATTATTTTTTTCATACTCCAGTCCTCATTAACTGGTACGTCTGCAGTTGTAGTCTCCTGCTGGGCTTTTGGGGGGGCTGAGTTGTGTTTGGAGAGGGGACACTCCCCTTCCCCCAGCTGTGCTGAGCCCCAGGAGCATTGTGCAGTGCCCTGTTTGCTCCGAAGACTGCATCCAGTCTCAGGTCACTGTCATTGCTCTGGAGGGGAAAAAAAAAAACTAACAAGCAAACACATTGTGTGTAACTTGGAAGCCAGAAAGTGAATGGTTTGGGAGTTAATGGCATTTTTATCAGCAGGCTTTGCTGTGTGCCTTCACGGGCCAGCTTATTGCACAGGGCTGTGTTGATTTACTTGTGCAGTCCTGGTTATTGCGCTTTGTTACTCTCTGGGAGTAATCGGGCCCTGAGGAGGATGTTCGCAATGACGAGACCTTTTCCTTTGCTTTTTTTTTTCCTTCCTTTTTTTTTTTTTCCTTTTTTTCCCCCTCAGAGCTGCTGTAATGGAGCTGGGGCTCTGTCAAGCCCGTTATCTTTTAATGCATTCATCCCCAGGCAAGGTGGAGGGCAGGGGCCCGTCCAGCATGCCAGCATGCAGCAGAACATATAGTTGGGGGAGCTCTCAGTTGCCGAAGAAGTCTAGCAGCCACGGCTCCACTTGTGTCTCCTCCTCGCCCTCCGAGCTGCCCCTTGCCTTTGGAATGGATAACTCCTGTCTCCCAGGAGCCCGGCTGCTCCTTGTGAGGTGTCCTTAGCAGCCTGATGAAATGTCCCATGGTGCTTCCTCAGGAAGTGGGTTAGAGCACTCAAATGGGGAAAACAGATGTCTCTCCCCCCCCCCCCCCCCCCCAGTCTGTTTTTTGGAGCTGGCAGATTAAAGAAACAGTGTTAATAAGGGTGTAGGGGAAGAGCTTTGCTCTGGGCAATGAAGCTGGTCCCTGCAGGGTTTTGCTTAGATAAGCAACTTTATAAAATCAGGGAGGATACCTGAAGCTTTGGGCTGTTAATGCTGGATTTACTCCTAGTGCAGGTCAAAAGAAAAAGATAATTGTGTTTGTGTCTCATTACCCTGTGTTTTTGTACAGCAGCTCCATAGTAAAGGAAGAGCCTGAACAAACAACTGGCAAAGCAGTAAGATGCTTAGATTACGGCAGCTGCCTGGTGAGGAAGTTTGTGCTTGCTTTTATCAGTGATGTTGGCTGTGTGGGGCTGTTCGGGGCTCAAGCTTGGCCTTGTCAGCCAGCTAACGCTGCCTGCTGCTGGGCTTGTCAGGAAGCAAGATTTGGAAGCAAAAAAAGTGAGATACACACGTATGCATATCTCAATCTTACTTTTTTAATATGTATTTTGTGTGTTAAAAAGGCCACTGCCCTGGCTTTCCTCATGCTTTGGTGCTTCGTTAAGGGGAGTGATGAGGCTTAGACCGAGGTTTCCTGTGCTTTGGGCAATGGCCCTCTTCTCTGACCTGCAGCAGAGGGGAGAGGACGTTAGCCTGGCACAGGTGGGAACCCAGGGCAGGTAATTCTCACCATTGGCAGCTGCAGGGTGGAGGGAAGAGAGGGCAGCCTTCCTTGCCTGCCGGTCCCTGGGACACCCGCTGCTTCTTCAGGACTGCCCTGGTCTCAGGGGAAGCTCCCATAGGCTTGGGAAGAGGTCCCACAACTTGTTCCTACCAGAGAAATCTCTCTGACACAGCAGAAATAAAAACAAAGAGCTCTTCTTCAGGGTTTACTTTTATTTTTAGAAGACAATAAGTGAGCGGATCGAGCTGCAGGCGGAAATGGTGTCTCTGAAGTTCAGGCTCCCCCTCCGCCCTCGTCAGGAAGCGCACGCTGCACGTGCGCCCGGCTGGGATGTTTGTAGACAAAGAGTTTCTTGATGCTTTTTTTTTTTTCCTCCCCCCTACAGTTCCCTTGCCCATAGGCAAAGAGGATTTGCTTGCTGACATGCTGGAGTCTTGCACGGAGCCGAGCTCTGTGTGCTGGGGGAGCACAGCTGTGCCAAGCTGCTTCTGTTAGCAGCCATTTGCATTGGGTGGTGGGAGAGCTTCCCAATTTTCTGTTTCCTTGGATTGGGGAATTAAATCATCGCTGATGTGGTGCTGGTGGCGATGAGAATGGGGGGCTGAAGTGGCTCACGGGTCCCTCCATCGGGCTGTCCTTCCTCTGTGCGACTGACTCAGACGGAGCTTGTGCTTCCCGGCTTTGCCGCAGCCTGGCTCAGTGGCCTGCGGGTCCCCCGGTGCAGAATGCGTACGTAGCCATGTTTCTTTTGCTCCTTTGCCGTGTGCCCCTTGGGGTGCTGGGGTGTCCCCAGTGAGCCACAGGGCTCTGGCGCAGCGTGTCGCAGCGGTGGGTGTTTGTGCGTGGCTCATTTGTGCCTGCTCTGGCCAGAAATCACTGCCTGCTACTGAGATGCTCCTTTTCACCAAAAAGAGACCAAACTGAAAACCAAAGCATGTTCTTCTCTTGGTCATGCCGGCAAATGGGGATGTGGTTGGACGCGGGTTTGTGCTTGTTGGGCAGATAGCCCAGCTGGCTCCGCCAGGACCACGTGCTCTGTTGGTGAGCCGTGCTCTGCCCTGGGACACGCTGCTTCCCAGGTGCCTTGTTTGGGGCTGTGTGAGTTACAGTGCTTGCTTTCCTTGGGGGTTGTAGTTTTCTCCATGTCTGTGGTGTCTCTTCTGTTTCTGTGGCAAAAGAACCTGATTTGAAGTAAACCCCAGGCTGTGAGCAGGTCTGCAGTGCCAGATGCTGCAATGATGGGCAGATGCCCCTTGCGGCAGCCGTGACCGAGTGCAGGGGCTGTGTCCTGCCATGGTGCTGGGGACAGGGCTGTTGCCAAGGCCGTGGCTAGGAAGTGGACAGAGAGAATTCGTGTTTGTTCACAGAACAGCATGCAAAAGCTCTTTCATGCAGTCCGTGACTGTTATAGCATGGCACGGTCTCTGCTCATCCATGGTCCGGTCCCCTGCAGACCTCCAGCTGAGGTCAGCAGCCTCCGGAGCCAGCGGTCGAAAGCAAAGGGCTGTCTGCCTTTGTGAGGGGGAGGTGGGCATGACTGACAGGAACGAAATGGAAGAGCTGCTGCTATTTTGGGGAGGTGGTGATGCAGCCCAGCCTGCCTGCATCTGCCTGGGGTGTGACGAACAGCACAGCTCCCCATCTTAACAGGCTGCTGGGTGTCTGGGATAGCCCGCTCCTTCCCTGCGTGGGGAACGACTGTATCTTGCTTTTAATGAGTTTCCTCCCATCCCATTGAGTTGGCCGGGAAGGGAGTAGTTTGTTCCTGAGTGCTTGCCAATCCTAATAGAGTGAGTGTTTTGCATGGACTTTGCGGCAAGCCCAGCTCCTGCTGGGCAACTGCGTGGAGGGGAGACTGGAGAAGAGCAGGGCTGGAGGGTGGTAGGCAGCCTTTGCCTGCTGCAGATCCTGGCTATCAGCTCCCGCCTCTGAGCTCCCCCAAATGACTTTGCCTCCGAGGGACGTGGGGTTAATTCTTCTTCTTGGACTCTGGCTCGGAATCCCCTGTGCTGGCACAGCGGGTCATGCCAGGTCCAGTGCTGCCCGCTCCGCTTTTGGGGAGTGTAACCCCTAGCAGACCAGCAGCTTTCTCAAACCAAAGCACCCTTTGATCTTACCCTGGGGAGCAAAGCCCAGCCTAAGGGAAAAAAGTGCTTTAAAGTGTGCGTGTGCATTGCTGTCTGGCTGATATCTTACCTTTCTGCTGTCGGTATTAAGGGGGATGTTGTGTTGTACGGTCCTGCGAGTAGTTGTGTCCCTCCCTATGGACAAGTGCAACTCTGCTCCCGTTCTGGGCAGGGAGAGACTTTCTGATTGGCAGCAGTCTTCATCTGCCAGGTCCCCATCTTGAGGTGGCCGGCGGCTATGGTAAGAGTTTATGGCATTGCTCTTAATCCGTGTGAGGTGTTCACCTGAAAGTATTTTGCTTTCATCCTTGTCTTTCCCAGCTGCCTGCTATTGGAAAGGGTAAGGGGATGTGGCAGCTTGGGTAGCCCCTTCAAGGGCTGCAGGGCTGTGCAGTGCATGGGACATCAGTGCTGTCCCTGCCCAGGGACACGGGCTGCTCTGTTAGCACGGGTGACAGGGTTTCCCCTCATGCCTGACATGGCCTGCAGCTTTCCCTTCTTACATGGCGTCCATGTGCTTGCACCAGCAAAGGGGTGGCTGAGGGGGGAGCGGGGAGAGCTTGGCCAGCGTACTGCTGGGGATGGAAAGTCCTGCCCTGTGCCAGCTCCTGCCAGCTGGTCCGGGGCAGGCTGGCTGCAGAGGTTGGCATGGCTGTTTCTTCCTCCTCCTGTTTGTGCGTCAGCATGCAAATGCCTGAGCAGTGAATGTGTAACTCTTGCTTCCTTCTCATTAAGGTGCTGATTTGGTGGCAAATTCAATAGTTAAGGGCACAAAACTCTTTCAGTGACTATGAATTAAAAGCAAGAGCAGACAAACAAAACCAACCCAAGCTCCCAGGAATTCCTGAATAGTCTGTATTTGTTCTTGGCAAAAAGGGATTTTCTTTCCTTTTCTTTGAAGGAACCTCTTGAAGCTGTTTATTTCCGCACTCTTCTTGGCTGTGACCATTTTATGTAAATAAGCCAAAATCATTAATGTAAAAATCAGTGGTTGCCAGGCCAATGATCCTCACTCTGCAAATATTGCACAAGATTTGGCTAAAAATGTAATGACTTGAAACTGTATGACCTAAACTCTCTTTTGAGAGAAGACAAGCGTGAATGTTTCTGTAAGGGGTCCTGTGTGGGCTGCTGGGTGGGTTTGTATTTCTGGCCATCGGTGCTAATGTCCTGGTGTTTGAAAGAAATCCCCTTCTGGGAAGTAGCTGCTGCAAGACCATGGGACCAAACCTGCAACAAGAATCCTTTTGGTCCTGTGCGCGTCTGGAGCGTTTTACCTTGTCTGATCGAATGATTCCCTGGGTCCTGTGGCAGCGTTGTGAAAGTGGAAAGAGTAACCCAGGTTTTGTCCTACTGGAGTTTCACTGCTGCTTGGCTCCTTCCTGCAGCGGCAGTGCACTGGCAGCAAAAGGGAGCTTTTTCCAAGGTCTGTTTGTGCTCAAGCACCCTCTGCAGAGGAGAAAACCCAGTTGGCTCTCAGGAGTCAGAAGTGTGAGGGCTCATAGCTTCCTGGGTGCACTCCTCTCCAGCTCGTGAAGGAAGAGGAGGGTTATCTCTTGGCCCTGGGGACTGTGGCTGCTCACCGGGCTGTGCCTGGATGAGTTCCTGAGAGCAAACCCACAGCCGGAGGTGCTGAAACATGGTCTTAGCAAAACGAGAAGCAGCATCCCACCACAAGCTCCTTCTGGGTCTGGCCATAAAGGGCAAAAGAGCATTTTCTTCCTCTTCAGTGAGAATTTCAATTGCGTTGTCCTGGCAGTGGAGGAGATATGTTGCTGTGGTAAAACCTGGTTTTGCATGGACTGGGGAGGAGGGCTGGGAAACTCTCCTTCCAGCCCCTGGGCACTACAGTTCCCTATCCACAGCCACACAGGGGCTTTGAAGTGTTCAGCACCTGCAGAAGCCTGATACGTAGATATGGTGTCAGCTCCTCGCACTGTAGCAGTGAGCCCTGTACGGCTGTATTACCACGTGTGTGACAGTAAGAAGGGGTTTGCCCTCAGATGGGTTCTTCTTGGGGTGCCAGTGACAGGACAGAGGTAATGAGCACAAACTGAAACACAGGGAATTGCACTTAAACACCAAAAATGCTCTTTTACTGGCCTAGGCTGCCCAGAGAGGTTGTGGAGTCTCCAGCCTTGGAGATATTCAAAACTTGAGTAGACACCGTCCTGGGCAGCCTGCTGTAGCTGGCCCTGCTTGAGCAGGGGGTTGGACTGGGTGATCTCCAGAGGTCCCTGCCACCCTCAGCCATGCCATGATTTTCATTCCTGAAACACCAGATAAAGCTGGTTCCTTTGACTGCCACCATTTAAGGAACGTTTCCAGCTGCATCGGCCTTTCCTCGCCTTTTGCTCCTCATTTGTTGCCTGAGGGGGGAAGGAGATGAAATGGAGATGTAACAGCTCAGCAGCCCAGGTCCTGTGTGTCTGCTGTAGCTGGTGCATGGGGCAGAGGTGGTGATGTGATGGCAAACCTTCCTCTTTGTGGTGAGCTGGTGGCTGGATGAAGTGCTGTCTGGAGGAACCTGGCAAGGGAAGGGACTATCACGGGGTGCTCACCAGTTCCCTTCAGTGTTGTCCTCTGCCTACAACAAACCAACCTCCCTGGCTGTAAGAGCAGCACAGATGGAAGAGCAGAGCAGCTGGGAGAGAAGTGAAGAACAATCTTCTCTTTGGTTCTGGTCAGGTTGCCCTTAATGGCACTGGGAGTTACATGTGTAGTCTCATCCCATTTGCTGCACTCTTTTTGCCTACATTTTCCCTTTTAGGTTCTCTTTGCAATCTGCTTGACTTGAGTATGCAGAAGTTTTCTTCCAGACTTTCTTCTTTGTCAGAAAGTTGCTGCTTCCCCTGTACCTCGTGAGCCCAAGGATGCCCCAGCTTTGCTTTAGCTTTCCAGGTAAACCAGAGAAGAGCATCCCTTGGCTGGGAGGTATTAGTTTAGAAAGTGAGGGGGGAAAACAGTTTTGTAATTAAATGCCTAACCCTGTCCTGCATTCTGGATGTTAATCGTAGTGCTGCTGTGCTGTGAGGATGACCGGGAGGGGCATGTGTGACACTTTTTTTTGTAGGTCATTTTAAGGTAAATCAAAGAGCTGCTCTGCAGGCTTGACTTTCCACTACCTAATTTGTCCAAGTGATTCTTAACATTGGGTAATGAGCTGGAAGATTTGTCCGGTGCTTAAGGGCAAACCCCATTATCTGTGTCATAAATAAAACTTCCCTGGCATCTTTCTCCATGTCAGACACAGTGATTAGAGCCTTAACTACTTGGCTGAGGTTGCAGTCTCCAATTTACAAGCAGAAAAATATTTCTAGTTGAAACTGGGGTTTCCAGGCTTCCACCTGACAATTTTTCTGGATTTTGCAAGATTTTCTGAGGGTAAAAAATTTTTGTCCAGATGCTTTCTGCTGTTTTAGCAGCCACAGCTGGAACAGGAGAAAGGGAAAGCAGTTCCCTTGGTTGTGTGCATTAATACAAATTCAGAGGTGCAGTCATAGAATCATTAAGGTTGGAAAAGACCTCTAAGATCATCGAGTCCGACCATCGACCCAACACCACCATGCCCACTGAACCATGTCCCTAAGTGCCTCATCTACATGTCTTTTAAATACCTCCAGGGATGGGGACTCCACCACTTCCCTGGGCAGCCTGGTCCAATGTTTCACCACTCTTTCAGTAAAGAAATTTTTC
>NW_008794125.1:726153-751591 GCF_000699145.1 Aptenodytes forsteri | reverse complement strand
CCTTCTCTGGACATGCTCCAGCACCTCAACGTCCTTCTTGTAGTGAGGGGCCCAAAACTGAACACAGTATTCGAGGTGGCGGCCTCACCAGTGCCAAGAGTACAGGGGCACGATCCCTTCCCTGCTCCTGCTGGCCACACTATTTCTGATACAGGCCAGGATGCCCTTGGCCTTCTTGGCCGCCTGGGCACACTGCCGGCTCATGTTCAGCCGGCTGTCGACCAGCTCGCCCAGGTCCTTTTCTGCCAGGCAGCTTTCCAGCCACTCTTCCCCAAGCCTGTAGCGTTGCGTGGGGTTGTTGTGGCCGAAGTGCAGGACCCAGCATGTGGCTTGGTGAGAGCAGGTTTCCTGATTAGCAGGTGTGACTGAGGATGCGGTTCACATATTTCTTTTGCATCAGGGTCCAGTTCTAGTGAAGCAAAATAATGGTTTGGAAATAATGTTCTCTATTGTGTCCCGTCCCCCCCCCCCCCCCCCAACAAATTTGCCTTGAATGTAAATGCTGAAGCAGACAGCAGTTACACAGTGGAGACTGAATCCAGGCAGATATTTATGTGAATTTCAGTGATGCTGAAGACTGGCAGCCACCTTTTTCTGTCTGTCACAGGGTAAATCTGCAACAGGCAGCTTAGTGATATGCACATTAGGGTTTGGAGGCTAAAAGCAAAGGCACTCTGAGCTGAAACATGAAAATGGAGCAATGTTGTCATATGGCAGAAAAAGCACTGAGATGCCTCTTTTTAGTGGGGGAGTTTTTCCTCTATTATCCCTAATGAAGGAAGACTTTATGCTTAAAGCTTTCTCTCCTGATAGCTTTTGCACTTCCCTGTCCTCCCTGATTTTTGCTATCCATATGGCTGGGGGCAGCAGCCACAAGCATCCTCCCAGGCCTGGTGGGCACCAGGGTCGTAGCCTGCATTGTGCCACGAGAGGGGTTGAGGGCTGTGCTGTGGGAGGGGGTCATGGCTCCCCCGAGACTCGCGTGTGCTGTGGATCCTGGTGTGTTAGCTGTTCCCCTTGGATAGCAAAGGCTTCACCTAACAACAGTGTCTGCTGATGTTCTTACCCCGTTTATTCCTTTTCCTTCCCATTTCCACATTCTTCTCTGTAGTGGCAGGCTAGCCCAGAGCCAGGAGAGCCTGTATATGTGGTGGTGTGGGTTTTTTTTTTTCCCTCCTATAGGGTGACCGATCCACACCAGTTCCCCGCTGCTGGTGGAGGGTTTCTTTTTCCCCAGTAGTTCATACTTCTGCCTTGGCTTCTGAATGGGGCATCTCATCTCTCTTACTGTACCAGGTTGCAGGCTAATGAGAATACGTCCATGTAATAATAGATGAACGACAGCGTGGCAGCAAGTAAATGCATTGGGTGTTCTTGCCAAGCCATGCATATTTAGCGAGGTCAGTAGGAAGCACTAATATATTTTGGCTGCTAGTGTGGAATAGAGGGGAGGGAGGATATATGAAAGTAAAAGCCCATAGTTCTTGCTCACACATTTACTTTTTAGTGCCGAATAAGAAATTAATGTAATCCATTAGCTAATGTAATCCATTATCAATCCAGTGACTGATAATCACCTAGAAAGAGGACAGCACATCCCAGTTTAATGTCAGAGGTACCAAGCAAATGAAGGAAGGCTTGCATCCTCACAGAGAGTGTGTTCTTACAGCAGCATGCCCAGGCTCATGGCTGCTGAGATCCCTTAAACTGAGCTCATTGCTCAGGCCTGAGGGATAGGATGAGCCGAAGCCACAGGGTGGGACTGTGCTGGACCAGATCACTCGGTGGTTCTTGACCCCGTTTGGGTGGGAAGCGCGTCTTCTCTGGGTACGTGGTTGTCCTCCTCTGCAGGGCTCAGGGTGTCACTCACCTCTCGGTTACGTGCTGACAATGTGCTGGGCTCTGTCCGCCTCACTAACGGGCAGGGTCTCCATCTCTCTCTCCCTTCCAGCGGTGCGGGGTGGCTAGCGATGGTGGAGTGCGGAGGTCTGCATTGCGGCACATGATCTCTCGGCCGCCGGGAGCTTGGGAGGAGCTGCTGCGGACACTGAGGCGAGGGGCGGGATGGACCTTGTCAAAGGGTGAGTTGGGGCTGTGCCACGCTCCCTGTCTTTCACTCACTAATGGTTGTGTAGGGGAAGAGGTGTGCTGGTGTTTGGGGAAGCCGAGCCGATGCCTGGCCCTCCAATGTAAGCATTTGGCATGCATGATACCTTTGTTTCATTTTCATATTGCAAAGCAAGCCTCTGCCCGCAGGGAGAGGCTGTGTTTCACCACATGGATGAGCAGTAAACGCCACGACTGAGGGCTTGCAGCCTTTCCCCACCTTTCACCATTTCCATACAGCCTAACAAATACCTACCGGTACCATAGCCGGGTGCAGCACTTGCGTGTAGTGGTGGGAGCTGTGGGGAGTGCGGGGCAAGTGTTTTATTTTTTAATTGGAGTAATGCAATGTGAACTAGCTCTGACTAAGGAAAGTGTGAATGACAGGGTTTGTACCAGTAGTGAAAACCTGGTACATGCTGTCAAACTTGACAGTTTCACTGCAGCAATGGTTAAATGTGTATATTTAATCTCAGTCCATTATGTCAGCTTTCCAGAGTGAGTGCTGTGTAAAGAAGAAAATTCTTCCTGATTCCCTTTATATCTGGTCTTGTTTTTCCCATTAAGTTGTGGGGAGGATTTGCCTTTTCAGGGAGGTTCCCCTGGGAAGCGTGTCCTGGGCTCGGCTGTCCTGGCTGTGCAGAAGCCGTTAGTGGCCACGGTTAAATGCTTCCCACCTTTAAGATCTGTGCTGAGATCACCTGAGGGTGATCGCATGGCTGTGAGGTAAGCACAGCGCACGTGCTGGTCTGTGCTGCGGGCAAGAGCGAGGATAGGCGGCCTCTGGCTCGCTGCAGGCAGGAAGGCTGCACTCGTCCCAGAGCTGGGGAAGGGAGGAAATGGGAGAAAACCTGTTGTCCTTGGGGGTTTGTTTTTCTGCATATGGAAATCATTGCCGGCATGGACATGAAGTTCAAGTGCTGGGAAGGGACAGGATGGGCCAGGTCTGAGGGCAGAAGGGCAGACCCTGCTTGGCTTACCCCTGGGGAGGAATGCTTTTGAGCTCCCAGCTCTCTGCTGGGGGCAAAAGAAAAACACGGGTGATAAATGGATTTAAGCTGGGATGGGTCAAACCCCTCTTGGCTCAGTCTTCCTGTTGCTATGAGTGTGCATTTGTGGCCCGGTGCTGCATGCTGAAAGTCCCTGCACGAGGGAGCATCTGCAGTGGGACCCCCAGCTCGTCTTATGTGTGGGGCAGGCAAGAGAAAGGGAGTGTTGGAGACTTCTGCTGTCATCTGCATGTGGATTAGAAACTTCCAAGTGAAAAGCAGCCAAAGCACAGACTCCAGTAGTTGAGCTATCTAGTCTTTTCCCCAAAGCTAACTTTGCCTTTGCAGATACAAAGGCCGGTTTGTCTCCCCCGCCTTGGCAGGGCTTGCCATCAGCTAACGTTGTCTTTGTCTGCCACAGGCTCATGGAGCTGCAGATGGGCTGGGGCGAGCGGCCTCTCAATGCTGGGATTGTTTGTGGCCACCCCCACCTTGCTTGGGGGGACAGGCAGGGTGTGCTTGCCATGCTCCCCTGCTGCCTCGGGCTGCGCTGGGTCCCCAGCACCCCCATGAGCTAGGCAGCACCAGCGTGGCACAGAGCTGTTGTGTTGGTTCCAGTCCTGCTGCCTGTCTGTCTCCGATGGTCCCCTTGCTCCCACAGGGAGCTGTCTCCTGGGTGTCCACCTTGTTAGAGTGGGGAGGAGGACTCATCCAAAGGGCACATGGTCCTGGTCAGATGGAGATGAATTAACCTCAGCCTTTGCCATGTGCACTTCAGCCACGTGGGTGAGAGAAAGGGGTGCTGGATATCCCCACTCCAGCAAGGCTTTGGTGCTCTTGCCATGGGACAGAGGGATGGAGCTCTTCGAGGGGTGTGTAGCCCACCAGGTAGACGGACCAACCCTCTGCACTGCTGCTCCCTAACTCCCTGCCCTCCTCTGGGCTCTATTTGTCCATGTCTGTCTTAAAGTGCGGAAGAAGAAGTTGGAAAAAGCAACCTGTGAGTAGTGAAGGGACGAGCTGGAGGTGCCAGAGCTGGGACGGGAACTTGGTGGTGGATGTGGTAACTGCGTGCAGTCTGTTCTCCGAATGCAAGTATGGACTGCAGGGTGCCTAGCAGGTTAAACTGAAGGAAGAGATAAGGTGGTGTGATGTTAGGGAGAGCTTCTGAGCAGGCTGCCTGTGGAGGATGTGGTCTTTGTTACCGGTGCAAGAAGAGGTTGCACAAAGCAGTGGAGTAGGAGGTGGGTGCAGCACAGGCTTTCCCTGTTTCCTTTGCCTGGTTCCTGCCACCCTCCCTCTTTGGGTCTGCTGGTGAACACCTCGGGGCTGGACCTGTTGCCCAAAGGGTTGCAGTAATGGTGGTCGTGGTTGTTTTAATATGTGTGAGCAAAGGGAAGAACAAGTTTCTATGGGGTCCCTCTTGGCAGGAATCTGGTCCCTCTCTGTTTCTTTCCTGCACATCCTGGCTGCATGGGGACAGCCGGGGGGGGGGGTCCGGCAGCCGTCACTAGAGTCCTCTGCCCCCTTTTCCAAGCTCCCACACGGGAATTTCTGGCTGAATGCTTTCACCGAGAGGTGGGAAACTGCAAGCACTGACCCTGTCTCTGATCCCCCACGCAGCCCTCCTGCTTCCCAGATAGGGGTGGGAGGAGAGGAGGGCAGCACGGCAGGGAATAGTGGGAGCAGGAGACTGGGGCTGCTGCGGGATGTGTCCCTGCGGGACTGTGGGTAGGGTCCCCACAGTGTGTGGGGTAGGCGCCTGCTGGGGTGGGGGACACGAGAGGGCAGGGCGGCACCACTGCTCACCCGGCTCTGCACAGCTCCGGCACCCGCAGGAGCAGGGTGCGCCGCTGGTACCCCCTCACCTGCACTGCTTGTCCCTCCCACCCTGTCCTGAGCCCCGGTACCCTCCTTGCACCCTAGCTCTGTGTGCTCTTCCCACAGTTCCAAATCTTTTTGGGTGGCCAAATAGCTATATCTATCTCAGGGAAGATCCATCTTCTTAAATAATTACTATTCATTTTTACAAGGGTTGTCTCCCAGGGAGGACAGAACTAGTGCTTTTTGAGCATCAGATACAGCTTTTACCAAAGGGAGCATCTGTCACCCAGTGCCTGGCGGTAGCTGCTGCTGTCTCTCGGCAGGGCACTGCGGCTGGAAACTACCTTCCCCTTGCGCTGTCGGGCATGGTGATAGATGGTACCACATGAGTGGGCTGAGAGGGGCTTCATGGAGGGCTGGTCTTGCTTGCTGGTGCTGTGAAATGTGACGCTCCTGGGGCTTTTCCTGCATGCTTCATCCCTGGGTTACAGCTTTGGGCAGAGGGGAAAAAAACTCTCTGCAGAAGATGGCGGTTAAGACGTCAAAGGCATTGAAGCGGGAGGGACGGAACAAATATAATTGTCATAAGGTGCTTTCCTCTCTGCTTTGGAAAATGAACTGTGTGAGATGGAGAGAGAGGCTTTGCACAAAAATTTGCTTTTTGGTGATGTCAGAAGGCAGTTGTGGTGTCAGCCTTCGTCAGGATGACAAGGTGTGATTCTCATCCAAGCTCTTGCTTCAGAGGTGCTGGCCCTGGCTGGGCAAGGCAGAGCAGAGATTTCCAAGCTAATCCCTTGGAAATGAACAGGAGACAGAGCCCTAAGGCTCTTTTTTCTTTCCTCCCCCCACCGCTTCTTGTAGTTCTGACCTAGAAATTCCTCACTCCATTTGCTGAGCTGGCTTAGTTGAAGACTTGACTAATTTCTGGAGGATTAATTATTCAGTGAGTGTGGGGAGGGAGGGTAATGTCTGCTCCCAACTCTGCAGGCAAGCCAGGCGCCTGCTGGCCTGGGGTGCCCGGCTGGGGGATGGGTGCTGGCCATTCCCCAGGGATCCCCTGCCACAGTGCTCACCCTGGACTGGACACATCTGCTGCGCAGGTGCGTATCGGGGAGCACATCATGATGCATTTCTGTGTGTTGCTCTGGTCTTTGCTTGTTTTCACTCCGTTTAAGCAGGAAACCAAATTCTGGCCTCGTGGTCTTCAGTGACACGTTTTCAGCTTGTGCTGCTGATGTTCTTCCTCCCTGGAAGGCCCTGTGACTGATGTCCCCAAGGCCCCGCGTGAGCCACACCACTGCTCAGCCTCCCTGTTTGGGGTGGGCACCTCCGCCTTGGCCAGGGCTTGCACAGAGGGCCTTGGCCGCAGGGCTCTCTGGAGTCCCCCGGAGAAGGGCTGTCAGCAGTAGACACCACAGACATCTGGTGATAGTGCCAGGGCTTGGGGGATCCTTGGCCTCTGTCCCTGTGGGTGGGATGCTGCTGGCCCTCCCTGCAGCCGTGCATGCATCCCGCTTGCTAGCCTGTCTGGGGCCACTTTGGAGGCAGTGTGCAAGAAGCTGCGGTTTGGGTAGTACTTGTTCCTTTAAAGCCATGCTGTTGTGCTCAGGATAATTCCTCAGATGTGCAGTGACAGCAACTATTTTTCAGGTTGCAAATAGCTATGTGCCCTGGAGAGTGTATGAAGGAATATATTTCCTTGATCTCCACAGGCTGTTGATGTGCTGGTGAAAGCGGATTCCCTGTTTAACACCAAAGTAAGGGCAGGTTGGCAGTTTCTTTCCTTTACGTGCTCCTGTGCTTTCCCTATGGTGTTTTGGGAGGAAACACGGTTAAGGGGCTGTCAGCAGCAGCAGCAGCGCGGGTATGTCACACAGTGCAGTTGGTGCTTTTGGATGCAAGCTGCATCGCTGTGGGTTTACTTGGATGCTTGGCCCTTCGCTGCAGTTACGGGAAGGTGGGGGTGCAACTCAGCCTTGCTGGACTGGCTGCAGCTCTGCCATAAAGCGCCTTGAGTGAATGTGTGTTCCTTGGGAGAGTGCTTACGCAGAGTGATTTTGCTGCTGTATGTTCCTCTGTGTAAAGGGTTTGACAGGAGGCAGCGTTTGCCCTGGACACCTTTGTACTTGTGACAGGCACAGCTGTGCCAGGAGGAGCCTGGGCCACCAATGGGGTCCTGTAAACCGACTTTTTAGAAGGCAATACCTGAAACTTTTGTTTCCCTGACCTGTTGTGAACTGGCAGGTTTGCTGGTAGTGACCGTAATGCTTTTTGCCTGTGTTTTGGCAGAATCATTGCAATAAACAGTAAATTATTTCATTAATAACATGTAAATAGCTGCTCACCAGCTGAGCTGTGGGATCTGTCTGTGCACTCACTCCTAGACTGAAGGGAGCTGCCAAAAAGCACCAGTGTTCAAAGCTGACACGTTTAGCTAATAAATACCATGGGCAGAGCAGAAGCGTGCACCTGCTGGCGCTGGCTTGCCAGGCTGCAGTGACCCAGCTGCTGAAGCTCACCCCCAAAATCGGCTGTTTTCACAGGGCATGTGGGCAGAACGCTGTGTGGTGGGGCAGCCACTGTGGCTTTGGAGAGGGTGTTTGCTGGAACCACGGCTGGTGCTTGTAGCAGAAAAACACGGGAGCTACGGAGTGCTCTGCCCGCAGCAACCCCCTGTGAGATTTGCAGGTGCTGGGTGGGGAAACTAGGGGATGTTGTTAAGCAACTGCTGTCACCCTGCTCCCCAAAAGGTCCAGCTCAAGTGCAGTGCCATGCAGTCTGCCCGTGTCTCCTGCATGGACTGCAAGAGTTGGTGTTTCAAACCAAGTCATCTTCTCCGGTGGTCCACAGGCATCTCTGTTTTCCAACTTGTCCAACTTTTCTTGCCACTGGAGTTTGGAAATCTGTGGGCATCCTTGCTTTGATCAGAGGAACTATGAATTTTAGCTTTTATTTCCTTCTGTAATTCCACCCTCAGCTGAGTCCTGCAGGAGCTTCTATGCAAGCTCCTAAGCTGTGAGGGATTTAAAGGGGGCAGGGAAGGCTTGGGAGAGTATATGAGGGGCTCAGCTTCACCCTGCAATGGGAAGCAGGGCAGCGAGAGGGGAATGAGTGAAGAATGGCCCATGAAGCAGGGCCTGCTGGTGCAACACCTCTGTCATAGGTCAGCACACAGGACTGTCATGGAAACTTTTCTGATTTAGTGCACAATTGTGTGTAACTTATAATGCACATGCCAGGCTGCTGGGCTGTTTTTATGGAATTGAGCCCAGCCCTGTAGAAGACCATGGGGACTGACACCGCAGAGTAGCACTTGGCTGCATGGGATATTCCCAGAGCCAGGCTGAGACTGTTGAACAACCTTTCCAGGGAGCAAAGCACCACGGCAGTGAAGGTGTTGCAGGGGGAGTTGCTTCAAGCAGCTTTCTTCGAGGTGCATGCAGCATGTGGGAAGCAAACCCCACCAAAGGGGTTCACTGCAGCAGGGTGTTACCCCATGTGTGTCCATGCTTGCCTGGGGGAGGATGGGAGAGCTCTGCGGAGACGTGCTGGTTGTCTGCCCTGTGTGTTTGTGAAGGCGCCTGAATCTCTGTGGCGTGGAGCCTGGCACAGCATCCGAACCAATGGGTTCCCTCGGAAAGGAGTGGGAATTGGCAGCTGTGAGTCCAGAGAGCAGCACAGCAGTGCCAGGCGTGCAGGTGGCTGCCCTTTCGTGGCTAACGCCGCGGGTCACGCTCAGGACCTGAGAACTCCCTGTGCATCTGTGGTCCATGCTGAATGAGTTCAGGGGTCTCAGCTCAGATTCCCTGGGAATATTATCTCCAGGTGCATCTTGCTGCATGGATGGTTTTGCTATACAAAAGGACTCTGCAGATACTAATCCAAGCTCTGTTATGCGAGCTCTTTCTCTGCAGCTGTTTCCTTTGGTCAAGTCTGATGTTTTACTGACCAGGCTCCATTGTGGTGAAGCTGCTGAACGCTCTGAGGGGATGTTGGAGCTGAATTTAATGTAGCCAGTGCTGCTGTCTGCAGCACAACACTGCTGCTTAGAAAGAGGCACTTGCTATGCTCTGGATAACGCTGTATTAAACTGTGGTTATCCCCCAAAAGTAACAAGGTGCTTTAGCATATGGTGTTCCTGTTGCTGTGACAGTCTGCGCTCCTCCGGTCCTGTTGGCCCTGGGTGAGGGACCCAGGGTTAATTCCTGCTTGTGTATCAGGAGGAGCACTAGCTAATACTTTGAATTCAAAGTGCCAAAACGTGCTGCCACCTGGGGGGGGGGGCGCCACACGGATGGACGACCGGGCAGGCAGAGGTGGCAGGACAGATGACTGGCATGTGTGCCAACGTGCTGCCACCTGGGGGGGGGGGGCGCCACACGGATGGACGACCGGGCAGGCAGAGGTGGCAGGACAGATGACTGGCATGTCCCTCACTCTTTTCTGGAAAGCAAGACCCTGTGAGGTGTCAAAGGTGCCCTGCTGCTCCTGGCCCAGGGCTGTTTGCCCTGCTCCAGTGGCCTTGTGAGCCCCTGGATGCCAGCGAGAAACAGCGAGCAATTGCTGCCAAGTGTTGTTTTACTTCTTCCCTTGGAAGTAGGGACAGTCTCACTCTCCACAGGCATGGTACGGCTGTGTCTGCACATTTGCTTTACTGCTAATAGAGCTGCTGCTTTTCCCATTGGTTCTTCTATCCAGAACGGGCTCACGAGAGCAACTGCAGCTTTCCCTTTGCTCTACAGAGCCTATTTAGTTTGCACGTATTGCTGCAATGATTGCTGGATTTCATCAGATGATAGGCGCATCTTTCTTAATAGCCTGTGTAATTTCTTCCAGAGGGACACATTGCATTAAATCTTTAATCCAGCAAGCTGCTAAGGGAGCACACTCAGACTCCGTGTACTTGCTATTGATCTTTTACAGAACCCTAATGCTACCCCAGAGGCTTTACTCTTCAGAGTGGCTGGAGCTGGCACAGTCAGAGCCTTTGGAGGGGAGCTGGGGTGGTAAAGGGGCTACATTGCTCCTCTGCTTTCTCCCTGTCCTTTATTGTAATGCTGCATCCGTCGTGTGCCAGAGAAGGCAGGTTCCTCTCCGTGCTGTGTGTACTCGGGTCACATCAGCTGGGGTCTATGCAGTGTGAAATAAACTGCATAGGAATTGAAATGTGGTGTTGCAGGACTGCTACCAACAACCCTGTTCCAGCAGGTCACTTCTGCCTTTGATTTCTTTTCTTCCCATCCTCAAAACTCCCTGCTTGCCCCATTTTCTTAAGAGTTTCAGAGTTGCTGACTGTCACTTTGGATTGCTTTTTTTATAAAAGGCCTTTTGAAAATCAGCTGATGCGTTGCTGAGCCTGATGCTGCCTGCACTGCTCCCTGGGCAGAGCCCAGCTGCGCTGGGGCAGGGGAAGGAGAGGGCTGCGCTGGTCCAGCTCACACTGCCCCATCCTACTTTTGCTGAATTGACTTTTATGTTGCTTTCTGCTGAGTGCCCTTGCTTGTTCTGACCTTCCTTTCTCTCCCCTGCTTTCTGTCCTCACAGCCTTCTCTGCAAGGCAGGAGTAATTTGGGAGGAAAGCCTTGTTCATTTTTCATGCTCAACCACCAGTGCAGCTGTTGACTGTGCTGGTAATTGCCTTTGATATACATTTACAGAGACATTGACCTGTAAAAGAGTAAATCAAAGACTTGAATCTAGTGCCTGGGGTGTACCTTAATGTGGTATAATCTCCCCTCTGTTCCTCTGCAAATTATAGGCAGATAACAAAGACACATCTGCAAATCAGACAGAGTTCAGCCATGGGATGCAGCTTACCTGAGAAGAGGGGGTTGAGGGTGGCTGGGACATCTTCAGACTTGGGAGGCTGGAAGAAGGTATATTAAGCCTGGACTGGCAGAGCTTAGCTCCTGTAGCTGTAGTTCTGCATGAGGCCTGTCTGTTGATGAAGATGATGGTTTACATCTTTGGGTTTTTTTTTTTTAATTTTTTTATTTTCATGTTATCTACCTTTATTTGCATCTTGGTGCCTTGGTAAGGTCTTAGTTCTCAGCATCTCTGTGTGTTCGTGACTGGGCTCTTGGGATGCCAGGACCTAGCCTGGGGCCAGAAGAGCCCCATCCCTTATCCTGCTCCAGGGCTGAACTCACTGCCCACTTCTCGAGGTGATTCGGAGTACCACAAGCAGTGGTACCTGATGCAGTAGATCAGCCCCACCAGTGATGCTTGGTACAGACATTGACACTCCAGTCCTCTGGGCTGATGAACTGACTGTAACGTGAAAGCTGTTCAAATTGCCAGAGCTGCCCTATTATCGGTTAATCTTATTCCTGAGCCCTGTGGGGCTTCTTGTGCTGTTACAAGTGCATTCATCCATGAGGCTTTCACAGGTCTGGCTGCTCTGATCGCAGCTCATATCTCCGTGTATCTTGGCCAATATTGGCCTGCCAGCAGACGTGTGCAGTGAAAACGTGGCCTATTTGATGTCCTCTGTTACTTCGCACCTTCACTGCTTGTTTTAAGTTTTTCCTGCTCCATGCACTAGATGCAGCATGACTTTTAAAATGTGTTTTCCTGGAGGTGTGTAAGGACGTTACCTCATTTTTTAAAATTTTTTTTTTTCTTTCCAAAAGCATATGTGGAGTGCCTGCTCTGCATCCCTGGGGGTGGCAGGAGAGATCCCAAGCAGTTTGCAGCGCACTGGGGAGGACATGGGTTGCTCTGGGTCGGTGACTGTCCCTCTTGCAGGGCAAGAGGATCCTTCCCTGGTGCACCATTCCTGCTTTAACCTGCTGGTATGGGGACCAGGAGGATGGCCCTACTCAGCGGCATTCCTGCCTGGTCACCCTATGGGCTGTGTGCAGCATTGCCAAAACCTGCCCAGCCAGGCAGGGAGATCTTTCACAGCAGCAGCTTGTGGGACACTCTGCTGCAAGCACCAAGCAAAAAATCAACCCTTGACCTCTCCAGCCCCATCGCACTCTGTCTGTGGCCAAACCTCTTGGCGGAGCCAGCAAGGAGGCCCACGGCACGGCTCGCTGCGTACCACTGCGATGCCTGCTCCTGCCATGGCCCCTGTAGCAGAGGGGAGCACGTGTTTTACTGCAGATGGAGGAAAAACTTGGCTTTGTTTGGAAAATGAGTGGCTGGAAAGACACTTCCAGCTGAGCTGGAAACATCACCCAGCTTGGGCAGAGCCTGTGGGCATTAGAGTGAAGAAGTACCAGATTGTTTCTTGCAGCTTGAATGCTGCAGAGTAACAAGGGGTGGCCCGTGGGTGCTGGTTGCCCACGCTGCGTGGCCCTGCTCTGTCCATGCTCTGCAGCAGCTGATGCAAAGGTACCCCAGGGGTTTGCTGAGCATCCCAAAAATGCTGCGCTGGCAGCTGAGCTGGAAACATCACCCAGCTTGGGCAGAGCCTGTGGGCATTAGAGTGAACAGATTGCAGATTGTTTCTTGCAGCTTGAATGCTGCAGAGTAACAAGGGGTGGCCCGTGTGGGTGCTGGTTGCCCACGCTGCGTGGCCCTGCTCTGTCCATGCTCTGCAGCAGCTGATGCAAAGGTACCCCAGGGGTTTGCTGAGCATCCCAAAAATGCTGCGCTGGGTGTCCTGTGGGGATGCTGCCTGGACCCAAGCCGAGGGCAGAGCTGTCGTGGGACCAGTGGAGATGAGTCACGTGAGGCCACGCTGTGGTAGGGAAACCCATCAACTTTAGCTTTTAAACTGTGTCTACCCAGGTTCAGTTTTTGCTTTTTGTGTGTTGGCAAAGGGCTGCCGTGGTCAGACTCTAGGTGCTTTAGAAAGACTGAAGAGAATGATGAGGGCTCCTGGTTTTGGTGGAGTCGTGACTTCTTTTTCCAGAATTTCTTTTGGGGATTTTGGAAGTGAGGGGTTTTCCCTGCATGCCCCAGGCAGCAGCTGGCACATTTGTGGATAGCAGGTTGGGGGCTCAGAGGTGCTTGCTCCTTCCACTGGAAGTGGAGGCTGAGGTGGGTTTGAGGGTCTGACAGTGGATGTGACTATGATGTGGCAAAAGGATTGGTTCAGAGTGCAGAGAGCTGCTGCCAGCAAGCTGGGGACCAAAGCAGAGACATCCAGCACAGGGACAGCATGGAGTAAGATGCAATCTTCCTTTTTTCCTTCTTTTTCTTGTTTTCCCTCTTTTCCTGATGAGGTGTCACAGCTGGGGAAACCTCTCCTGTGCCCCCCAAACAGGGGCAGCCCGTCACAGAGATGGGGAGCAGCCCTTTGTGAGGGGAGCTGCTGGGGCCTGGGATAACCATGCAGCAAAGAAGTAGCCCAAGAGACCTTCCTGAGCCCCACCTGGGAGGGCAAGCAGCACTCTGAGTTTTGCCTCCAGGCCTGTGGGAGGAAGCATATCCCGATTTTAATCATTTGGGGATTGCACAGTGCTGAGCTGCACCACTGAGCTCTGCCTGCCTCTGGCAGCCCAGCGATGATGACGTCCGAGGCAATTCCCCAGGGCCCACGGCCAAAGGCACTGGTCTCTGCCCCAGTTAGTTCATCTGCGGTTCTGGAGGCCTGAGGTTGGGGGACTTGGACCTGAGAAGGAAGCAGGGAGCTCGGGTTTGCTGTTGTGCTGTCATGATGTTCCCTGTGACTCCCACCTATTGCTTTCACAAGCACCAGGCAATGAGAGATCCTGTGGTCCTGCCCAGGGTGAAAGAGACACATCGGTTGGGGCTCGTCAGTGTTTGGGAGGCTGTGATGCAGCTCACGGACCTGCCGGAGGTGCCAGCAGAGGCTTCCTGGCCACTGCCAGTTGCTGGATGGGAAGGTGAAGCTGCTCAACCCCACAGGTAACGTGCTGCTGTGTCCTGCCCCATGCACTGAGAAACGTGGCTGAGGTGTGACGGTGTTGGTGGTGTCTCTGCTTGTGTAGAGGTGCACATTGTGGCTGAGATAAGGTTCACAGAAATGTGATGAAATACACCATGGAGAGGTTTGTTCAAGCTTCTTTGCCCTCTTTTGGGTGTTAAGGGATGTGCTGCTTTGAGGGCTGCTTGGCGTTTTAGCTTAAAACAACCTGTGTGTGTATATGTTGATGTGCAGCAGTAGTACACATGCAGGAGATGTACTAGGTAGCCTGTTCTATTGGACACCCTTGTGATGCTGGTTTTTAGGTATTTGACACGAAGAACCGCTGACCTCAGTGCCTTGTGCCCCACCATCCCCTCTCCCACAGTGGCTGGTAACTGATGAAGAAGTTTCAATTTCCAAATTGCTTTATCTTTTAAGCGAAAGGTATGTTTCCCACCTGCTGGTTGTTTCCCAGCAGTGGCTGTGCAGAGCACTTGCTGTGAGTTACTTTTCTTACCATATTGGCATTGTGGGCTTGGAGGTTTGGGGGGCTTTGCTGCTGTGAAGTGTGGCTGCAGTGCTGGAGCTCCTTCCTCCACACTGCAGGCAATGTGCCTTGCTCACTGGCTTCCCCCTGTGCTACCCCTGTGTCGAAGCACAGCTTGACAGATCCCATTGGGGGTGTTCATAAAAGGTATTGCTTTACAGTCTCTTTGGGGGTGCGTGTTGAATTATGGTAGAAATCCAGTAGATCCTTGACCCTGACTGTTTGGCAGAAACACCCTTGGCTGAACCCTGTGGCCAATTAGGACTTAAATGTTTGGGGGTTTTAATGTGCTTCATTATCCAGCCATCCTGGATATACAGTAGTTATGCTGCCTTTCCTTGTGTGGTCCAGGCTCTGGAAGGATCCTAGGACGCTTTGCAAGGGCTGGCGTGGTGTCCCCCCACAGCTCTTCAGGGCACAGCTTCACATTGCGCATTGTCTGGTGGGTGCTGGGGAAAGGTTTGGACCCCCACGCCCCCAGACCGAGCCACCTCCCTCCGCTGCCCTCGGGTCAGGTCCAGTGGTTGCGTGGCCCCAGGATGAGTCAGCTCACGCCACTACTGAGTGCTGAGGGAGTGTGGGTGGACTGGGTTGTTGTTTGGTTCGTACCAGACCAGCTCAGCTGACTCATCCCAGGGCCGCATGGCACGTTTCTGCTGATGGTGTTTTGAGTTTTCTGTTCCAAAGGTTACAATTTCTGTTCCCAGGTGACTGCCCAGACACCTCCCCAGGGTTTCCTTTCCCTCTGCTAGTAGCATGGCAGCATCCATTGATGGCAGCAGCAGGAAGGTAAAGGTAGGAATAGGGCATCACCTGGGAAGAGCTGATGTGGGCAGAGCGTGCGGGATGCTGGCAGGGTCTCCCTCCCCCTTTTCCTCATTTTCTCCCCAAGAAAGTAGAGAGGTCCCTTGGTCACACCATACAAGGTTGCAGTGTTGGGCTTGGACCATGTGTTCACAGCATGAGCGTAACATAAGTGTGTGGAAGAGAGGTCTGCAAGCAGTGAGGTTCCTCAGAGCTTGTGCAGACTGACCTGCAGTGCAGCAGCTTGTGCTGGAAGATGGGGGACTTCCCGGGAGCCCGGTGTGCAGCTGCCCTGTGAGGCCACAGCTAATCCCACCAACTTCCCTGCTCTGCTGGGGACTGGGGGTATCACTGAGGTCCCAGGACCTGAAGAGCTGATGTCTGTCCCCTAAGCAGCCCATTGATTAGAGGTCTTTCATTACTAACTATATGGTGAGGATCTGAGCAGGGAAAGCAATTACTTGGAGGTTTATGGCAGTGGAGGTCATCTCAGGTGAGGAGTCTCAATATGCAACTTCTCATTTTGGTGGCGTTGGCCGTCTGTGTAATTGTCTTTGTTCTGTCTGATGGGGGCTTTAAATATTTTTGCTTATATTGTGGAGGATACGACGTGATCTGGTTTGTCAGTCTTTTTATTTCACTGAAATAAGTTGAAGTATTTGTTTTCCCTTGGGTGTTATTTGGGTTCTGTACTCTGTTTGGCAGTCCTAGAGGTTTTAATTTTACAACTAGCATTTTGGAAGTTTTAGAGGTTTGTTTTTACTTTTATTTAATTAAATTGCTATAACCTGGGGGGAATCTTTCGGCTTAATTTAAACGGAAAGCCTTATGCTGAGTAAATCTAACATCCCTGTCTATCTGATGGTTGTGCTGTTCAAAGTTTTGACATGAAAAGTTAAAATTTCACTCCAGGCTTGAAAGTTTGCAATCATTGACTGCAACAGGCATGGCCAGCTCTGTGTCGTAAGAGGATTATGTTAATCTATTGTTTGGGAAGGAAGCTGAGATTTTAATAGACTCTATCCCATTTCTGCATCAAAATAATTACTGTGTGAGAGGAGAGGAGAAAAACATTGGAAATAGAAATGCTCTTCCTTGGTGCATGTGGGTGTGTGTCATTGGACCCTTGGGCTGTGGCTGCTGAGAATGACTGTGCCCCTCCGGGACAAGTGCCTGGCTCCGGGTGGCCCCATGTTCCCCTGAGGGGTGCAGCTCTTATTTGGGGAGGACGCAAATTCCCATGGGATCTGAGCACTGTGTTCTCCTGGGCAGCACAGGTCCCGGGGCTGAGCAGCCTCCCCACTGTGCAGACCCCTGCGTGCTGGGCGGGTCTGCTGCTGGTTCGCAAAGGTCCGGGCCAGTTTGGGTCATGAAGCCCTGGGAAGGGGAGCTGCTCAGGACCGTGCTGCCGTGTCTCTAGGATCAGTGAAGGACTTCATACAAGTCGGAGGGAAGCTCGAGGTCATTGATGAGTAATTTCCCAGAGGGGTTGTTGCATTTATCCAGAATTCACTTCAAAGCAGGCCACAGAGAGTGCTTGAAGGGAGCAGGTCGGAGGCTCATCCTGCTTGTTCTGGTGCATTTGCATTGGTGACCTCCCTTGCCTGGCAGTTAATTGCATTTTCGTCAGCTCCCTCTCCAGCCCACGGCTGCTGAGTACTACCTCCTTGCCCTGATGAGCCCCTGGGAGGGGTCACCGTGCAGCCCGGCTTCGGCTCGGGCAGTATCCATCAGTCACAGACATTTTAGGAAGCTGCAAGCAAAGTGGCTGGGGTGAAGGAAGCAGCAGAGGCATGGTGAGCAGCCACCGTGGTGTATACAGGATCAGGAGGAGTGGGGAGAGTACAACACGAAGTGAAAACTGCGCAGCCGGGTCTTTGCACCACGGGTTGGCAGCTGGGCACAACCTTTCTATCCCTTTCCTGCCTCTTCTGGTCTCTCTCTTTCTCCGACCAGACTGCTGCGACTCCTGGTACCTTTTGGGAACGGGAAGGAGATGTCCATGGGCAGCCTGGGGTGTCTTAGGGGTTGTGTGCTGTTAAGGAAACCCTTGTAACAACACCCATAGGTTTGACAGCGGGGAGAGAGGCTGCTTGTGGGGAGCCGGGCGTAGGAGGGAGCTGCTCCTCATCAGAGATCCAGACAGGCACAAGTAGCTGTTTATGAATGCAAGCAGTCATATTGATTGTAGTCCTGTGACTCTCCCAGCCTGGAGACTGCTCGCTCCACATTGATTATTATTTTTTCTAAAGACTAACAAAGTTTGCTGGGCTGTAATTGCAAGAATTATTCTCCTTTCCATTTTCTGAAATTCTTGATCATGTTAATGAGTTTTCCAATTTTTGTTTAGAGTTTTGCCAGGGCTGGTTTTTAGGGGAAAAAGAACAACTGGTGAGTACTGAGCTGTGTCTGTTCCCAGGCTGGTTGAGGATGTGGGGATGGGGATGGCACATGCCCTATTTGCCCCACTTGGGCAGAATCTGGGGGTTTTGTGTGAAAGAATCAAGCGAGTTTTGGGTGGATCTCCAGCATTGGTGGGGGGCAGAGCCAAGGTGCCCACGTATGGGCACGATATGGCACAGGCAGCACCCCTCGCCCGTAAGATAGCCCTGCCAGCTCCAAACGTCCTCAAATTATTCTGCCTTTGCTTCTCCTTTCGCTGTGTTTCCTCCCATCACGTCTGTCGTGGTTTAACCTCAGTCGGTAACTGAGCACCACACAGCCGCTTGCTCACTCCCCCCCCTTCCCCCCCCCCCCCAGTGGGATGGGGGAGAGAATTGGAAGAGTAAAAGTGAGAAAACTCATGGGTTGAGATAAAAACAGTTTAATAATTGAAATAAAATAATGATAATAATAATAATAATGTAATAATTATAATAATATACAAGGCAAGTGATGCACAATGCAATTGCTCACCACCCACTGACCGATGCACAGCCAGTCCCCAAGCAGCGGCCCCCCCGGCCAGCTTTCCCCCGTTTATGTACTGAGCATGACGTCCCATGGTACGGAATGTCCCTTTGGCCAGTTTGGGGCAGCTCTCCCCCCCTGTGCCCCCTCCCGGCTCCTTGTGCACCTCCAGCCTGCTCAGTGGGTAGAGCATGGGAAGCTGAAAAGTCCTTGACTAGTGTAAGCACTGCTCAGCAGTGACTAAAACATCGGTGTGTTATCAACTTTGTTCTCATCCCAAATCCAAACCACGGCACTGTACCAGCTACTAGGAAGGAAATTAACTCTATCCCTGCTGAAACCAGAACAACGTCACTGTTGATGTTTTATACTTTCTTCAGTCCATTCGAACTCAACCAACTATTTTTTAGGAGGGACCAACCACTTCTTCTTTTTTTTTTTTTTTTTTTTAGCCAGTACATAAGAGCCCCTGTGACTCCTTCAGCTGGCTGTGCAGCTGGCTGTGCTGCTGTCTGCTTTTTCCTGCCCTTATCTTTCCCCTGCAAGCCTGAGCCAGGTTTTTGTGCCGCTGTCAAGGAGCGGGCACCAGGGATGTCCCTGCTTTGGGAGGTAATTGTCCCTGTGTGTACTGTGATTTAACTGCACAGTGTTGCATGCAGGGAGAACATTTTTAAGTGGGATGAAATAACTTGGCAATTCCCATCTATCTGGGGGATTAAAAAAGGAATTGAATTTCATGAGCATGCACATCCTATGCTGCTCTGAAAAGGGATAGATGCTGATGAGCTGCAGCAGGTGGGTGACCGGATCAGCACCAGCGTCTCTGTGGTGGGGACTGCAGCTACCTCTATGCTGCCGAACTGACTGGCTCTTGGTGGTGGTTACACCTCTGCTTCCCTGGCGCTTCTGTGTGAAGGCGAATCTTGAGCCAAACTCAAGTAAATACTCACTTGCACCAGAGTGCTTTGGCCCCCTGCGCTTCACTCTGCGGGGTGAGGAGTTGGGTGCTGACGTCCCTGCTTTTTCAGAGCGAAGGGAGGGATTTTGGCAGGCTGGAAGCAGGGTGCCACCAGCTAGGCTTCCAGCACCCAGGGCTGCGTTTAGGCGTCGAATGCTACAGTGCATCTTAACTCTTTACTGTGGCTAATGCCCGCCCTTCTCTCTGTTCGTGCACAGGAGAGTGGCCCAAATTACAAAAAGAATGTGTCTTTGAAGCATCTCCCTATGTAATTCAATGCTGTTGCCAAGAATGAGGATATTTTAACTGTAACTTGGGCAGCACATCTGGATTTGCTGCTGGAATTAGAGTAATTTGTGCTAAATGAGTTCTAATGCAGTGATGCACCAGGCAAATTACTAAATTGATGCAACTGGTTTATGCTAGGTATTAGCACTGAAATTTGTATGTAATGCAATATAACTGACAATTAAAGAAAGTGCCTAGTTAGACTGAAATTATAGAGCCTCTCATATATACTCTGCTTTTTATTACAGCTGTATTAAAATGTAGCACTTCCGTAGGGCTTCACAGCTCTGCCAGTAAGTGTGCAATAGTCCCAGGGCTGCACCGTCTTGAGGAGTTGGCCTCCAGAAGTCTCAGGCCATGTTTCTCCAGGGCTGTGGGCAACAGCAAGGACTTGCGGTTTGTTGTGCCACTGTGGGCTTGCGTTTGCACGTAGCACAGGTATATTCATTTGACTTATGCTTCAGGGATGGTGCAAAAGCGAAGAAGTCATATTTGCAACTATTAGTCTTCTTGGAAAGTTCTCTGACCCAAAACTGGTTTTAGCAGAGATGTGTGTTTGTGTCTCTTCTGTTTGATGCTCTTCTGTTCCCTCCTTTCCCCGAGGCTCGTTGGTCTTGCTGTGGGTGCACACCAAGATTGGCTGTGAGGATGCTCCAGGAGGCTGAGCTCAGGGGAAGCTGAGGAGGGACTCACAGCGTGCCCTGGCCGGGGTCCCTGAAGGCAGAGGAGGGGTGGGCTCGCCAGCTCTCCTGCGGGGAGGCAGACCCACAGCCTGTCCTGCTGCACCCCGTTATTTAGCTGTGGTAGGTTTGAGGCTTCACCAGCACCCAAGAAGCCAAGTGCAAGCGCTGTACAGCTGGCGTGCAGTGCAAGGAAGGGAGCACAGTGCCACACATCTGGGCACTGGCCACCTGAGCTGTCACAACGCGCTTTTGTCAAATGCTGCCAGTGCCCAGGGAGGGACTGTGGCACGTGGGTGCCTTGAGCGCTGCTGCAGCTGCTTCCAGGAGAAGGGGGGCTGTGCTCAGCACCACGCGGCTTCACCAAAATGCTTGTAGCGATGCTTGGCAAGCTTCCCGGGAGGTGACTCCAGGCTGAAGTTTGTTTTTCAGTAAGTATAGCAGCTCTGTTGCTGCATCTTTGAGTGTCCCCCTTGACCTGATGGCTGTAGGTGCGAGGTGCTCCGGCGGGGCTGGGAGCAGAGGAGGGGGGCTGAGTTGTGGGAGTGCCTCTGGAAGGGATGGAGGAAGCAGCTAGAGTGGGGTAAACGTCCTGCCTGTGGCCAGCCTGTACCTGGGTGCTACGGCGGCTGCTTTGGGCTGGATCTGAGGCAGTGGTGGCCTGACACCCCTCGTTCCTACTGCACGTTTCTTAAATGGAAGTTTTTGGGTAGGGAGTGCCTTGCACAACAGTGTGCTGATAGTGGTCTTAAGTGACTGTTTCTGTGCCTTTGTCCCTTGAAAAAGGGGTCACTGATTGACGGGGTTTTATATTCTCATTTTGCATGATCTCTGCATGATGCACCATATTGCACTGATACTGTCTTCTGGTCCAGCCATAAATAGGATGCTTACAGAATTATTTTAACCTCATAAAGACCTAAATGACTTGGGAACTTGGAGCTCTTGCATAACTTTGCAATGTAATGTTTTAATAGGGGTGTGTGTGTGCTTTTTTTGGCCTTTTGGGACATTTAAAAGTTGCTAATAGTCTCTTGTGCAACTATTTCTTAAATCAGTTCATATTTGCATTTAACATGTTTCTTTGTGTCCACATGGTCATAATTGGTTTTGTTCATCCTGTGAAATAATGTATTCCAATTTTATTTTTATAACTATCCTGCAACATTTGATAGCACTCTGGTACACTGGGTTAACTGGTTGTGAAAAATGGGGGTTCAGTCACTGTGGGTGTATTTAAAAACAGGGTGGAAGAATTTTATTTCCTAAACCCCAAGAGTTAGTGCTCAGAACTTACCTTGCCCTCCAAAAAAAATGGTGATTATCAAAATTCTTCATTATTGGCTTCATTCATTCATGTGAGGCTTGATAGGGAGCTGATGCCTGACCTCAGTGGCCAATTTTCAGCAGTTTGGAAAATTCCTGCCCAAAAAACCTTTGAAGTCCCATGGTGCTTTCAGCTGACTGCCAGGTAACTTGGAGAAGCTGGTTCCTCCCCAACTGGCACTAAAAGAAGGCTCATGAGAAATCCTCTCCAATCTGACCCGAGGGCACAGCTATTCCCTGGGGGATTAGGAAGCTTCCCCTCACTCAGTTTATGGGATCTCGGCAGATGTTTTTCCCTTTGGGGGAGATGAACTCTGACCACAACAGATGGGAACTGGAGTACCAGGACCCACACAGTCCTTTTTTTTTTCCCTGAGCAATGGCTCTGGGAAAGCTCACCCTTTGGCCATGGGACATCTCAGGATGAGCAGGCAGAAGTGCCTCCTGCTCCAGGCTCCGTCCCTGGTCAGCTGCTCAGGCTTTGGCTCCTCCTTTGGCCAGGCTCGCTGCTTTTCTAGACTGTTCTGCTATTGTCACTGCTTTAATTTCAAACCTGCTGTCTGGGACTCCACTTACGCATCCTGCTGGACTCCGTCCTCTGCGTTGCTGGAGGACCTCAAAAGAGCTAGCAGTTGCTGCTCTCCAGGTATCAGCCAGACTGGGAAAGGGCCACGTGGAAAGGGAGCCTTAAAACAGCCAAGGCTTTGCTTGTAGAAGGTGGCTATTCCCAGTATGGCTTAACTCCTTGTCTTACCTACTTCCCCCTAGACACTGGGACGCTGGGTACTTGTGAGCATCACCTATGCTGTCCTCAGGAGAGGGATGAGCTGCTAAAAGCAGTGGAGAAGGAGTAATGGGGTCTGCATCAGCTGTCGTCAAGCTGATGAGTGGCTTAGGGATGCAGCTCCCCAGAGGAGCCAGAGGAAGGGAGAGTGGGTGTTTGTAACTTGTGTCAAGTGGTCTGGTGTGGAGGAGTGAAAGCGAAGCCCTGGAGAAACAAGGCTGGAGTCCTCCGGTACTGTAAGGAGCGGACAAAGAAGCTGTCAGCTCTGTTTGAAGAACGCCCTTTTCCTTCTTCCCCGCTTCTGCCTAGCCACGCTTGGGAAGTGTAATGAGAATAAAAGCTGCCCGGGGAAGCCACAAAGATGCAACAAGATATTGTTTGCTCACCCAGGGTTCAGGAGTACAGTGACTGGGGGCTGTGAGGAGTCTCCTGGCAATGGTGCAAAGGCCGCCTTCCAGTGCTGTCCAGCTTGTCTCACCATGCTGGCTGGACAGGGGACCCAGCAGAGATACTTTCCAGTTCACTGCTCTTGGGCAGACCTAGGACTTGTGGTGTTTGAGGTTGCTGCGAAGTAGCTGTTATGACTTCTGCCTGAAAAAGTGTTGCGGTTGTTTGCAAGCTGGGACTGGTGCCGGTTCCCATGTCTGTGATGGCTTTGCTGTGTTTGGAGAGTTTTGAAATGGGAAATGCTGGTCTCTGTGGCCCGAAAAAGCATATGTACAGGAATGTGTGAGATGGACCCAGACAACCACACGGTTGTGTTTATGGCTTGGGTTTTTTTTTTTCCCTCCAAAATGTCTGCAGACAAAGGTGTGAGATGCTTGTACAAATGTCTTGGTGATGGTTGCACAGGGGTGGCGATGCGTATGGCAGTGCTCTGCATTACCCCAACACAGAAAGTCCCAGCACTGTATAGATTTCAATTTTTGCTTTAACAGTCTCCTCCACAGCTCCTCTTAAAAAAAATCAGTTTGTCTCCTGCCTTCTACTCTTGTGTTTCATTCTACTATTAAGTGAAAGTGGGAAGCTGACTTTCGCATCACTGAGTACATGGCTGCAAACCCCAGCACAGCAGACTGTTAATGTGAAATTAGAGATATTTCAGCAGTATCTCAGCAGATTGCCTCTGCTGCTTAATAAAAGGCGCGGAGCTCTTCTGGGAGACAGACTTGTGTGACAGCCCTATCTTGAAGGGCTGACCACATTCCTTGAGCAGGGAAGGGCCTGAGGGCTGTTCCTTTGCCTTGGAGGAAAGGAGGCAGCCTTTCCCTTGCCCCAAGTCACCAAAGGAAAACCAGAGACTAAAATGCAGAGGAAGAGACATGGGAGCTTGTGCTGCTTCTGCCCCGGTGCAGGTTGTGCTTCCAGCTGAATGGGTCCCCGGTGAGCCTGGTCCAGGGGACTGTGATGCAGTGGGGGGGCTGTGGCACAGCAATCCCCTCTGGAGTATCACTTTTTGATCACAGATGGAGGTGTCCATGGAGTTGCCTGAGCTTTCAGGCATTGGTACCTTGAATCCCACCACCCCCAGCTACCCAGACATGGGGTTTCATGAAGGCAGAGGTTCCTCCTGCTTGTTTTCCAAATGCCAACGCTGTTGGGCTCACAAAGTAAGCTTCGCAGCCTTGCAGGAGGCCTGATTCTTCTGCAGAGAGCTGTGGCTTCTACCTACCTGCCCAGGATGGGATTGCAGAAATGTGGGATGTTCCTGGCTGTAGGGGTGTCCCCCCATGCAGCCGGGGTGCTGGGGAAGACTGGCTTGCTCCTTGGAGTGTGTCCATTGGTCAGTCTGTCTAATCCTGCTGCTTTTTCTACAGTCTTCCAAATTGCCCTTTTGTCCCCAAACAATACTGCTTTGCAAATGCCAAAGGAGGATCCCTGGGGCAGCATTGCTGCTCCTCTGCCCTCTCATCAGGTGGTGCGGAGGAAGAAGAGAAGAGAGGGATTCAAATTAACCTCACTCATCCTCTCCACTCCTGCTGTGCCCAGCCCAGCCCAGCCCCTCTCCTGTTGCCTTTGCATAGCTCAGGAACAGATAACATCACCTCTGCCAGGTAACTGCTGCTATCCTCCTCCAAAGGCATGTGTGTGCCTTAACCCAGCTGCCTCTGAAAGAGCCGGCGTTATGCCTTTCCTCTATAGCAGGGAAACAAGAGTTGTCCCCTTCTGTCTCCCGCTTGTCTGGTCTCCCCCTCGGCTGCTTTTCTGCTGCCTCCTGACAGCCCCCTCCGCTCTCCTCCAGCTCCTCTGACCTCCTTTGACGTGTTGCATTTCACTGCAACTGGTAACTGGGAGCCGATGAGAGATAAGAGGGGTGACAGTGTTACCGGCTCATGCTGCGCCTGAAAGAGCCAGCAAGCGGATGCTCTGCCTGTCATCTCTCCGCAAACAAATCGATTTTTAGGAAGCGCCGTGGACCTCTCCCTGGCAGCGGTGGAGCCCATCGGAGGGAGAAGGTGGGAGACGAAGGGGGGGCGGCTGTGCGGAGCAGCGGGTAGACAGCCTTATTTTCCCTGGCTGTAAGAGGGAAGCAAGCCCGAGTTCTCCCCTCCCGATGTGTGAACTGGAGGGAGAAGGTGCTGGGGGACTGTGTACCTGCCCGGCGGAGGGGTTGGCAGGGTCCCCCACAGCCACGGGGGCCCCCCCGGTGCATTGCCAGCCCACCGCTTTGTGCGCAGGTTTGCACCAGTTAGCTCTGTTTTGCTGGGATGAATGTCAGTGCGGCGGGGCGGCAGGGAGTGGAGACGGTTCACACAAAATAAAAGCCACCCCCCCCCCCCCCCGACCCGTGGGCAGGGATGGTGATGGTCTTTTTAACAGCGCGTCGCACCGTGGGCAGGGATGGTGATGGTCGCTCTGAGAGTCACAAGCAGCTGGCGAGGGCGGGAGGCTGCCTGGGTGACCGTGGGCTGTGGGGCTCGTGCTCCGCGGGGCGTACCCAGCTGCTTCAGGCTTTTAATTCGGAGCGGGAAGCTGAACCAGAGCCTAGAGGAAAAGGAAGAAAATAAGGGAGGAGGGAAGTGGGGCTCGGCAAGGCACACAGCAGGTTTTCGGCAGCAGGTGGTCATCCCTCGTTGTGAGCAGGCTGCTTGCAGTGGATGGCTCAAAGCAAGGAAATAGCAATGAATGGGTTTTTGTTTATTTTTTAACATGGCATCCACAACAGCGGTATCAAGAGGATGTGAAGGTAGCTTGCTGGTCTGCCAGTTGAGTTAACGCTGGTTTTCTTTTGCTGTTTCCTCGTTTTGCTGTTTCCTCGAGGGCCTCTTGGCATGGCTGTGAGTTGCCATCAGACATCCCTTCCCCTGGACGCACTTCACTGACTTAATCTGGCTTTGCTCTGTGGGGCTGTAGTGAGATTTTTTTTTTTTTTTTTTTTGAAGTCCTTGTTTTTCCTCCGC
>NW_008794125.1:719392-726128 GCF_000699145.1 Aptenodytes forsteri | reverse complement strand
CTTTGCCCTGTGGGGTTTTAGTGATTTTTTTTTTTTTTTTTTTTTGAAGCCCTTGTTTTTCCTCCGCCCAGCTGGCGTCAGGCACTGAGGATGCAGAGACAAGTGCTCCTGACGAGGGGAGGTTTGGCAGTAGGATTTCCCTTCAGGTTCGCAGCATCCCTTTATCTGCTTGCCTGCTGTAGAAAGGCTTTGTGCTGGAGCTTGGGGAGCAGAGCCCACAGGTGACCTCTAACTGGATCAGACTTGCTTGCTTTAAATGTTCCTCTCCTTGTGCTCAGGTGTTTGGTGACAGGCTGGAAAATCGTGTTAGGTAGGTGCTGCTGGAGGCTCCGGGGTGCCTTCTGCTTTGGAAAACAGGGAGGGAGGAAAACTGGTGAACTCTGAAGAGCCGCAAGAAGAGCAAGCGGGGATCCTCTCGACCTATTGTGCTGGTCTCTGTATGCCGTAAGAAAAGACCCTTTGGAAATTCATCTGAACAGCTGATTTCTCGGGATTTCTCATCGCCTTCTGATCCAGATAGCATCCCCTTGCCTGGCTGGGGGCCACCACAGCCACCCTGGGCCACCTCCCCAGGGGCCAGCTCACTCACCTGCCAAGTGGCCACTCACCGTGGGGGCTCGCAGACCTGTGCCATCGCTACTGAGGGATCTTTTCCAGCAGGCATTATTATTATTCCCCCCCTCCTTAATTCAGTTCTGCAGCATCGCACTAAAATAAGCATGCAGATGCTAGCTGCTCTTGTGCAGCCCAGCGCCTGCGGTTGGCTTGGGGAGGCAGGGCTTCCTACCCTCGAAATTTGAGGGATCGCTGTGGAGCGCACTGTGGACTGTCCAACAAGTAATTCCTGGCTAAACTCCTCCTGTCTTGCGCTGTCTCTCTCTCTCTGACTCGCAGCGCTCCCTTCCCGGTCCCATGGGCTGATGGAGCGTGTGGGGTAGCGAGCACAGCCGGGGTGTAGCATGCATGAGCGTGCGGTGGGACCGGCGCCCAGGGACACAGGCAGGCGCGTGCTCAGACGCTGCGGGGGCCATGGCTTCGTTTGGGAAGCTGACGGAGTACTTCAGCCTGAGGAAGTCGAGGACGGAGCTGCGCTCCGGGCAGCGGGGCCGGCGGAGCGGGAGCTGTTGCTGTAGTGTCACGGAGCGCAGGTACGGGGTGGCAGTGGCCCGTCTGTCCTGGTGCCTCCGTGTGTGCCCAGGGGGCTGTGGGGTGGGAGATGCAGTCCTTGGTGCTTTGCTTTCCCTTTACCTCTCCTGGGGCTGGGGAGGGGGCTGGGAGCAAGCCAAGAGCTCTGGAAGCATCACCTCCGTCCTGTCTGGGGCTCCTGAGTGGCTCATTGCCATAGGACATCTCTTGCAGGCTCCATGTCCTGGTATCTGTCTCCCTGCCCATGGCGTGTCCCAGGTGTTGGCGGTACATCTCAGTCGTCTGCTGGGTGACTGGGTGCACATGTACCTGCTTGCCTCTGTCTTCTGCTTTCTGTGTTGTGCCGCTACACTGTCTCCTCATTACGGTAGTGAGGTTATTGTACCACAACTGCCCTTTCCTCCCTCTGCCCCTTGTGCTGCCACATCCAAAATCCCCGACTGCACAGGCAGCAAGAAGTGGCTTCAGAGGTGGAGTGGAAAGCCTGTGAGTACGTGGTGCTGATGGAGCCTCCTGGTACGCAGCAGCTGGGGAAGGGAGGAGCTGTGTCTCTCAGTTGTGCTTGGGGACAGGGTGCAATGGTGAGGGGGCTCCTGGGCAGACAGACACACGGTTCATTGTAGCTCGTTTGGGGTGTGGATTGGTAAGGGGAATGCGCTGGGGACAAGGAGGGGTGGCATTGGGCTGACTGGAAATCCCCTGGGACTGTGCTGCTGTCAGGGTGCTCAGGGTCACGGTGGGGAGCAGCAAGGCGAGCCCCAGCTGTAGGGTGCACGCATCCTTGTTTTGCAATGTAAACACAGTTATTGCAATTAAGAAAATTGCTCTGTGCCTGAGTGGCTTATCTCTCCTTGGATATTACGAGCAGCTTGTAGGACATGGCTAGCACTTGATGCTGCTCTGGGCTTTTCCACTCTGTGAGGGCTCATGGTGGGGCAGAGGGTTACCAGCCTGAACAGTGGGTGTCCCCACATCCTCCCACTGACCTGCACATGGTGCCTCCCTGCTTCTGGAGGAGTATGGATCTATGCGGGGACTCATGGGGGGAAAAAATAGCACCAAGATACCCACTCAGCTTCATTCCTGGTTGTTAAGCATCTCATACTCTGTAAAGGTTATTAAAGTATCTGTGTGGATCAAAAAGAAGTTGGAGGTCTGTCGCTTGGGCCCCTCCTGCTGCTCTCCGCATTGCTACTGAGACGGTGAGACGTGATGTGCTGTTACTGTCTCCCCTCTTTGCTCAGTGGTTACAGGAAACGGTCGCCTCTTCCCCGTTCGCTCAAAGCACAGCACAGTTTCTCCAGAAATGCAGAAACATTCATGGCTGAGCTTTGTTCTGCTCTTCTCAGTATTGTGGGCAGAAATCCTGGTTTCTGCCCCGAGGTTTTTGCTGTGCCGGTGCACACCCACCGGAGCTGGATGTGAAGAAGGTTGGTTCTTTGGGTGCTGCTGAGTATACCACGTCCCTGGGGCTTACTGGTGTGCAGCTGAGCGCCACGTGGAGAGCAAGTGTATGCCATGTCTCGTCCTCTCCCTGGCATGAGGGAGACGAGGAGGTGCTCCTGGGGCTCTGCACCCTATTGATCCCCCGTGCACAGGGTGCTACAGTCCTGGATCTTGTGTTTTGGGGGGAGTTGGGTGGTTTCCCATGTAAAGGGAGATATTATGGTGCCTTCCTAACTCTGGGGCATTAGCCACAAAAGTGGCATTGCTGGTGTGTAGCTCAGGTACCAAATTTTCTGGGGGGATGCTGGGTATGGATATGTTTGAGTGCTTCCCTCGCGCAGGAGTGTGGCTCACCATGCGTCAGTCGCGGCTGTCAGGGCTGCTGCCTGTCAAAGCTCTGCTCTGTGTGGGGCTGGTGGACATGGTTCCCCCAAGCAGAAGTTTCTCCATGTGCCCGGGTGGTCCAGTGTGGCCAAGCTTGAGATGCCAGGAGCTGTGCTTTCCCTGCTCCTTCACATGTTTTGCCCCCTGTGCCATGCAGCTGCTCCAGGGGAGCTACTCTGGGCTGGCTCTGAGCATGTAGAAGTGTTCCTGGTGCCCCCGACTCCCCCAGCAACAGGGCTCGAGTGCACCTGCAGATACTGAGCCCGTTCCCTTGATTGCACGCGGTTGATTATGGAAGTAAAAATAAGTGTTGATTGAAGCATGGGATGCTTTTGAAATCAGTGTCACTTTTCACCCAAGCTACTTGAGATTTTGCCTGTTTTTTCCCCTCCAGTGTCTGTACATTGAGAAGCCCCAGTTGAAACCCCTGACCCAAGCTGAACTGGCTGCTGGCATCCAGAAAGCTGAATGCTTCATGGCTGGGATCCGAAAGCAAACGAAAGGCATCTGTTGCCCTGTCTGACCCTGTCCTTTCTCTAGACAGTGCTCTTTCTAGCTCTGATGAGCAACTTCCTGGTTTTATTTAATTCCTTTGTGCTAAAGTAGGCAAATTAAATGAAGAAATAAGATGCTCAGACCCCACGTTTCCATGTGCATGGAGGTACCAGAGATCCTGCATCCCAGGCTCAGCAGTGTGATGTCTAATGGACCCCACTGGAGCCCTGCCCTGGCTTTTGCATGGCTCAGGGCAGCCAGGCTCCCACTGCACTTGCCAAAGCCATGTAGTCCCCTGGGACCACAGCAAACAAACATAGGCAGGTCTGCAGTAAAGAGGATGCACTAACTGGAGTTATTAAATTCTAAATATAGTGGTCCCACGCATTCTCATAGGACCTAACAGATATTAGCAGGTGTGTAGTTATGGTCTTAAGTAATATGCCTGCATTTTTAAACTACGCCTCCAGATAAAGCGGGTGCGTATGAGGTGGGTTGAGTAAGTCTGCTGGATTTGGGAATTTGTGGGCTCAAGCTTGTGCACAGAAAAGGAGCCCAGCAATAGCATCATCTCTCCCCATGTTCAGGTGCTATTAGCCAAACATGATGCTTGCAGGAGCTCTTCAGCCTCTGACGTGCCCCATGCCCTCCTGCTCTGCCGTGACCTGTGGCATGGAGCTATGTTGTGGTTTACACCTTCACTGTTATGTCAGCTGGAGGCTTTTCCAACCTGAGACTTGCCAGCTGTGCTCAGCAGGAGGACGAATGCTCTGCTGCGGTGCTGTGGCATAGTTGCCCCATGTGATTAAATCAATTAGACAGTCAGATGGCTGGGGGATGGGAGGCTCCAAGTGTGAGAAGCTGGGGACCAGAGTGTCCCCAGCATGCAGCTTGTACTGGTGTAGTGATTGAACGTAAACATACCAGGCAGAGCCAATCTCAGGAAAGTGTGTAAGTGATTTATTTGCAGTAACTTTTTTCAGTCTGGTAGAAGGATTGATGGATGAACCAAACGCTCAGCTTGACTGGGTTTGGAGCTGTACGGCTTTGTGCAGGATGAAGGCCTGGATCATCGCAGGGGTTGATTTCTCTGCAGCTCAGAGGCTGCAGCACTGTATGCAGGTGCCCATGGGCAAAAGGCAGGAGGGGCTGGTGGGGGTGCTTGCTAAAGTTCAGGTGTTTTGTTCTTTGTATTAGCTTATGGTGCCAGCCTTGAGGTGCTCATGCCCAGCTCTCTGCATGTTGGCGGGACAAGTAGAGAGGATCTGCTTCTGGCACGGAGGAGTAATGAAAGGAAAAGACAGGTTATACAAAATAGCTCATCTATTTAGTTAGCTATTTTTAAACTGAAAGGGCTGGACAACTAATTTTGGGCTCCTGCAGCTTTTGAAAGTGGTTCAGAAAATCGAGAAGGCTATTATCTTGTAACTGGGCTGAGAAAACAGCCTTGCTCCGCTGTGTGTGCTGAGGGAGGCTCCAGGGCGAGCTGAAGTTTTCGGAAGCAGGCTGGCACCTTTCCAGGCTGCTGGTTTCAGCCAGGGCTGCTTAGCAGCAAGCTAGCCTGGCATAGTCCTGGGCTGAGATCCTGGGCGCTTGCAGCAATTCTGGGAGGACAAGGATCTGGCATCATCTGATGGAGTTAACCGTTTTTGGAGAATTTCTCAAGGAGACTCTTGGAGTTGATCTTGGCCTGAATGCAGTGCCGACGAGCAGAAGCCCCCCAAGAATGCCAGTCCTTTTGTGGGAGCCGTGACTTACAGCAGTTAAAACTCGCACTTCATTAAAAATCCCAAATACTGTCCAGGGGTGGCTTTTGGGAGGCATTTTGTCCTCTAGGCACAAACTCGGAGGCTGTTTGATTTAGTGGCTTTCTCTCTTGGCCCAGTACCGTTTTTGGCTAGATCTGCTCACATGGCTTCAGGAGGCTGATGACATGTTCCCTCTTTGATAGCTGTCACCTCTCCCCTCCTCCATGGTCTCCAAAGCCCCATATGGCCCCCCAGAGGGGCTTTGACATGCTTACCTGGAGATCAATGACCTGGTTATGGAAAAGAAGATCTTCAGGATGGGGGAAGAGGGAGGAGAGATTTGTGCCTGGTTTTAGATCTCGCGTCCCCCTCTGGGGGAGACCTTCGGCCTTGGAGGCAGCAGAACTGAAGACCCCTGAAAACCTAAGGGGTGAAGAGCCTGTGTCCTCGGTCGGCTCCAGAAGAGGAGCTTTTCCTGGCTTGGGGGGGGGGGGAACAGTGGTGTGACCTGTGGTGAAACCCAGGGAAACTGAGCTTGGGAAATGGGGAGGAGAGGTGCTTGGCTTGTGCTGAACCGGGGAGCCGGCAGGCAGGGTGTTTGCTTTAGGTTTCAGTGCCTTTTTTCTCAATACCTGAATCGGTGATTAGAAGTTGATGTTAATTAGCAATGAATTAAATTAAATTAAATTATGTAAGAATTAAATTACATAAAAATTCCAACTTGCCCAGCCTGTTTTGACCATGTCATCAGATAATCTCCAGCTGAAGGAATGGTGCTCCGGGTGATGTTCCGCCTTTGCACTCACAGGGGGAGCAGAGGTGGGTCCGGGTGTCCCTGCTGCTCCACTGGAGTCTGAGCCCATCCTGGGCCTCGTGGGGGGCTGGACCGAGGAGCTGCTCAGGGAGCTGTTACCTCCCCTCCTTTTGGGGGTATTTTTCACACTGATATGCTGATCCATGTTCCTTGCTTTGTAGTTGTTTGGGCTTTGAGGTGGGTGAGTGGGGAGGGGTAGTGGGCAATGTTTTCCTGGCAGGATTGTGCTTAGTTGTTTTTGGGTGTTTAAAAATATCTCTTCAGCTCTGGCAGCACATCTATGTTCAAGCACGCGGTCGTGATGGGGAAGAGGAGGAACTGGCAAGTTTTGGGGCTGGAACACTGCACTGAAGGAACAAATCCTGTGTTAGCTGCGCACAGCATGAGAGATAAAAATGGCAGCAGATCTTCCACCTCTGGCTTACAATGCAGCCTTGCAAGAGTCCCCATCACTGGAGCATGACTACCTTGTGCATCATCCTGGGGTGTATCGCAGTGGCACTGTGTTAGAATCATAGAATGGTTTGGGTTGGAAGGGACCATCTAGTCCAAGGCCCCTGCAATGAGCTTGGACATCTTCAACTAGATCAGGTTGCTCAGAGCCCCATCGAACCTGGCCTTGAATGTTTCCACGAATGGGGCATTTACCACCCCTCTGGGCAATCTATGCCAGTGTTTCACCACCCTCGTTGTAAAAATTTCT
>NW_008794125.1:702285-718172 GCF_000699145.1 Aptenodytes forsteri | reverse complement strand
GCACAGCTTCCAGGAGGATCTGCTCCATGATCTTCCCAGGCACAGAGGCGAGGCTGACAGGTCATTAGTTCCCAGGGTCCTCCTTTCTACCCTTTTTAAAAATGGGTGCAATGTTTCCCTTTTTCCAGTCACCGGGGACTTCACCTGACTGCCATGACTTTTCAAATATCGTGGAGAGTGGCTTGGCAACTACATCAGCCAATTCCCTCAGGACTCTGGGATGCATCTTGTCAGGTCCCATAGACTTACGGATGTTCAGGTTCCTCAGGTGGTCACGAACCTGATCTTCTCTTACAGTGGGAGGGACTTATTGCCTAATATCGCATGGGGGACAGTGCTGGGGACTGAGCCCACTCCTTCCAAGTCTCAGTGTGGGAGATTTTAGTCAATGCTGGCTGTTTTAAACACATGTAGGAGTGAGAGCTGGTAGGATGGAGCAAGCAGCCAGTCGGGGTGTGCAGAGCGTCAGGGCAGTGCCTGGAGCTCCAGGGTAGCCTCCGTCTGTCTGCCAGCCTCGAGGGATGCTTGGGTGTGTCTTGTGCACCCACCTGCAGCATTTAGTCTTGCAAATGTGCGTGGACCATTTTTCCCAAGTACTGTATCCTATAGCTTGAGCTGGGTGAGAGGCTTTTAACACATAGAAAAACTTTTCCCCAAAGAGGCACCTCTAAGGGGCACTGAGGACCTCTCATACATGGCTGATAGTTTGACTGACTTTTCCCCCTTTGTTTTTGACATGTTTTGAACAAAACCTTTCTGCTTCCAAATGACACGTCAATATGGAAAGATACCTACATTTTAAAAGAGAAAACAAGTAAGGATCGTGGAAGCGTTTTGGGTTAAGTGGGAAGTTTCCACCTGCAATTAGGCAATAAGGTGTTGGTAGCACTTGTATTTCAAACTTCCCAGCTATGACACCTTCCTTGCCTGCTGGGAGGCCAGCAGGAAAATGTGTGTGGGTGCATGGATTAGCATTTTTGCTGCAACAGATCATTGTAACCTATTAAAAAAAAAAAAAAAATTGATGTCCATCATTACTGTGTGGAAATGCTCTGTGCTGGTGCCTAACCAGGCTGAGCTGGAAATAGAGTCCTAAATCCAGTGTCAGTGACTCAGACCGTGGCCTGCTTTGCAGAAGTGCCGAGCGCCTGTTAATCCTGTTAACTGTGGCAGGCAGCAGACACTCAGCATCTTTACAACTTAGCCAGTATTGTGTGCGTGGCTGTGCAAGAACAGGAGGAAGAGCTTTAGGAGTTGGAGCTGAAAACTTCAGCCTCTTTCAGATGGGGAGATGCTTCGTCAGGGAGCTCGGTGGCAGGTCGCAGGGTGCTCTTGGGTTGCCCAGCTGGATGGATGGCTGTCCTCAAGCGCAGCTTGTGTGCGGTTGGGTGAAGCTTGTTTGAAGTTGAGAGTGCTGCTGCTCTTTCCCACCTCATCTGGCATCGCGGCACTGTGTGGTTGTGGCTGTTGGGGTGACCAGTGCCTTTCAGCTCTTGCATTTCGCAGCTGCCTCCTTCACCCTCCGTGCTGGTGGTGCACGGTGAGGGGAAGGACCATGTCTTCCTCCCCTCTCCTCTGTGTCAGCTTTTCCCCAGGCTGTGGGAGCACTGTATCCCCAGTGTCTCACAAAGATGACAAGCTGTCAGATGTAAATGGTTCTGTTTTGTGAGCAGAGTGGCAGTGCTACGGGAGGAAATGACATTTAGCTTTTGTTGCTTGAATGAGCTGCCTGGGCTTTGCATGTTAAACCTAAAGAGGCTTTTTAGCTTTGCTCTCCCCCATTGTTTGCATCACTGTGGCTGTGATCTAGCAGGAAGGGGCTTGGGGAGCAGCATGGACAAGAAATCTCTCTTCCCGTCAAACCTGTCCTTAAAGGGGCCTCTCCACCAGAACCTGACGCACGGAGGTTTCTGTGCACTGGGAGACGCCTGGATGTCTTTCCAGTTCCAGCACCTAGTAACCTGGCCACAGCTCTGCAGCGCTCCTGCTCTCAGAGTGGGCTGCTGGCTCCCTCCTCTCTCGCACTGTCGTGGGGCTGGGCACCAGCATGTTAACAGGGGGAAATGGTGTGGACAGAGCCAGGTGTGCCTTGCTTCTCTGGTCTGCTCTGCCTCTTGATGCTCCTCAAAAGCCTGCTCTTGTGGCTGTAGGAAGAGGCGTGTTTAAGATCTCTCCCATGAAGAGCACAGGCACTTGTGGGCCTGGGAGCTGGCTGGGAAATTCAAGCTTTCTGGATCTGACAGGCTGGAAAAGCACGCCTGAGCTCTTGGTGTCATTGTTTTGGGTTTTGGGGCCATGTTTTATCTAAAGCCAAGTGATGTGGTTTGCACCCGGTGTTCTTCCTTTATGCCTAGCTTCTGGCCTCCTTTTAAAGCTGATCTTTGGGACAGGAGATGAGGTTGGGAGCTGACTATTTTCTGCACAAGCTGAAGCTAATCTTTGCCTAGATTAGGCAGAAAAAAATGGATAGTCATCCTTTATTTTGGAATGGTAGTTGGATGGGGTAGTGGGAGGAAGGGGAAGTTATATTGGTAGTAAGAGGAATTACATATGTAGCATGACTACAGAAAACTTCTCCTTCAGCAGAAAGCCTTGGCCCGTGAGTCATGGTTGCTAGAAAGACTGTTTGATTCCTAATTCACCCACTGTTTTGGCACTGAGTCAGAGCTGGGTGGGTGTGCAGGTAGGAAACAGAAGCACCAGCAATACACACCGGGACTTGCGCACGGAGAAGGGGAAGGAAGTGATTTCAGACAGCGGATGTGAATTTTAACAGCTTCTAATAAAAGTGGTGGCTGGCAAGGGGAAGATTTCTGAATGGAGGTTGTCCCTGTTTGCCCTTCTCAGCCTGCTCCTGCCCGCTCAGGGCAGCCCCCGGGGTGTGTGTGGGTTGTTAAGCAGCCCAGCTCCTGGCTTGTGTGGCATGAGGGGCTTTTCTTGCTCCACTCGTGAAGCAAATGCTGCTCTCCAGCTGGGAGCGGGTTTTGAGGGAGGCCCTGCTGTGGCGCAGGGGAGCTATGGGGGTGTTGGCTGCCCTGCTAACAGCTGTCAAGATACCTAGCTGCGTCGGCATCGCTTGCCTTTGCAGGTGAAGGGAAGGGGCTTTGTGCCCTTGTGTGCCTCAAGGAGATGTTGAGCTGAATGGCACACGCGGAGCCCGTGAGTGCCTGTGGGGACAGTGGGCAGAGCCCTGGGGAGCAGGGAGGACATGCCATTGTGATTTGGAGGGGTCTGAGCGCAGAGTATCATCTATCCACCGCCCCGCTGGCATGCTCAGCACCCTGGTGCAGGAGGCTGAGCAGGGGAGGACCTGTCCTACAAACAGCCACCTGTCCTTGGATGCTGAAGGACCTCCTGAAAGTGACAGGCCCTGACCTGGCCCCCATGCGAGGGTGGGAAATCGGAGACAGACCAGCGATGTGCCCAGCCCAGCACCCTCCTGTGGGGAAGTTTGAGTGGGTTGTCTCCTTCAAACCCCTTGCTGGGGGAACAGCTACCCCAGGATGAGAGGGCTGCTCCTGAGGGAACATCCAGCTGATGCTCTCCTGCAGGAGGTGGGCTGAGACGGGGCTCCTGAAGAGTTGGAGAGGAAGGGGAGGGGGGGTGGGTTGACAAAGGAGACTTTTTCTGGACCCAGGCAGAAACATTTCAAAGAAGAAAGAAAAAAGGAGACTTCTGTTTAGACTATTTCAAATGGGAAGACCAGAATACTTTCTGTAATAATTAAAAAGTTAATTTTTTTCCCCAAAAAATTCTATGTTTTCTCCTGTAGGAATAGTTGGCAGTTATACAAATTTATGCAAAATATTTTTAGTTTGCATTTTTTGATGGGAAAGAATGCAGGCAGGAATAAGCTCCTTCTGGTTAGCTGGCTATGGCAGCCACTTTGGCATGGGGGGAGCAGAGCAGAGCCCTGACCTGAGGCAGCCCCCTGAGTGTGGGCACCTCTGCCTAGAGCACCCATGTGCTTCCACGGGTGTTTGGTGCTTCGAAGCCACCGGAGCTGGCGTTCATGCTGACCAGCTGCTCCGGGCCTGCTGCTGCCTGCCTTCTGCACAGAATTCAGGTGACCACCTCCGTTACATCTTTTTCTGGTGGCAAATCCATGTTTGTGAAAAACTGGAAAGCTTCAGTGCATTCTTCTATTGCTTTAAAGAATAGCTAAAATTTAGATAATGGAAGGACTCTGTCCTGGTGCATGTTATAGAAGTCTCCAGAGATACATCCACAGCTGGCACCCCCAAGGTTGCGAGGGGTTGCCACTTGGAGCAATAGAAACTCATGGGTTATTTATTCCTACCACCTTGATGACCTTCCAAAGACATAAAAACTGTATCACATCTATATTCATAAGGAACAGAGGTCGTTTTTATCTCGGGAGGGCTTGCTGCTGAGGAAATTCCCACTCTGTTGTCGGCTGGGCTGGACTGCTTGGGATTTCATCCTCCTGTGATCTCTGGTGCGGACGGCTTCAGCCTGCTCCTGCCCAAACCACCCAGCAGCCGGTAGGAGAATATTATCGGGGAACGCATGGAGAAAATACATCCTGTGACTGAAGCATAAAAGCAATTCACACTAACGGTGCTATTAACCCCTTGTGGTGCTGTTTGATTAGGTACAAGTGGTTGTGCAGGGGAGGAAAGGAGAGCGCAGCCCCAGTGCTTGGCTGCAGGGCTGATCACTGCAGAGAGAAGAGGCACCGGAGAAGTAAGTGGATTTCAGCAGGTGTGTGTTGATTCATCCCCCCTGGTGCATGTGTGTGGCGAGGCCCTGAAGCAAGCAGCTGTGCTGGCTTTTAATGTTAGTCTTTTCTAGAGAGAGGCAGGGAGAGCAGGAGCTTATTCAAACTGAGGATTTTAGGGGCTGTTTCTTCTCCTGAGGGGCAGCAGCAGGTATATGCTTCCCCTGGCAGAACTAGCCCCTGCCTTCCTCTGCGCGTGCTGAGCTGAAATTGCTCACAGACAGCCTGGCAGCTAAAGCTGTGCCCAGGCTCTTCCTTAGAAACAGGATGCTTTTGGGCTTTGCTTCCCTTGCGTCCCATGGGACAGACTTGCATCCCAGCCCTGCAGGGGCAGTTTCTTGCCCTCTGTGCTGGTGATGTTGTGCAGCAAGGCCCTGGGGCTGGCTGGGACTGAGACCTGAGCCTGCCTCAAAGGAAACCTGTACCTGACTGCTCCTGCCTGGCCTCCATGCTCCCACGGCCGGGGCTGCTCTTCTGAGCCGGGCAGCTGATCAACACCCTGCTGTGAAGACCAGGGGGTGGGCTTCCTTTCTGGTATTTTGGGGCTATTTGCTCCTTGCTCTTTCCCTCACAAGACAGATAAAACCCATTAACCCCCCCAGCCTGGGAGGGCAGAAGCGAGCGCCCGCCCCAAGCTGCTGTTGCGGGGGGTCCTGCCCTTGCCGAAAGCTCTGCTGCCAGCTCCTCGCAGCATCGATTACTACTTCATTGAAAGCCATTTTTTTTAGGGATGTTACTGTGACATGTCAGAAGCATAAAAATCTGTCTTGTTTAATGGGCTTGTTGTCCATCTGACCATGGTGGTGACCTGCCTCTTGTGCTACTGATGTTCTGGTGCTTCAGAGGAAAATTAAAACCAGCCTAAGGCTCTGGATGAAAGGTGGTGCCCAGGAGGGTTTAAAACAACAATATGCTGTCCAAGCCTATGATTATAAATATTTTTTTTTGACCAAAACATATGAAATAATTATTTTTGCCAGGGGTTGTTAGTCAGAGATAGGCCAGCTTTGCCATTGTTAGCATCAAGTGCTGGAAAACTTGGTCACGCTACAGAAATTATAGGATTTAAAACAAACCGAGCAGCCCTGACAGATGTCTCGAGTGTCTTTATGCTTTCTGTGCTGGAGCACGTAGAGTTCATGCCTGAAGCATCTCCCCAGTGTTTGTCAGGAGCAGCAGTGTCCTTTCCAAGATGATCTCAGCGGCTTTTTGTCTCCTCCATCGTGTGACTCGGATTTTTAAGCAACAGGGGAGACCAGCCCTGTGTCATGAGACTGGGAACAGGATCAGGAGTTTGGCCATGCAGCCAGTGGGCATCCGTGGGAGGGACTGTGCTGTGCTGGGGGGGGCAGCTCCAGTCCTGCCTTGGTGATTTTGTGCTGGTGCAGGGTTGGTGAGAGGAGGGCAGTGGGTGCTGGAGGTGGCTGTGGTGCTGGGCATCACTCTAGACCCCCTTTGCATCCTCCCTGGAAGGTGTTTGCAAATGCAAAGGAGGCAGTTATGTATTTATCTTGCAAGTTAGCCAACCTTTTAAAATTTCAGCTAGGATGCTTGTCTTCTGTGTTGCTTGCGCTTCATTAACTTTTGTCTCTGAAATTTTTCAAGGGCAAACGGGAGATGAGTAATTGCCGCAGAAGAAAAGCAGGAGCCAGGGCACAACGTCTGTGGTTCAGTGTCTTGTGAACCTGGGAAATGGGAGGTTTTTGCTCTGTCCCAGCCTTTGGCAGGTCACATAACCCCTTCTCATCTCTGCTTTCCCCCACCTTTAAACATCAGTGTATGGTTAATAATGATGAGGAACTGAAAGGTTTGTCATTTAAAGCAAGGAACTGCATTGCTCTTCTCTGGGCCAGTTTGTCCTCCGACTTAATGTGCCCATTGCACAGCGGCTGTGTCCCAAACACACTCTGCTGTCCCTCCCCTGCCTCTGAGTCATTGGTGTGTCCCTGGGGGGGTTGCATCCTGCTTGTGAGCTGAGTTTCAGTGTGCAAGTTCTTTAGGCGAGCTTCCTAATTCGTCTAAAATAGCCTTCTTAATAAGTGCAGCATCAGCCCTCTTTCTTTTGGAGAGTGGTCCGTGAACCTTTTGTGTTCCCTGCGGAGCATCCCAGATGCCTTTGGGCTGTCCTCTCAGCATTGCAGGTGCCTGGACGGCAGAGCCTGGCTACGGGCATGGGGACCCTGAGGTGTTCGCAACACTGGTCCCTGAGGATGCAGGTCACGCTCTTGAGCTGCTGGGAGGGAGGATGCGCGCCTGCTCCGCTGTCATGCTGGGATTCATGCGTTCACCTTTGTCTGCCCTCTTTCCCCATTTATCAGAGAGAGCTCTGTGAGCAGGATAAATGTTCATGCTCCGTAAGTGTTTCTGCTTCTTTCCCTGGCCCTGGGGACCTTCTGTCTTTGGACTTTGTTTTTGTTGAGGAGGTGCAACTCCAGCAGGTCTGGGCATCTCTGCCAGAGCCCTCCCAAGCGCCCGGTGCCAGCTTCGCCCCTGTTAATGGTGTGAGGGTCAGCGTAGCAGGTGGGCAAGAGCGTGCCCAGGGCTCCTCTCCCCTGTGGGACATGGAGGGGGATGGTCTTGTGGCATCGTAGGGACAGAGCGTGTCTGTGCACTGGGGCCTGGTCGGGGCAGGGTGACTGCCGGCGAGGGCCCCCGCGGGGTGTGCGTGAGCTAGGGAAAGCCCCGTGGGGGACGGGGGAGAGCTCCCTGCTGGCTGGGGATTTGGTTCGCTGGCTGCAATGGAGCCAGAAAAAAGGTTCCTTTAACGAAGAAACCAACATACTTCGAATAAATGAACGGCAGTGCCTGGCCCCAAAGTATTTTCTTTTCCCTTTTTAACAATTACATTTAAGTAAATGTTGAAATGGAAGTGTTGCTATAAAACACAGCCACAGTGCTTGGGTTCAGAACTGCTGATGTGAAATGTTAGTATTTTTTTTACCTTGTTTCCCTGAAGCAGTGTGTGAGGCTGGCTGGCCGGAGGTGGCTTTGCCTGTTGACCAGCTTGGACTGATGGGATGGTGTCGGTGGTGCCGGGGCACGAGTGCTGGCAGAGCGGCAGTAGGTCTTTAGCACGGAGAAAATGCCTGGTGGGCGAGAGGCTGTCGGTAGTGTTGGCAGTCGCTGGGTGTGACACTGGCTGTCGCACACCGGAGTGCTCAGGGCTCAGGAGGCAGCTGCTGCCACAAAAAGGACTTTTGGCCGCCTTCTGGGAAATTTGGTAACTGGCCCCTAGCCCAGCAGGGTGGGTGCTGGGAGCAGGGCTGGGTCTCGGGGCACGGCTGGACTTGTAGGGGGCAATGGATGCTGAATGCTTCTCCTCCAAGTAGCTCTTCTGAAATGTTCTGCTGAGGCTCTCCCTGTGTCTCCTGGCACATGGGGTATGTGACCTCCTGGCGGCCCCTGAAGCCTGTCTCACCCGTCCTAATTGAAATGCAGTTTTGCAGGGACAGAAGCAATTATTCCCCTGATGTCGGGCTGTGTTTTGTTCAGTGCTTGGGTGATGGCCCCTGCTGGAGAGATGCACTTCAAGCCGGAGAGATGGCAGGAGAGGAAGCTTTTGCAAACCAGCTGGTGGAAATCATGGTATTTACCAGCTCACAGCTGAGCTTGGCAAGGTATTTTTATATCTTCACATGGTTTGTTGTTTTTTTTTTTTTTTTTTTTTGAACTTGCAGGCTGAATGCTGTTTTGGTTTTTGTTTTGCTTTGAAACTGTTTCACAGCCAGATAAAAGATGCTCTGTTTTCAGCTATCATCCTCTGCTCTTCAGCCCCTGTTACCTTTTAACAGCATGAAGACAGTTTTGTGGAGGCTTGGGTTGAATTGGGGAGAGAGAGATGTCACATGGCTGAACTCCTCCTGCACAGGGGATACCAGCTGTGCTCTGTGCAGGCAGCAGAAGGGGTTGCTGCTGCCTCCTCTCTGGTCCCAAATGGTTAAAAAGTAATGAGCATGGTTGTGTGGTCCCCAGGGCAGGACCAGGACTGTCCGAACTTCTTGTGCTCCACGGATGTTCTTGGGAACAGGGGAGGACATGGCAGCAGCACCTTGCAGGTGGTGGAGAGGAGCTGCCCGGCAGCTGTGCAGGGTGGGGAGAGGACTGTGCACAGGGCTCGGCTGTCCTGTGCAGCAATGCTCAGGCTTCTCCGCTAAAATGGTTGCCTCCCTCGGTGGTGTCAGCTGCTTCTCTCCCCTGCTAAAAACATGGCTCTGCGCGACAGAGGGTCCTGCTGCAAGGAAGCGGCGGATTGTTGCCGCTCACTGCCCGTGAGATGAGAACTGGTGCGGGTCTGGCTTCTGTGTTGGCTGCTGGATAGTTGACTCAGATATGTATACTGGGCAGCGAGAAAAGAAGATTTTCTGCTTGGGTGTTTTTTGAATGCGAAGGGAAGATTTCTCAGTGATTTTTTTTCTGGCTTTGCAATTCACAGGGTCACTGGAAAAGTATCAGTGACTCATGGGTTTGCTAACAGCTGATAAAGTTTCCAGAGCAAACTATGGTCATTTGAACATGCGCGGATGCCCTGTGAAGGCTATGCTCTTCCTAAATCCTTGGGCTTTGGCTCTCGAGGCCACCCTGTATTTTACCCAGTTGTATCACTTCCTCTCAGACTCTTCTTTAGGCTTCCCCACTGCTGTGCCATTCCCTTAAACTTCACTCCCTGCCCTCCGTGGGGCCCTGCCGCTGCTTTGGGCTTTGGACCACGGTAACTTGTGTCCTGGAGGCTGCTACCACTGTTGCCTTGTGCTTCTGTCCAGAAATGGCTTCTAAGGCACTTGCAGCCTCCTCTGCTTCACCTCTCCTCCTGCTGCTTCCTTTTCCTGCGAAGCCCCTCTGCAGAAACCAGCTGCAGGTAGATGTTGTCTTGTCTCCTGCTGCGGTCCGGACGGGGATGAAGGAGAGCATTGCACAAATTGCTGCTCATCTCCTCTACTCCATGGCACACAGCCTCCTCGCAGCAGAGCTCACACCTGGTGAGCACCGTGCACTCTGGGGTGCCGGAGGCACAGCCGTACCTTGCTTTGGGCTCTGGGAGCTGGGCTGGCCAGGGCCCGCAGCCCGGGCTGGTGGGGTGTCTGCGATGCAGCTCTGCTCCTGGCTGCTTCCCGCAGGAGCAGGCTCTGCCTCTCCCCTGGACATGGACAGAAAGTGGGGTGAGGCACCACAAGGATGGCAGTAAAAGATGAACCCTGCACCATGGAGCTGAGCACTGCTGGGAAACCTTCTCCTGTCCAGGGTTCTCCACTTTTTTGTTGGGTTTTTTTTTAAATTCTTGTTATCCTTTTGTGGCTGTGAGCTCTTTGGGATACGTGTTGTCCCCCTGTGCCTGGGTGTCACCTTTCACCCAGCTGGGTCTCTACAAGCTGTTTCAGGGAATGGATGTGGGTGTTTCATTTATTTTTTTCAGTTTTGTAGCCATTGCTTGTGGTAAGTGTGTGGTTCCTTTCACCCAGCTGGGTCTCTGCAAGCTGTTTCAGGGAATGGATGTGGGTGTTTCATTTATTTTTTTTCAGTTTTGTAGCCATTGCTTGTGGTAAGAGGCTGTGTGGTTCAGGCTGTGGAGGAGGTGCACACCGCCTTTGCCCTCCTCCCCGAGTAGACGCGCGTCTGCCCTTGCCCCAGTCCAAGAAATGGTGGTGGTGGGTAATTGCTCCTCCTGGCTTGTAGCATCTCTCATTTTTCTGAATCCAGCTGAAACCTTTGCCGAGTTTTTAAGGTCAGGTTGCTAAGTTACACCTCCTTGGAGGAGCAGGCTGAGCAGCGTGTTACAGGCAGGAGCAGCTGCTGGCTGGGAAGATCTGGGAGTGGTGTCCCTTTGCAATAACCGGGCTCTCCTGGCCCTATCCCTGCCATCCTCCGTCAGTCCCGGGCTAATCTTAGTACCTCATTTAGCTGTTCTTCCACAAACCTTCAGCTTTATAAGCTTCCTTTCCTCGGCAGATTTAGTGAACTAATTGACTGAGGGTGTAGAAGAGGCACCCACAATTACCTGTGAAACGCCATGTGGTCCTGCAGGAGGAGCGGCAGCCGTTTGGCTTTTCCATCTTCTTTTTTTGAATCCTCGTTTGCCTTTTGAGGCTGTGAGCTCTTCAGGACACTCATTGTCCCCCTTGGAGCTTGGAAATGGCTTCACATGTCAGGGCATACAGCTGTCACCAAGCCACAGCTCTGGAGCAGGCAAGCATGGTCTGGAGCAGCTGATGCCCTGCTCCTCTGCCCCTCTCCCTCTTTAGCCTTGCTCCCTGGCTTAACCTCCTTCTCTCCTTCCCATTTTCTGCAAGCAGCCTGGCTCTGGGAAGACGGAGGGGGGGGAGCTGGACTAGCACAGTGCGTGCTCAGGTTTGCCTGAGAGCTGCTGGGACTGAGCACTGTGGCAGGGCAAGGGCTTCCTTCTTCCCAGGAATGGGACATCCTTGGAGGGTCGCCATCCTTAGGCATTTCCAGGAGATGTGCGGGAGGTTTTCTTGCTCAGTTCCCTAGAAATCATGTAAATCGGTGAGGTTTATTGGGATCCTTTTTGGATTGTGAGTAGTGGTTTTAAGGTGACTTTTCCCCTCCTGCTTGCTATCTCTGTTGTGTTGCTGGATTTCTGCTGTGGCTGGTGTGGTGACTCTATCCTTCCCCTGGGTAAGCTGGAGACTCTGTCCTCTCTAGGTTGGGCTGGGAAGTGCTCTCTGGAGAGCAGCTTCTCCCTCATTGAAATAAGCGGGGAGGACAGGCTGGGTGTGTGTGTGTGTGCAGTTGCTTGCAGGAGGGATGCTGGATCTGGCTTTCCCTCGTTTAACTTGCATTAACCTTTTCTCTATCCCTCCTTTCCCTTTATCTCTGCTCAGCCCTTCCCCTCTCTTTCCCTGGGGTGATGGAGAAGCCATGCGGTAAGGACATCGCCAGGCGCCAGACACGGCACATCTTTTGAGATGTGTTCTGCCTCTTCTTTTCACCTTTTTTGTCACAGTGGCTTTTTTTGTTAGCCTGTTTGCTTTCAGTAAAAGCCTGGGGAAGCAGCACCCGTGTCCCACGGGTGTCACGGGCTCTGGCTCGGGTGGGGGATGCTGGAGCAGTCAGCTGGGCTCGCACCCTGCCTGGCACAACCAGCTTGTGCCCTGCAGCTGTCCCCAGGGCTGGTGGCAGGGGACCTGGCCCTGGTGACTGTTCTCACATTTCCCCATCTGTCTGCAGACTGGGAGTGATGAAGCTGTCACTGGGCTCCTGCCTGAGCTCTTGCATGCAGCCAGACGGATTTTTCCACCCTTGTCAAGACTTGATTATGTGCTCTCCTTTCTACCAAAATGCCGAACAGCAGCTAAATATAGGCTGTAACAGTGTTGATTATGGCTTTTCTAATTGAGCTTTACACTCCATCAGGTATCTTTACTAATGGAATGTGGCATCCTTGATAACACCTAGCTGTGGAGCCTGCTTGGGAAGCATATGTAGATGAAATGTGACTTCCCGTTGGCGTCAGGTCCTGGCTGACAGTTGCTGCTGAGGCCTCTGGAGTTGTGCATGGGATGGTAGATCCATGGAGCTGGAGTGTGCTGGGGAATTTGAGTTCAGATTTCAGATCTAAATAGGTTTCTAGTTGCTTTGCTCTTTCTGATATAAATTATTGTCTGCAGCTATGCAGCTTAAAAATTACTCCTTTAAGGGTGTGAATTCTTCCCTTTTTACCCCCACGTGATTTGTGTGAGTGGCACTGTAGGCACAAAGGGATGTTAGCACTTAGAATGCTAATGCCATTCTGCAGGTGATGGAGCTATAAGCAGGTGTGTTTAAAAGCACTGATATTTAAATGCAAGAAAAAAGGAATGTTTTGAACTCCGGCAGCGCCCAGGACTCATTTATGCAGCACAGCGATGTGTTAAGTTACATTCCTGTTGTCTTGTGCCAGTGAAATATGTTACAATGAGAGGTACATACGTTTTACTGAAATAGAAACAACTCAGGATGCTAATTCTGGCTTTGTATCTCCTGGCGTAGCTTGTTTTCACATTGGCGCAAGTGAAGCATGGGGCTTGGAGTGGGCAGGATGGTGCAGTGTGCCCAGCGCAGCTGCGGCGGTGCCTCTCCAGGGCCAGGGCAGTGCTGTCCCTGCAGCCGTCCCAGTCCCCAGAGTGCTCAGTGACAGCTCTGTGGAGCAGAGCGGCATTGCCTGGGAATCAAAAGCAAATGCAGTTAATGCAGAAATTAATAAATTTCTGAACCTAAATGTCGAAACGTGGTCCCCATCCCTGCTGTGATGGACGCATCTTTTAGGGTCTGGGTAAGAGGCCCTGGCGGTGAGTGCGGGGGCTGCCCAGCTCCCGGCGGCTGTGGCTCCTGCCCTCTACCTGAGTGCTGTCCGTGCCCGTTGCTGCGCGCCTGATGCATTACCGTCCCGCAGGAGCCCTGCACGGTGCCGTAGCTCTGCCTCGGCCACTGTGTCGCTGCTCGCCTGTGAATTACATCAGATGCCGACACCAGTCAGGAGCTGCTGTCACATTTGTAAAGGGAGTGAAAAACGATCATAATAAACGTAGTGGTGACAGGCAGCCACCCAGGGTCAGGAGCTTTTGCATGATAGACTCTCCCTGTGTGACCTTGAGGACTGGCTTAGTGGAAATAGGATAAAATTTAGTGCTGTAATGTGCAGGGAGGCAGAGTGTTCACCCTGCCATCCACTCTGGGAGCTCAGCTTTGCATGATGCTCCGGGACAGGTAGATGATGCCAGGTCTGAGCGGGAGGGAGGGCAAGCGAGGGGTGTGGAAACAACCATGGGGAATGAAAGCTCATTTTGTGAGAGGAGGCTGAAAGAACTTGCCTTAATCAGCCCAGAAAAATGCAGGCTGGAAGGGGCTGTGAATGAGGTATAAGGGAAATTAATCATGGGAGCAAACACCAGAGAGGGGGAATAATTATTTAAGCTAAAGGTTAATATTAGCTAAAGGCACAAGAACAAATGAGCATAAACCAGTTAAGAACTGAATTTTGGATGGAAATTTGAAGGTTTCGTACCATTCAGTATGAGATTTGGGAACAGCCTTGTGTGAGGAGGGGCCCTTTGCCGAGCCCCCTCGGGAGGTGCTGGGGAGCTTGGCTGGGCTCAGGTGTGGGCTCTGTGACAGCAGGGGATGGGGCTGGACAGCCTTGGGGTGATCCCGGCCTGCAGCCCTCTGCACAGGGTGATTCCCCCCATGTGTCCTCGCACCACAGCGGTGCTGGGCACCCGTTCCTTTTTATCAGGTTTCTGGGATCTTTGCAGCCTGGCCTGGGCCAGTGTCATCCCGGAGGACAGCACCTGAGGACCATCCCTTGAGGGACACTGCGGGGTGAAGCAGGAGAAAGTGGACCTGCTCCCATGCCCCACTGTGAGGCTCGGCATACTCTGGGGTTTTGGAGGAGAAGGAGGCTCGTGGTCATGCTGCTAGCACATTGGTGTGCGTCTCGGTCACCCCTGCAGCTTTTGAGCCCCATCATCAGACTTGGTAGACTTTTGACCCCATAGAGACCTTGAACTTGTGTTCCTACATGTTGCATGACACCTTCGTGACCTCTATAGTGCCTGCTGCATGAGTCTGTCTTGCTATAGTCTCAGCCTTCCCTATAGCACGTGTCCTTGGGACCCCTGAGTGACCTGGTTTCCACCACAAAAAGCATTCTGCTGTCTCAAGACGATGCTCAGTGCTAAGTGGGGTTTTTAACTTTCTTAAAGGGAATTTTTATCATTTCAGTCTTGAACCCTCTGGTTTGTTTGTATGCTTAATTCTGATTATCTGTGAGTTTTGAGGTGGGGTGGGTGCTAGAATGCTTCATGTGCTGTTTATGCTGATTGTGGCTTGCAGCTCAAGATGCAAATCCTAATTAAAATACACTGGCGAAGGGAGAAGGCTTTACTGAAATAGCTGCAGCTTTGCAAATGAAGGGTGCAGTCTGGTGTTGGGAAGGACCGTATGCTCTTAGTCCAGTGACAGCGTTATGTGTTACAGAAGGGTCCTGGCTTGAAGAAGCCATCTCACTGACTGAAAGGGGTATGCTCTGTGTTTTCTTGCCTCAAGGTCTCTGGACAGAAAGCTGCAGCGACCGCTCCTGGGGAAGTCCCGGACACTGCCCAGCATCCCGCAGTCCCCGGTCCTGAGCAGGCTTCCCCTCCTCGACTCCACGGCGTACAGGGAGGAGATGCCGGAGCAGAAGCCCTATAAGAAGCACTTGGCCTCTGACCGCCAGAAAGGCTGCACAGTCCCTTCTACTGGTGAGTGCCGCAGCGCTGGGATGAGCTTCCACCCCATTCTACCAGGGGGCCTGCAAAATCCTAGCAAACCTTTCCTGCTTCTTTAGGGGCACGAATAACAAAATAAATCCAACCCCAGTCTGTGTGGCGTTTATCCTGCTCCAAAACCAGCCCTTCTTGATGAGTTTGGGGTCTTCCCCCCCCTGCCCCGTCTGAGCCTTTCTTTGAGCCTCTTACTTAAACCTCCCCATTTTTCATATTACGCTGATGAAGAAGCGGAGTTGGCTCGTGAAAGCTGCCTGATGTGGGGAGGTGATGCTCAGAGCCTTCTGTCTCTGGGTGAGCTGCACCTCCTGCCCACCCATGCTGGGGCGAGCTGCTGCCTCAGTGGCTCTCTGGCCAAAGTGCCTCTTTTCTATGGCGTGAAGCGGCTTCAGGGTACTCATTGCTGGTCTCCATCGGGAGGAACAGCAGAGAGCGGCACGGCTGTGCTCTTCCCACAGTCCTGGCCTGGGGTGGGAATCTGCTGTAGCAAATGCTCCCCAGCCTGGTAGTGTGTGTTGGCCTTCAGGTCAACTGAGGGTTTTTATCATGTCCTTCTACTCTTGTGCTGATCCTGATGAAATACTAATATGGTTGGGCCAGCTGCTCTGAACAAGTTTATTGGCAAAACCATTGATGGTCGAAGTGTTTCAGTGCTTTTGGTACCAGTGGAATCACGCTGGGGGCATAAAAAAGATGGGGAAAGGGATTATTAGCACTGAAACAAAGATAAGGCCTGCAAGCCAGGGCTGACAATCCAGCGCTAAATAAAATCCTTATAAAACAGCTCCCTTCAAACAGCACCCTTGGATTTTTTTTATTTTTATTTTTTTTTAAAATCTAACCTGCTGTTGTGGTTTAACCTCAGTCGGCAACTGAGCACCACACAGCCG
>NW_008794125.1:679925-702020 GCF_000699145.1 Aptenodytes forsteri | reverse complement strand
CTGTGCCCCCTCCCAGCTTCTTGTGCACCTCCAGCCTTCTCAGTCGGTAGAGCATGGGAAGCTGAAAAGTCCTTGGCTAGTGTAAGCATTACCTAGCAACAACTAAAACATCGGTGTGTTATCAACTTTGTTCTCATCCTAAATCCAAACCACAGCACTGTACCAGCTACTAGGAAGGAAATTAACTCTATCCCTGCCGAAACCAGGACACCTGCTCACAGTCAGATCACTGTGAGCTACCCAGCAGAGCAGCTGTCCAAACCCTGGATTAATTTTAATGCTCTGCAGGCTGCATTTCATTTCCTGGTGCTACTAATTCTCCTAAAAGTTGTGCACAGAGAGGATCTTGGCACGTCACTGAGCCCATCCTGCTGCAGTCGTCGCAGCTGCGCTCCTGGGTGTGCTGCAGCACCCGAGCGACTGCTCTCTGTTGCATGCAGGACCCGTGGTTTTCCTTTCAGCCTGTCAAATTGTTAGAGTGGGTCTCGGCATGGGAGGAAGACCCATGGGAAAGCTTGTGTAGCTGACTCCTGGGGATACCGGCATGGGAGGAAGACCCATGGGAAAGCTGACTCCTGGGGACATGAGGGAGTGGGACACTTGTGAGTAGGTAGGTAATTGCAGGCAACTCCATTGCTTGGAATCGAAGACGGCTTGTGAGGTTCTGTGAGCCCTCAGGATTTCCTGGGTCATTGTTTGCAAGGACAGACCTGAATAAATGGTGAAAGTCTGCCTCCTGGTAGAGGGCAAAACAAAGTGCTTTGCAGGACTTGTGCCTGAGAGAGCATCCACCGTGGAGGGCATGGCATTCAGAGCACCCTTCAGCACCCGGCAGGTCCCTGGTTGGTGTGCTGGTGCTTCCAGGGAGCTGTGCTGGAGGTGGAGGGAGGGAGTGGGAGGCTGGTGTAAGACCGTGGGATGAAGTCCCAGCATGAGTCAGACCCACTGCAAACCTCATCACCTTCTGCTGCAAACGCCTCCTCTCATGTGAGTGCAGACGTGCTTGTGCACCGTGGAACAGCCACCCTAGAGCAAACCCTGTGCACAGCCCTCCCTGCACAGCGGGTGTAAGGAAGAGCCTTGATTGCATGTAACGAGTGTTTGGGATGTTGCTTTATTCATGGCTGGAAGGTGCTTAGGATACCAAGAAGAGGGAAGAGTATGAAAACCCTCGTAGGCTGGAAGGCTCCCTCCACACCCACGAGCCTTGAATGAATGAATGAGGAGTTGTTTTCTGTCCAGATCCTCCCAGGTTCTTTTCTTGGCTCCTTGATACTCAGTTAGGAACTGCTAATTAGCTACTCATTAAGGCTAACGGCATGCTACCATGGAGGAAAAAAAAAAAAGATGCTTTTCTCAACAGTGCCTGGTTATTGTATCAGTCTCTCGCAGCCTGGATCATGGGTTTGGCACTATTTACCTGCAGTGCACAGCACTAAATTTGTCTGAGCCCTGGGACAACAAGCAGTGGCCTCGATCAGTGCAGAAGATCTGGCCTCGCTTGCAGGGATGCAGCAACCCTCAAGCTGCAGGGATTGCACTACTAGCAGGGTGTGACATCTGGACAGCAGGACAAGAGTGGAGCAGCGCATGGCTGCTGGGAGGTTAACGAGCCCTAGTATGCTGATGAGGAAAGCAGGATTCCCACAAGTACTTATGAATGAGAGCTGGGCTGCAGGGTTTCAGGAGGGAGAGAAGATCCTTTCCTTAAAGAACTTGTGAATTTGCTTTGAGCAGGTGCCATCGCTCCCCATTCAAGGCGGGGGACACGTGGCCAGCTGCAGTGGGGGACACATGGCCAAAGCCACCTTGGGAAGAGGCTTGCCCACAGGGTTGCAAGGCTTTGGCAGGAGCAGGACTGTTCGTGGGAGAGGTGGTAAGCTCATCTTCAGGGAGAGTTCACCACTCTGCAGGGAAGAAACCGGGCTCTGGCTCGCTGCTGTCCTTGGGGCTGCAAGCAGAGGAATTTGCCAAGTGAGGTGGGAGAAGCTGTCTCCTCCTTCATGGATGAGATGCAACATCCTCATCTGACCGCTGGGAAATGTTCCCCAGCCATTAGCTTTGTGTCCCGTGGTTCCAGTGTGGCAGTGCCGGAGGAGGGAAGTGCCCTGTCACTCTGTGGGAGCTTACAGGAGATTGTCCTGCTGTGGCCCCACAGCTCCTGTGCAGGTCCTTGTGTGGGCACCAAGGTGTCTGATGGGGAACCGGGGCCCTGAGGATGGCCAGGAGAGCTGAGGGATGGTGAACTGGGTTTCCTGTTGGTCTGGTTTTGTTGTTCCCCTCCAGGTAACCTGCAATAAGTGGTGGTGTGGTCAGTTGGGACAGGCTCCGAGCTCTCCATCCTTCACCCCCTCGCCTGGAGCAGCTCTCCTAGGTTAACCCAAAACTCCTGATGGCCATAAGCCTGGGACATAGCGAGGGGGAGACAAGAGCAAACAGGGCTTGGTCAGACAGGGGCAGCTCCTGCATTGTCCAGACCATTATCTGTTTGGTGTCATGTTTTGCAGTGTGCCGAGAGGCTTCACACGTGCTGGCAGCACAGAGAAGTGAGCTGCCTTTTGCTTGTCCTTCCTTCTTCTGTGCCCCTGTGAAGTTTTAGGGGTGGGACTGAGAAACACTTTTTGTTGCACCCTTCAGGGGCTTCTTCTCAGCCTTTGGTTGCCTGCAGCTCATACCTGCCAGCCTGCACAGGGAGGTTACTGCATGTGTTTTGCATGCCTGACCCCTTGCAGTTCCCTCTGCCTTGCACCTGGAAGGAGCAGACCATGCTGGAGCTCTTCACTGCATCCTCTCTCCCTTGTCTGTTGTGCAGCATGCGGAGCTCTTCAGAAACTGGCTCCATGCCCCACTGTGAAGCTGGGAGGAAGCTAACTGGTAGCACGGTTGGTGTGAGCTTATTAGGAATTATGCCCATGGGAGGAAAAGAAAGAAGTTGAAAGGAGGCGGCTGGATTTGAGCTTAGACCAGGACTCTGGAATTAATTTTCCTAATACTCACAGGGATGTTTTGGGTGGCTTTCCACAACGTCTGGATGAGTGTCAATCTTGCATCTCTGTTGAACTTAGTGTGGGCATACGGCCCCCTCCTCAAACAGCTTTGCTTGTGAAGATGCCCACCTTGTGCTTTCAGCGGGGTAGTGGTGCTGGTTCCTGTGCTCTTTTCCGTGGTGATGTGCTGTTGGATGAGAGGAAGATTCCTGGCTCTGAGACTTCAGCCCGGTACCTGGGCAATGTGCCACCCCCTGTGCGAGGGAGGAACAGAAGGGCCTTTTTACACTAGCCCATGCATCGGCGTTGGTGCTGAGGAAAATCTTTTGTGTTGCTCTCAGCAGCTGAGGGATCAGCCTGTCCGTGCCGAGAGAGGAAGTATTGGAGAGGCAGCTGGTGTCTGTCCTTCCTGCCCCTCCATCCTCTGGTGCATGTCCTTACCAACTCCTCAAATTCAGAAAGAAGAAAGATTTTGCAGCAATCGTTAGTGCTAAGCACAAGAAGATGCTTAATCTTTTTAGAGGTGCTGATGTTGCCAGGCATAGCTCTGGACGGCAGAGAGGTGACCAGCTTCAAGGCAGAAGGGCATAAAGATGGTTGGACTCCAGCCTGTGGGCTTGCTCCTGTCCCTGGCATTTCCTCTCCAGGCACTTCTTGATCTTTCCCCTCTGACCTCTCCAGGTTCTGGGCTTGATCATTGATTTACTTGTTTGGTAAAAATCAGGAACAAGCTCCTTTAGCATGTAGAAAAGCTTTTTGAGGTAGGCAAGGTCCTGGCTCCCCATTCCCGGGGAGGAGGGACTGTAGGCCTTCTGCCCGAGCAGGGGAGAAGTTTGGAGGGGAGCAGCTCTGCTGCTGGTCCTGCTCCAGGGCTGCGCTGGAGGATGCAGCTGCCTGTTAGTCCCTTGGAGAGAGTAGAGACTGAGAACAGCAAAATCAGTGGGAAACTGGGATCAGTGAGACCAGATGTGACCCTGTTGGTTTGTGGGGCTTGAACACCAACTCCTTCATCCTCAGGAGAGGTGACCCACGTGGAGGAGTGGGTGTAGTGGGTGGCTGTCCTTTCCCTTGTACCCTGGCAGCTGGGCTGTGTTCAGCCCGCAGCCTTGGCCCTCCCTCACCCAGGGCGGCAGAGCAGTGGTGGCCATGTCTGGGCATGCTGTGGGGCTGGGAAGGGATGGCCTTGGGGACAGAGGATGCTGTAAGTGGGGGCTGAGGCATTGCAGACGAGCAGGGGGCACCAGGGCTGGTTCCTCCTCCTGTGTGCGATTGTCCTGCGTGGTGGGTGGGTCTCCTCCCGGGCTCGGTGCCTGTGTCACGGCATTTTGTGCTGCGTCCCTGGAGTGATGCTACCTCGCAGTGGCAGTCTGGATCTGGGCTCCGATTGATGTGTTTGTGCCTTGAATAATCACAGCTTTCAAACAGCAGTTCATGTGTTGTATGAGTTGACATTTGGAGAGGAGCAGCAGCAGCTAATTAAATTGAAAGTAGGGGGGGGAAAGAAAGATGCGCTGCTAGGTAGTGCTGTGCTCCAGGTTGCCTCTTTGTTCGCATTTTTAAGCTCTCTGCCTTTCTCTTCTTCCTTCTTGTCCTCTGTTCTGCTGGTTTCGACTTGGTGCCTTCAGATCCACTGGCAGGACTTTGCATGCAGTGAACTGTCTTTTGTACCTTAAAAAGCTTGGGGAGCTTGGGGAAGAGACGTGTTTGTTGAGATGCAGAAGATGGAGCGGCTGGTCGCCGCTCTGAGGCTGCGGTGGCTTGTAGTCCAGCCTGTTTCTCATCATATTCAATGTAAAACCCACAGCCTTGCTGGGTAAACTACACTTCACTCACTGAATTGTGGCTGGTTTTTACCTTAGGACCTTTATCTGCTTTAAACTCTGGAAGTATTTTGCTCCTCAGCCCTGGCGTAGCAGTGTCATGGTCATTCGTGCTCGAAGATGCTGGGTTTTTCAGAAACCAGAGACAAATGATCTTGCCTTGGGAAGATGCTGCCTGCAGGAGGAGGAGAGTTTCTGAAGACAATCATGTGAGATGCCCTTTTGGGCTGCAATGGCTAATAATTGATCATTTTTACAAGAATTGAGCAAGCGGGTTGTATTGTTTATTTGTTATGGCTATTGAGAAGTGATTTTGGCTGGGGGGTGGGAGGCAGGGCAGACTCCATATGTAAAGACGAGATTGGCAACAAAAAGCATGCGGCATCCAAGCTCCTCAGAAAAGAGCGGAACGGTGATATTATGGAGACATTTCCAATTGTGTTTTGTTATTTTCCCTTTTGTTGCAATGAAATATGGTCAGTCCTACCCCGGGGGCGCTAGCTCTGCGTGATGCTGACTGTCCTCTGCCGCTGCTGCTTTCTCAGTGTCGATGAGGTTTTGTCTCCAGGCGCTCCAGCCCTGCAGTGCTGCATCAGATGGTGCTGCTGGCAATGGGCTGCGCAGAGCTCGAGGAGACCGGAGGTCTGGTTTCTGTCCTCGGTTTGGCTGTTGATTTGCTCTTGGCCGTGCCATGAAGAGTTTTCTGGAGGAGGAGATGGCAGTAAATCCTTTTGCAATTTGCAACGTTTGTGGTGTCTCAGTTTTCCCATTCACAAAGCAAGTTTTATTATCGTTACCAAGTACAGAGCATGTGAATACCTACAAGAGAGAGGTTTGATACATTAATGCTAGCAGCAAGAACTGCGTATGGTTCTGACTGTAGGATTTTTATTCCTTAAAAAAAACCCAAAACACCCAAAACATTTTCTTTTAATGTGGAATGTCTTATTCAACTTGGGGTGATGAAGAATGAGTGAAATTTTTTATTTCTTTATAAATGACCCTTTTAAATGGGATAACTCTATTAAAGGTAAATAGCAGGAAGTTTTTAAGTATTAGGATTTTGGTCTGCTGATTATTCTGAGTAATAATATTTATACTGCAGTAGTGCCTGGAGGCCCTGACTCTGGCCAAGTCTTCGTTGTGCTCAACTGTATTTGACCAGTTCCTGCCAGGAAGAGGCTGGGGGCTGGGGGTACATGAGGCTGGACAGGGTGGGAGCAGGGGATGTTGCCTGGGGCAGGCGGGGCCAAGGGGTACGCAGGGGCTTGTGGCGGGGACGTGCCCTCTGATCCCCTCCGGGCAGTGAGTTCTGCAGCACCCGTACCCCATGGCATGGCAGTGCGTGCAGGATGGGCAGAGGGGGTCTGGGCTGTCCACCGGGCATCCCCACTGGTGGGCTGGAGGAATAGGACGTGGCTCTGATGGGGTGGCATGTCCTTCTGCTCCCCAGGGGAGGCCTGGCGGCTGGAGGACGACTGCACGGACCCCCCCAGGGACCCTCAGCTCGGCACAGCGGTGGAGGACGCCCCCTTCAGCTACTTCCGCACCCGCTCCTTCTACATGAGGAAGAGCCTGTCGGTTGACAACCACCTGGGGTCCCTTGGCTATGCTGTCCACCCGGCAGAGACGAAGGCCGAGCGTGTCAAGACCAAGCTGCGGCGGCAATTCGTGAGTATCGGGGCATCTGCCTCCCCTGCGTTAACGCACACGCGGCTTCCCAAAAACACTGACATGTCGGAGAGCTATTTTTATGTGCAGCATTACCAAAACAACAGAAAAAGAGGCCACTCCAGCCTGGTGGAGCAGACGGCGGCAGCAGCTCGAGTTTGCCTACATCATGGCAGAGCCTCGCCTGCCTCGCCTGGCAGGGTTTCTTCCCCCCGGGCTGTTGCTGGCTCGGAGGCGGCTGTTGCTCAGCCGGGTGATGCGTGGGGCGAGTGCCTTGTCTCTGGGCGCTGCCATCCAAAGTATGAAACAAGGTTGAAAGTAGGAAATAAGTTTTCCTGTCCTCTGTCTCACCTGCACAAGAAAGTGGGTCTTTTTGAGGGTTTGCAGATGGGTGCAGCAAGGGGCTGGGGTGAGCAACGAGCCAGCGCTTGAGACCCTAGGGCAGTGCAGCCCTTTCTGGCCCTTCAGAGCATTCTGGTGGCAGGATGTCAGGGCTGCGCCGCGGCTGTGGGAGGCTCTGGTCAATATTTAATGGGCTTTGCCTCTTCTCTTTCCCAGAGACACCTAATATAGGGGCTCGTATGGCCTTCCTCCTGCCTCGTTACTGGCCTTGGGGTTGTAATGAGGGCTCGGGTGTCCCCATGCTGAAAAGCATTCGGTGTTGGCTAGAAATGGGTGAGAGCATCGGTACAATGGGAGCAGAGGGGGCAGTGGGTGCCCATGCAACCCAAAGTGCTGCCAAGAGCTGCCGGCTGAGGCAGCGGTGCTCACCCTGCCCGTAGGCTTTGGACAGACGCATCTTTTGAGACCCTCTGGCCCCAAAGTCACTAACTTTCCTCTAGCCTGGAGGAGGGGCTGATCCCCCTGCCAGGTCGCACAGACTGGTGCTGCTTCTGGTGTCCCCTGGGCTGCGTCACTGCTGCAGGGTGTGGTTTTGGGGGCTCACCCTCTCTGCTTGTGCTTGGATGGACTGTTGAATGTAGCCACTCCTTTTCTCCCCGAGAGGACAGTTCTGACCTCAGCAGCATCTTGACACTTTTCTGTGTGCAGCAGCAGTGGATGCCCGTGAGGGTGAGTCTGGGGGAGCTGGTCACGACCCTGGCACTGTCAGCGGCACCCCTGAACCGTCTCTGTGGGAGCTGCTGCCTCTGGCTCGGGAAGCAAGTGAAAGCCTCAGGGATGGAGACGAGCAGAAGTGGGATGGGGCGTCCGATGAGCAGCTGAAAGACGTTGGAGGTGTTTAAGATGAGGCGGTCCTGCTGTGGGGTAAGGCATGGATATCTGCTTTATCTGTCTTTCAGCCTGGATCTGCAGCCCCCAGCTGCACCCAGGAGAGCGGAAAGGAGAGGAGGTCGCTGAGATGTTGGGGACCATTCCTCTTTCGGAGATGGTCTTTCAGTATCTCTGTGGGACCTGTCACCCACAGCCTCCCTTCTGCAGTGGAGATGGGCACAAAAGGCATGGAAGGACTTGGGCTCTCAGCCCAACCAACGTCCTGGTGCCTGCGGAGAGGTGGGATCTGTCCGTGCCCATGGGGCAACCTGCTGCCCCTCGCCTGTGGGGCCAGTCTGCTGCCTGCTCAGTGCCATGCCGGTAGCTCTCTGTGCTGTCTGCAGCTGGTTTGCTTTGGCCTTTGACTTCATGAGGTTTTGGGGACCTTTAGCTTTTCTTGGTGTACTCATGGAGCTGATTTATGTCCATCAAGGAACAGAGCAGAATTTTTGTAGGGCAATTTTTTGTTTTGTTTTGTTTTTTTCCTTGCCTATGTAATTTCTGGTTTGTTTTAATTTAGCTTTTAGCTTTTCTTGGTGTACTCTGATTTATGTTGGTGTACTCATGGAGCTGATTTATGTCCATCAAGGAACAGAGCAGAATTTTTGTAGGGCAATTTTTTGTTTTGTTTTGTTTTTTTCCTTGCCTATGTAATTTCTGGTTTGTTTTAATAGCTAAAAGATGTTGCTCTGGGCTTGGCCACGAGCTGTGACCTTGTGAGACCTACTGAGAAAAGCAAACTCATCCTACCTGGAAGGGGCATCATCAGGGCCCTTTGATGGAGGCTCGGGGCAGCGAGTGTGCAGGAAGCTGAGCCAGCAGCTCGTTAGCTGAGGCTTGGGCAGGTACGGGACCAGTATTCCCCACACAGCTAAAGAGCCTGGTTTTTAAGTTCAAAGTAAAGGTCCTGCCAACCTTGGGAAGTTATTTACAAGAACAGGTAGCTAGCGCCGAGCTCCACGTCCTCCCAAGGTTTGGTAATTACTTTCCATCTCCGTGCTAGAGGCGTTGCAGTTTCGCCTGGGTTCGTGTTATGCCCTGGCCTGCTGCACGGTGCCTGCTCTGCCCAGCCCCGGCTCTCTGAGCGTGGCTGGTGGAGGAATTGGTGCCAGGTGAGAGCCACTGCCCTCGTGCACGGCAGAGCATTTACAGGAGAGAATATGGTTTGCCTTTCCTGCAGTGGCTCATCTGGGACCTTTTAGGAAAGTCCATATTTAAAGCTTGATTCATTTTTTCTGGGCTGTTGCACTTACCCAGCTCGTAATGTTAGATTTCTGGCTTTGCTCTTTCTGTGCTGACAGTCTGAGCTGCCTTTGCCTTGTGATGTGGCTGCTCGGCTTTTTATTATGGGAATTGCTGAGACTAAGGGGAGAGGCTCCTGATGCAGGGCTTTTGGGGAGGCAGCTGGGACCCTAACCTGGCAGGGTGGATAGAGATGGGGCAGAGCTATTGCCTGCATGCATCCTGTGCTGTGCAGCTCTCGCATCCATTTGATGCTCTCTGCCTTTGTGTTGGTCATGGGCATCTAAGCTTCTCCAAGAGAGAATTTATTGTAGCTCATCTGAAAACATTTGAGGTTTGCCTCCCTGCACCCCTGGGGTATAGCATGCTGGAACACTGCTGGTGTTGCCGAGGCATCTTTCTGCTTCCCTGCCAGTGCAGAGGGAGCACCTGCAAATCCTGCTCTGGCCGCGTTCCCCAGGAGTGGCTGCCCTTTCCATGTCTGCCGGAGGCAAGCACGCCTGCCTTCTTCCGAGAGCGCGATGGAGGGCAGATTTCCCCCGGCCATGTAGCTGGTGGCATGTGTCTGCGATCCCACTGCTGGCATGTGATGGATCTGCGTGTACAGATTACTTGAATTTGCATAATTTGAATTTTAAATGAATTCAAATTTTTGTGATTGTCAGAACCAGTTTTCTTTCTAATAAGCCTTTCCTTTTAACTCCTCTAAGGCTTGTAATGTTGTCGACATTTCTGCCTTTGAGAAAGAGGATCATTTGATTGCTTTTGACATCTGTCTCTCACACGGATCCCCTGCCTTGCTCCAGTGGGTCCAGTGTGTCCATGCTGTGACAGAGGCAGCGGCCATGGCTGGGGCTGTGCTCTGAGACCTTGTGCGTATCGTTTTGAGTCGCTCAGTGATGGGCAAGGGACTGTTTTGGGTTTCATGCCCAGCTAGATCTGCGCTGCCTCTGAGACGGGCAGCGAGGAGCAGGGATGGGACCTTCTGCAGTGTCCCTTGCCTGGGGGGAGGAGGAGAGCGACGATAGCTGCGTTACAGGCTGTGGTGAAACTTCTTGTCTTCATAGGAGCCCTGATCACTGAAGTCAGAATTAACCCTATTAAACTCAGTATTAGCCTTATGGAGCATTAAAGGAGGCCAACCGGGACTGAGTCACTGTCTGTGATGACTGCTAGGACGGTCAGTGCAGATTACAGCAAGGGCTCTCAGTGAATTTGTACTCTTTCTTTTTCCCCTTGGGATTTTGAAGTACTCTGTATCTAGGCCAGTTGTTCTGGTGTTGCCCACTGATGTTGTGATGTTATAAGGAAACCTATTAAACTGACAGCCCAGATCCCACTGCTCCCCAAAAAGGAAGAGCCAGCAGTGCCTGGGGTCCCTGCCTGCTGGCTGATGGGTCATTAGCTTGAGTTGCAGCAGGTCTCTATCCTGACTCCTCTGAAATGAAATGCTGCACTTTGTGCATCACAGAAGAGTTGGTCAGTTTGCGCAGGTGAGATGGAGGAGAGCGGTGGTTGGCATTGCCCTGCCACAGCAACTGGTCCAGCTCTGCCATCCCTGGTGCTGCCACAACTGGCTTGACACTTCTGCTTGCTTTAATTCATGAGTGTTTCAAGTGGGTGAGACTCAAAGTTGTGTTGCTTACCTGGCTGTGTTCTCATGCACTGATTTATTTTATTTTTTAATTATTATTATTTTTTGTATGGTATTTTTTGCAGGCAGTCATTCTGTTATGGTATGTCTGTGCCCTCCAGGAAAGACTTAGAGAGAGTTAGAGACTTAGACTCCTTGTTTGTCTTGGGAGCTGTACAGATGAGTTGAGCAGAGGTAATCCTTGCCTTACAAAACCCGTAATGAAGGAGAAAAGGCTAACTGGCATGGTAGAGCCTGGGAAAAGGAGGCAGTGAGGAGACAAACTTGCTTTGTGGCAGAAACCTGTTTGATGCTCACTGAAGTTACTAACAGTGCCTGGGCTGTAGAAGGAGGCAGGCACCAGCTGACATGTACCCATCCAGGTTTTCCTATTGCTATGGATTCTGGATATCAATCCAGAAACTCCTGTTCCTGATGGACACTGCAGTGATGTTGGGGAGGTGGAGCGCATGGGTCTGTGCAGAAGCCGCCTCGCCCCAGAGCAGTACCAGTCCATGGGATGTGAATATCCCGGTCTGGGTTGCTGGTGCCAGGCATGCTGGGCAGAGCCCGGAGCAGAATGGTTTCTGCTTAGTGGGACCCATCCCTGCATTATCCCGACGGTTTGGTCTTGTTCCCAAGTGTGCAGGGACTTACCAAGTCTGTTGGGTGCAGTCTCCTATATGCAGCCGATGCTGGAGGCTGTGGTGTGATGCTTACGGTGACAGCAAAGTCAGGCTCAGCCCTGCTGTAATCCCACTGATGCCAGTGAAATCACACTGGTGGTAACACTCTTCTGCTTGCTTTATTTTATTTGGTTGTGTTCCGACACTGCTACAAAACCGCTTTCTCTCTCATACCTGATTTCAGAAAATGTTAGCAAACAGCCAGTTGATGCTTGTTTGTGCCCTGTAGCTTGGTGTAACAAAAAAAAAAAAAGAAAAAAAAGAATAAAATTGGAGGCTGGAGCCATACAAGAGGCAGGTCAACCGTGTTTCATGAAGAGGTGGAGTAGAGCGACGAGTGTCGTACTGGATCTACGCACATGCTGCCCTCAGTTTTGCAAAGCACAATTGCAGTGACTATCTTAAGGAGGTAAAGGCAAAGGTAGTTGAAGGATGCACATTGTGTATCATCTAATTGTGCCCATCCCCGCTTTGGCAAATTGCTCACTTGCTGACTATTGTTCATTGATGAGTAGTTAAAAAAAATACGAACCTGATAAATAATGTGACACTTGAGCCGGATAGCAGCTTATTCACTGGAGAGCAGGCAGCAGAGCAGTCCCTGTGAGCAGGCACCGAGTGGGAGAGGCCGCCTGTGAATCACTCAGCTTTGCAAATTAGTGCAGGAGGGAACCAACACAGTAACGCTCAAAACCAAAACGTACCCGGCTCATTTCTTTGAGTATGGTTTTATTTACAACGGCAGCTTGTAGCATCCCAGCAAATGCTTTGCAGTGCATATAGTAAAAGCAGTGACAGCTTGGGAAGAGGAGAGTGTGCTGTGGGTCTGCTCTTGCCATCCACATGCAAAGGGAAATGTCTCCTGTGGGGAGAAGTTAGAGGGGCAGCTTTGTGGGGACCACTCAAAGCTGGGCTGGGAGAGAGGGTGTTCCTGGTGGCGTATGTGGACAGTGCGATACATCCCACTTTTTCGAAACCAAACTGGGAACAGGTATCTGTGATAAACAGTGTAAACTGAGGAAGCTGGGGTGGATGTGCCTACAGCTGCTCTTTGGGATCGAGGACGTGCAGCCAATGCTTCACACTCACGATACAGGTTGAAGTGGCCCCGAGAAGCTGTGCGAGTTCAGTGCTGGCAGAAATGATCTTATGTGCTGTCCGCCATAGGGAGATGCTACTGCTTTGCTTGATGCGTGTCAAGGGGCTTGTCATCTTGTCATGTGCGAGGGCATCTTCTGAGGATGAGTCTTGCTCAACTAAGTTTGGTTTTTGGCCAGCCATGCCGGCTCCCCTGGAGCCACCGAAGCCAGGTGTCTCTGGCACCCATCTCCCATTGTGGGGTCAGCAGGTCTCTGAGCCGCGAGGCACGGGCAGGGCAGTGGGATCCTGGAGCAGCAGTGGTTATTTTTCTCAGAATCTGGATTAGACTGGAGGGTTATGCTCCTCCTGTTAATCTCGCCATGGGCCGTTTCATGCACGGCTGCATCTCTGCCATTAGGATGGGGGAAAATCCCCTGGTGCAGTCTAGGAATGTATTCTACGCCTTGGGCATTTAATATCAGATTTTGGTTATTCCGATCCTTACGAATGCAGATGCCTCGGAGAGCTTGGCTGAGACAGGTGCAAGATGGGCAAATAATGATCTCTTTTTCCTGCCTCTGCTGCTTCTGCAGCGCATGCTAGCTCTCCGCACAGTGAAACCTCCTTACCTGTGCTCTGTCAGCCCTTCTTGGCCAGCCTGCCTACAGCACACAGACCGCTTGGGAGCAGGATCATCCCTCCTTGTGCAGAAATGTTTTTCACATGCTTTCCTGATGGACGGAGGTTTCTTCTGTTCATCCCCTCCCACCCCGAGCCTTCCCCAGGGCTTTCTGTGCATGTTGGGCAGCTTCATCCAAATGTGGGCAAGGGTTGGGCATCTTGGAGCTGTTGCTACAGCGCACCAGGAGGATGGCTGTGTGGGGAAAGGACGGAGGGTTGCAGCCTCGCTCAGCATTCACCCCAAATCTCCTTCCTTGGCACCGCACTGTGCATGAAAGGATGCGTCTGGGCACATCAGGATGTTTTACTGTATGCTAAACATCTCTGAAGATGCAGCGGTGGGTGCAGAGGTGCCCTGCTGCACCAAAGGGCTTTTGATCCCCTGCTCGTGCAAAGGTGACTCTGATGGTTGGGAGGGGGAGTTTGGCTTAATGTCAGCCAATGCGCTGTGTTGCTTATCTGCTTATGGGGGAACCTGGAGGTGGGTCTTGGTGAGATGTATAAAGATGTATTTTGTCTATTTTAAATGTCCAAAATGCAGGTCATTCAAAGTCTTGTTTTTCTGGAGCGGTGTCTGTCTGTATGAACATCATACTAATATTTCCAATATTCCCAAACTGTGCTCGGCTGCTACTTTGTGCTTACCTTCCTAACCTTCCCGTCCTTTCTGCGGTCAGTGGGGAACTTGTCTGTGAGAATAGGGAAAAGAAAATGAAATCCAAGTATCACACAAAGTCAGATGGCCAGAAACACTGACAACCTGCCAGAACAGTGCTGGGCTGTGGTGCTTGTAGAGTTGATTCCCTGGAGCTCCATGATCCTTGTGTAGCTCCTGACCCTGCCCCGGCTTTGCGTGGTTTCCCCTGTTTCCCTTTGGGGACTATAAATTTGTGGCTGCATCTCCCAGCACGCTGCCACTGCCGGGTGCATACCTGCGGTGGGCGGCTGGGATGGGGCTGTGGTGTTTGCCTGGCGGCAGCTCAGCTCTGCGCTGTCTTCAGCTTCACGTGAGGGTGAGCCTATGTGTGTTTAATCACCCACCTGCCTCTGCAACAGGGACGGGCAGAGGTTTACAGGCTTATAGGGTGAGGAAAGCACTTCTGACTCGACACCTGGCACGCTAGGACAATTCACAGCCCTGCAGGAGAGCGAGGGGATGCGCGACCACTGCGAGCCAGTGTGATGTTTCACAGCAAGCTGCGAGCAGGCGAGATACAGCATTTCTTTTCCTTTCAGGAAATACTGGCTCAGCCATAAATTCGCCTCCCATTGTGGAGGTTAGGTGAGCAGGGCACAGCCTGGGAGCTGCCTGTGTCACATTTCAGCTATCAGGGCGTCTTTCTGGTGCTCTCAGTTGTCTTGGTGGTGCCTGTGCTGGCCTGCTGGGATGGCTGAAGAAACCTGTGCCCACAGTCAAGGGTGTGTTTGTGGCTGAAGCTGGTGTGTTAGTGTGGAAAGGTTACAAGCTCCAACAACAACGCTGGCAATAGCAGAGAAGATCCCGGGTGAAAGCAGCAGGTAACCATGCAGTGCTCCATCAGTGGAGGTTTAATGGCTTTGCAGAAGGGCAGCTGATGATACCTTAATTGCTTATCTCCATTGTGTGCGGTGTTTGGTCAGTGCTGATGCATGACATGCAGCAGGTTCCCAAAAGCTTGCACACACTCTTCCCTCTTCCGCTCTGCAAACCCTTGCTCCCCAGCCCTGTGGCAGCCTTCCTCCACCCACAACTAAAAAGCTCAGTGCATCCATGGGGTGGGCGCGTAGATGCTGACCGGTTGTATAAAGCGTTTACAGCCCGGTGGGGTATGCCAGCCTCCACCAGCAAACCTCTTCTGGTCGTGGGGACCTGCAGGCAGAACTGGAGCGTGTGCTCCCTCTCTCAGATGGAAGGAGCAGGAATTCTGGTGTTAGACAGTTTCTGGAGATTTTCCAGTTCTGTGAAGGGAAACTACTCAGCAATTTGTCTCTTAAACCTATTTGTTGATATTTATTTAATGTTTAATACAGGGCAAACCACATTGCATTTGTAAATCACCTGTAGGAAGCCTCTCCTGTTTGTTGTAAGTGATTTGAGAGCTGCTGATGGGCAGTCTTTTAGGGGTTTGAGAGTACAGTCTCTGACAGTGCCTTACGATAAATAGATGGTAGCTGTGGACCCCTGTGCTTGAATCTGGAAGATGTTTATTGCCGAGGGACAGACTTTGGTTTTGGTTTGAATACTGCCATTTTGCAGGTTAGATACTAGTGCGAACTGTATGTTATTTTCCCAGGGCTCTTACAAGAAAGGATGCAGACTGGCTTTGGTCCTACCTTGGGCCTGTCCAAATAACTTATGCAAACTATTAGGAAATAGCCTCTAGATTCAAAATATAATAACCACGATTAAAAACTGCCACGATTTCCCTGCAAACCCGCAGTATTTGCTCCCTCTGCTGGCTTTGCTTTGGGAAGGAGCAGCCTGGGTTCAGCCACGTGCAGCCTGCACAGGGGTGGGGATGCTGGCAGAGCGCAAGACTGGCTTGGGAAGTGGTGGAGGGAGCATCTGGTGAGCTGACAGAGAGAAAAGCAGTGACTTTCCAGCCTCTGATGTGTTAGCATTTTGCTTCTGGGCAAGGAGCATCAAATGCACAGAAAGCAGTGGGGCTGAGGAGGAGGAAAGCAGAGTCCTTTGCCAACTTCCAATTTTACTCTGCTTCTCCAAGCTAGACTCGCTAAAAATGTGCACTGTGTCCTTTGGTATTTGGAGTTTGTGTGAAAGAAGAAAACAACTACAGTGATTTAAAATAAGCGAGACATTATTTCATGAGCTGGAGTTTTCCTCCTCTGCGGCAGGACCAGTGCCTCACAACGTGAAACTTGTTCAAGTTTTCTGGTTGGTGCTGCAGCCCGGGCTGCAGATTGGGCTGGGGATGCTTTGGGCTGCAGACAGCAATGGTCCAGCTGCATGGAAAAGCAAACACTTTTGGATGGCTCGATCTTGCTGAGCACACGGAGGCTTGTGCTGGCAGGGCTCAGACCAGTTTCTGGTTGGGGTGAGGAGATGCCTCTCCCCAGCACAGCTTCCGCCTGCCTTTGGCTGGTTGTCCCCTCCTAACAGCTGGGTGTGATGGTGACAGTGGCAGCACGTTTGCTGCCCAGGTCCTTCCTGGCCTCTGCATCCCACCAGAGAGGTCCCAGCTGCTGGGGTTGTTCCTGTTAATGCCAAAGTGCACAGTCTGGTGGTTTTTGTCATCCTGATTTCTTTTTCTTCTCACTTCCGGGCTCTGTGGTTTGCCAGCAAGAATGGCTTCATGATTGCAGGTCCCTGGATCCCAGCCTGGTTGCTGCTCAGACCAGGTGTAGTAAATCACAGCCTCTGCTGACCATAGGGCCTCTTGATCCACCTACAGACCTGTTTCCCTTAGATCTGCTCCTCTGCTCTTCCCCTTGAGCCCTCTTGCTGTTGCTTTCCTAGATATCAGACAGCAAATCTGGTTGCTGTAGTCTGTCCTTTTACAGCTCAGAGCTCAGTCTTGCAGGTCTTTGGGTCTTCTTGACCTGAGGAAGGCAGGTGCCCCAGGTTCATGAGCAAATGGTGCAGCTCTTTGCAAATGCAATCCCCAAAATGCGTTTCATTAGCTATTGGAGAGTGCCAACGAAGACAGTACTTGGACCGCCTGAGGTTGAAATACTTCAGAGTACTTTCCCTGCAAGCAAATTCACGCAGGGAGGTGTTTGTGCCTGAATAAGCCCTTTTGGACATCATTGTGGCTTCATATAGACTCAAGGATCTGGCAAGTGGATTCAGCTGCAGAACTGGGAGCAATTTAGCATAGCGGCTGTCTGTAGGTGGCACTCTGTGCGTGCTGGATGCTGTCAACTGGATGCTGCAAAGCCTCACCAGGTGCAGCCTGCCTGGGGATGCACAGGATAAATCACCAGTGTGCTGTAAAGGGCTTTTTCCGTTAGAAACTATGCGGCTCCAAGAGATGCTCCGTGGTGTCGGAGTGTGGGTGCAGTAGCAGTTGTGTGCTGCAAGAGGTCTCTGCAGCACTGTGCTTTGGCGCACTGGTACCCACCGCAGAGCAGCGGCTCCTCAGGCTGCTCGGACTTTTCTTCCCCCATCTCTGGAAGAAGGGCTTTGTTTTACCTATCCCTGTCCTCACTGGGGAGGTCTGAGTTCTCCTCAGCCTCCAAATCCTCATGGTCTCCCCGCTCCTCCTTGCACCTGGGAGCCTGGGGAAAACTGCCAGGGCTCCCCAAAGCATTGGGGGGTCGCCATGTCCGAACATGGTGGTCACATCTGACTGTTCATCGTTAATGAGCACTGTCAGGGCTCTGCGCTCTCCCCTGCATCTGCACCTGGAGCCAAGGCTTGGCTCTTTGCTGCCGTCTGCTCTCCAGTGTGAGCTGTGATGGTGGGAAGAGTGCTGGGACGTGAGCCTGGTGCCACCTGGAGCGTGCTCGTCCTGCTGCAGGCACTCAGGGTCCCAGCACCTAATGTAGGGTTTGCTGCCTGCTTGGCTTTGCTGGACCTCAACTAAGGAAGAAGTGACTTTGGGGGATGTTGTTACAGACCAGAAATCGTATCTGAAGAGAGTTTTTTCTTGCACAAAGACTGCCTTACCTGCCCCTCCTGCATCTGCAGCTTCCACGGGAGCTCGGCAGTGGCAGAGCTGATCTTCAGCCCTGGCCCTTCCCTGCGTGAGCAGCTTCCCTGGCAGTGCGATGTGACAGGACGGCCGTCACCCTGCTTCATGGGACACTGGCATGTATGGGGGAGAGGTGATGTGTCTAACTTGTGTTGCCATGTGTCTCCTTTCCCCCTCTGTGCATGTGCATCGGTGCCCAGCCCGCCACGTGGGAACACGCTGGGCACCGTGAGGTCTCTGTGGGCACAAACTGGAGCTGTTTTAGCTCCTTGGGCAAAGGTGACAGTGGAAGGCAGAAGGTCTGGTGGGGACGTGTCTCCAGCCTTACGCAGAGGGGCTGGCACTGGGGAGAGCTCTCTGCCATCACCAGAGTCCTTGGCAGGCTCTCTGTGGGCTCTCTCGCTTGCTGAGAGACTTGCGATGATGTCTGAAACCTCCCAAGGAGCACAGCGAAGCAGAGGTTCAGAGAAGGAGCTGGCAGTGATCTCAAAAGGGACGTCAGAGGCTGAAGATTAAGCGGAGCATTTCCGGTGGGAACAAGATGATGTCTGGGGTCGGGTGTCACCTCGCTTTGATGGCAACAACAGCCTTGCCGCTGTTGGGACGGATGGAAAAAGAAAGGATCCTGAAACCTAAGAGCTGTTTTGCTATTTACTTTGGTTCTGTTTTTACTTCAAGAATAGAAACAAAGGCGATGGATTTGCATCACCAGGAGCAACTTGAGGAGGGAGGAGGAAGCGGTGGGGCCCCATTAGCGGCAGGAATGTGCTGGCAAGAGGAGGGCCCTGGTGACAGGGGAGGCGGTTTGACCTGGGGGTTCCTATTAGCATTTTGTTCATCTCACTTCTCCCCCCTTGTGTTTTATTTTTTTAATGACTAGTTTATAAGCTTCAGAAAGCCAAGCCTTATCTCTACAAGGGCGCATTTGCAAAGGCAGAAATAGCCCAGGCTGCCCCACTTGCATAGTTAGGTCTTGATCTCCTGGAAAGAAAAGGAGATTTATATCTTTCTGCACTGACAATTTAGAGGTCTTTGCCTGTCATACATAGAAAGCTGATTTTTCCTCCCTGCTGCTGCTGCAGTCACATCTCTAGTCAGAGCCTGATCACACCAGAGGGCTAAGAATAGCTGCAGAGGGGTGGTGATAGGGTGGCTGTATGGCCCACAGCTGGGAGACCTTCAGCCTTGCTGATCCTCGCCCTAGAGGAGAGGGCTAAGGGAGGGAGGGCTGGGTTGAAGAGGGGTGGGATGGATGCTTTGGCTGTGGAGCTCTTGATGCCTCGTTCCATGGCAAGGGGCATGCTTGCTGCCAGCCTGCTGAATCCTTCCTTGCTGAAGCCTCCAAGCAGCCCAGGAGAAGGTTGAACTGGGACCCAGGGCTGACTGGCACTGGAATAGAAAGGCAGAGTTACGCTTTTGCGGGTGTGAGATTTTCCCTCTGTTTTCTTCGGCTGTGACAGAGTTGGCTTTCCAAGGTAGAGAGAATAGCTTTTCTGAGATGCCTAGCTATCAGCATGACAGTGCTCAACTTCTGGATCTTCCTGACAGCAGAAATGTCCTGCCTTGTGAAAAGTTTCAGCACTTCTGGACGTTTTGAGGAAAGCAGTATCAAAGCTGCTGTCCTGGAAACACCCTGTGTGCACCCAGTTTCCCAGTGGGGTGGTGGGGTCTTGATACTCTTGCCTGAGCCTGTATTATCTCCTCGGGAGAGGAGGGAGGAAGGTGATTGCTGGAGGAGACAAGGTATGGAGCTTCACAGAGGGAAGCTCCTAGGGACATTGATAGGGCCGTATGGGACCTGGGTCCTTGTTCAACTCCTCCTGCATTCAACTATGGCAATAACTGCATTGCATGGTGAGGAGGAGACACATGCACGGTCTGTGGTACACTGGGGCTGGAGGGGAGCACATGCTGAGTCTGGTTTTGGTTCATGCTGCTTCCCCTCTGGCAGGGATCTTTCCCTTTCAGTAGTTGGCCTCTGTGTTTTTATGGGTGGGTTCCTCTTTCAGGCTTGAAAGTCAACAGCCATCCAGCCCATAGCTCAGCTGTTCCATCCAGGTTTTTGTTCAAATGATCATTTACTGTTCCTTGTGGCCATTTAAGGTACCTCTGGTGAGCATCTGTGGCATCGGCTCTGGAGCAACAGGTCGTGCAGTGGCTGCTCGAGTGGTAGGACAGAGCATTGGCTGCCCAAAAAGTCCTAGTGCCTGATGCTGGCTTGAGAGGGGATTTGTTTTGACTTGCAGACCTTTGCTTGGGGAAAAAGGCACCAACTCCTCTGCACTGGGATTAAGCTTCGTTATGCTCTAGGAGGAACACATAAAGCCACACAACTTCCCTGGCAGACTTTCTGTTGTTAACCCTGTTCTCACACATGGGAGCGTTTAGGGCAGGAAGCAGGAGGTGCGCTGGAGACTTCTAGCGGGGCTTCAGGCGAATCCAGTCTTTCCCCCAGACCTCTGGCTGGTCTTTGGTGGGTGATGTTTGGTTCTGGTGTGCTGTTGTCAAGTGCCTCAGGGTGACAGTATTGGTTGTCTGATACGGCGTTCCCAACCTTTCTGCATCAAGCCCATGAGGAGGCACCTTCTCAGATAGGTGCAGGCCTTTCTAGCACCCTTCCATCTTCTTCCTGAGAGATGGCATGGGCACCAAAGAGCCATCTGACGTGATTATGCATTGCCTGGTAAATCAGCAAGCTGATTTGTTATCTGAGAAGCTAAGTGGGACACTGCAAGTCTTCAACTTGAGTGTTGCTGATGAGTCAATTAAACAACTGGAGCATCTTTGGACATTGCCTGCTTCTAGTTCACCTCACGCCTGTTTGATAGGACATAACTGAGCTGAAGCTGGCTGCAGCTGAGCACCACGCTGATGGGAGCTTTGTTAGTCAGGCACGTTCTCCTGGGACTTATACACTGATTTAACACCTGCAGGGTAAAATGAACTGGTTTTAGTTCCTGACACGTACAGCAGATAAAAATGTTTTCCTTTCCTACACGTGGCTGCAGGCATCCATAGATGATATAATTGAGCTTAATCGGCAGCGGTGCCTGACCTCCTTCCACAGAGATGTCTGTCCAGACGTGCATATGTGCCAGGGTCCGCTTTTGGGTACCCTTTTATTGCTTATGTGTGGTGACTGGGAATGGTGAGCTCTGGCCATCTGTCTATTTGGGCTAGATTTTCATGGGAATCCTTCGAAACTGTGAAGTGGTGAAATAGATACGCCCCAGCACATATGCCCGTGGGGTATTGATGGATCCGTTCATTTTCGGTGGTTGCTTTCAGTTTTACAAGGGCAAGCCTGCTCTTTTCAGGCCCGCGGCACTTGAGACGGTGATAAGCACGGCTTCGTCTGGTGTCGGGCTTCGTCCTGTGCCCCGGGAGCCCTCTGCTCCTGCAGCGTGCTCCCCTCCTGGGAGCAGCCCTGGGCTCTGCTGGTGAGTGGTGCCGGTCGGGGTGGGCAGCGTTTGACGTGCACAGAGCCCCTCCGGTGCTTTTCCTTCCTGCTGGTGCAACTGCAGTTGTGTTTGGTTCGTGCTCCTTGTTTTCTGGGTGTTTGCACCATCACGGGGCTCGTGTGTCTGAGGAGGACTAAAGCACAGCAGCCTCCCTTGTAAGAGCATCAGGGAAGCTGCAAGAGCAAGCGGGAGCTCCGAGTGTGCTGCAAACACTTTAATGGAGAAATTAATGACCAAGCTAAGAAAAGGCAGATTTTTCATCCTGGGAAGGAAATAAATGAGTAAGTTACTGTAACAAAGTGGTGGGCAGACCTCAGTAAAGGGGCCCAGGAGTTTCCCATGGCAGAAGGAAGCCCAGGAGAGAGGAGAGGGTGGCATCCAGCCCTGTTCATCCCGCAGGAGACCTGGCCCGTGGAGCCGTAAGCCGGGAAGTGGCTCCTTGCTCCCCACCTGGTGCAGGGATGAAGTAACCCCCTCCCCTGCCTGTTCTCCTGGCTGCCCCACCTGTAAGCCTGGGCTGGCAGTGACGGAGAGCCTGGCAGAGCGTGGAGGGGATGAGGCTCTGTTTATTGTAAAACACAGGTGGTCGAGGTCCTCGGCCACTGTGAGTCGGTGTGGGGGCCGTGGGAGGCTGTGGGGATGGTACAGCTCAAAGCCTGGTCTAAATATTTTTAATTACCCTGCGTTTGGAGACTTTTTATAAACAAACCAGTGACAAGCCGCCTCTTTTTCTGTTGCCAAGGCCTGTGCAGAAAATATTTAGATCAGCAGCAAAGGCAAATAATCTTGGTCTAGGGACGTGAGGGGTTTTATTTTGCAGGTTCGGCTGCACCACCTGTAAGCCTGGGCTGGCAGTGACGGAGAGCCTGGCAGAGCGTGGAGGGGATGAGGCTGTTATTGTAATAAAACAGAGGCGGGTGCGGCCCTT
>NW_008794125.1:649695-679856 GCF_000699145.1 Aptenodytes forsteri | reverse complement strand
TGCAGGGATGAAGTAACCCCCCCCCCTGCCTGTTCTCCTAGCTGCCCCACCTGTAAGCCTGGGCTGGCAGTGACGGAGAGCCTGGCAGAGCGTGGAGGGGATGAGGCTCTGTTTATTGTAAAACACAGGTGGTCGAGGTCCTCGGCCACTGTGAGTCGGTGTGGGGGCCGTGGGAGGCTGTGGGGATGGTACAGCTCAAAGCCTGGTCTAAATATTTTTAATTACCCTGCGTTTGGAGACTTTTTATAAACAAACCAGTGACAAGCCGCCTCTTTTTCTGTTGCCAAGGCCTGTGCAGAAAATATTTAGATCAGCAGCAAAGGCAAATAATCTTGGTCTAGGGACGTGAGGGGTTTTATTTTGCAGGTTCTTTTTGCGTAGGCTAGATCTTTATTTATTCTTGGTTTTGTTTAGCGGTTCCCATCATACATAAACTCCGACCCTGTTAAGGCACAGACATGTCTCCTTTCTCCAGGACCATCCAACGCCCCCATGAGCATCGCTCCCCCTCCCGAAAAAGTTATTGTTCCTAGAAAGCAGAGCAGCGCTGCTGGAATGTTAATTGGGGGAAGTGAATAACCACTGCTACCCTCTGCCTAACCTTCCCCAGCCCCCTCTTAACGAGCAAATTGAATTTATTTAGTCATTGAAGGTCCTGTCTCCCTCCCCGGGCAGACTGAAGTGTCCATTGTGCAGCTCCTCATTGGGATTTGCTGCCATTTGTTCAAGGAATTTTTTTTTTTTTAAAAGAAAGGCAATTTTTAAGGGGGTGTGTGTGCCCTTTCTCTTTTGCTGAGGGGAGAGGAGATGAGTTGTGGCACATAGAGGCGGGCAGGGGATTGGGTTTGTCACCGTTGCTGTTCCCAGAGTGACTCGGGCTTCGTGCATGGGAGAGGATGCGCGTGTTTTCCCATCTCTCCTTATCAAAGCCCGTGGAGGAGACATGAAGTCCAGCCCGTGTCTGTAGCGGAGAGTAAAATCCACCGTGTGTCTTGGCGGGTGCTCAGGGTGCCGCTCCCCGCCAGCTCAGTGCCTGTCCTGGGGCCTCGGGTCTCCGTCCCACCTCCTGCTCAGCCCAGCCGGCACAGCACCGGTGGAGAGGAGGGCTGCGGTGGGGCTGCATCCGATGGCATGCCAGCCGGAAGAGGTTTTACCAGCGAGGGCGAGGCTTTGAGGCCATCTGGGAAAACCTGCTAATGCCGCCACAGCTGGCACGGGGGGACTGTGGTTTTGCATCTGCGTTTCCCAGTGGCGAGTACTTCGAGCGCTGCTCTGACACCCTGTCCCAGCCCCAAGCTGTGGTTTTGTGGCTGAGGTTACAGTTCCCACAGATGTGCACAGCTGGCTGGGGAGCTCTGGTTGTGCGGCTGGGATCTGGGCTGGGGCGGGGGCAGCCCCCCTTATCGGGGCTCAGACAGCCCCGTGGCATAAAGGCTGCGGGTTTGAAGGGCTCAGGTTTGCTTGCAGGCTTGAAGGTGGGTTTGTCATCCCAAGCATCGATATTTTTGTTTTCCTGGTCACTGGGCTTCGGATTTACCAGTTGCACCGTTGGATGGGTTTTGCTGGTGGCTGTAGGGATGCAGGTGTCCTGGGATCTCCATCCTGTGCTGGTAATGCCACGACTGTCCCAGATGTCAGAGCCAGCTGGGCTTGGGTTCCTGACCCTTCGCTGTGCGTTGCAAATGCTTTGCTTAGATTAAAACCTAGAATTTTAAGTACAAATGAGATTGGCTGTTGGAGTATCTCCGGTGCCACTTATTTTGACATTGAATTTGTCATACAAGGTCTGCACACTGTTAATTCCCCTCTCTCAGCAGGCTGCTATTGCTTGCCTGGCTGGTTGTCGGCTGCAGGTGTGGGGCTCACTGGGGAGGGGTTCACAGCCAAGAGGAATGTCCTGGCATTTCCATAAGGTGCTTCTGCCAAGAGGACCAGGGCTGATGCGCTTATAAAATCCTAGAGGCTTCAGAGCCGGTGGTAGTGGAGGGGAGAGGTTATGCCTGTCTGCTTCCTTGCAGAATCGAGAACTGGACTTTTTTCTTACATATGCTGATTTTTATTGTCAGCGTTCTGCATTTAGTGTTGTTTGGTCATCCCAAGATTGAGCTGGGAGCCTGACCAGGAGGGAGACTTGTCTGATGGTCTTGGGTGGAGATGGAGGTGAGGCGATGGGGTGTCAGTGGTGGGCTGGATCCGGGACGTGAGTGCTGCTTCCCAGAGCTGGGCTGGGGAGAGGGTGAGCACCAAGTACGTCACTCTGTTGGGTCTCAAAGCTCAAATACCCCCTGTGGTCCCTCCTCCTCATGGTATGTTTTATGAGGGAGTCTGCAGAAAGGAAGAAGGAAGGAGGGTGACGCAGAAAGTTTGCAAGTTTGAGGGGTCAGCTGAACCCCCTGAAGCACCTCTCCTCTTCCACGTGCAAGCCTGTTTGGGGATGAGAAAGGCTGTGGGGAACTGGCAGGGTCACCTTGCCGACTCCCTCCCTCCCTGGTGCAAGGAACTCTTGCATCAGCTGCGACCTGGGGGGCAGATCCAGGGAGCAGGACGTGCACCTGATGCTGTTCTGATGGTCCTGCCAGCGACGGCGATCGGTGGGGTGGCTTCCTTCCTCCACTGAGGTCTCTGCGCAAGAGGAGGTGAGAAATCCTGGGCTACACTAAAGCACACAGCCCCAGGCTGGCAAGGGCAGGGTTTTGCACTGGGAAACATCTTGGTGAGGACATGTGAAACTAGCCCTGCAGGGTCCCCCTGCTCATCCCCTTATCTTTCTCTCCAGATCTGCTTTGTCAGGATGTCTGGGGAGACCTTGCTCCTCTCAGTGGGGAGGACTGCAGGGGAAGGTTTATTTTCATTACTCCACAACCCAGACGTCTTTTTCCAAGCAGAGTAAAATATCGAACCAGCTCACCCTGTGCAAGAGGAGAGGATGGATCCCTTCCCAGCATGGGGCAGCTGGAGCGCCAGGACCCTCCCTTCTGGAGCAGGATGGATGTAGATGCCGTGTTTGGGGTCCAGGGACTGCACGGCAGTGGACAGGGAAATGGGATGCGATTCTCCCTCTGCATGAGGATAGTTTTGGCTTTGAAGCCTGATGTGGAGCAGTTTCTTATGGTGCAGGAAGGTGTCACGGGGACTGACTGCTGGAGCCATGGCTTGCACAGAAATTAGTCTCCCAGGCTACCAGGGACCATCCATCCCCTGCGCACCGCCCCAGTGGCCCACCTTCAGCGCTGGGTGCAGCCTGGCACCCCAGAGGAGGTGTCTGGGGGGACAGGGCCGAGTTGTGTCTCCCAGGGGTGACTGACTCCTCATGACTCCTTTCTCTCCTGCAAAAGCAAACACCCTTTGCCTCTTTGCAGCTGTAGCTGGGTCCTGTGCATGGGCTCGTGGCATCTGGTCACCGTAAGAAGAAGCTCAAAACTTGGCCTTGGTCCTTGGCCATCTCTAGGTGGTCAGGTGTCTGCTGTGATGGATGCTCTGCAGGGTCCCAGGCCCTCGGAAAGCAAATTCCTCATGTGTTGTGTGCTGAGTTTAGGCAAGCAGGCCTGGAAAGTGAGGAGCAGCGCAGCAGCTTCCAGCAGCGGGAGAGAGGTGGTTTGTGGCTGGTCTGATGCTCAGCCCTGCCTCACGCTCAGTCCCTGCCCTTTTCATAGGAGAAATGAAATAATCTGTTCTACAAAGTAACCCTCTGGCAAGCTCTGGGTAGCTCCTGTTTCCCAGCTCTCTCTTCCAAGTGGCATGCAGTTGTTTTGCACTGATGGGTGTCGATTGCTGCCTGCCCCATGTTCAGTTGCACGCCAGCTTCATAGCATCTTAATGTGCAGAAAACACATAAAACGCAGCAGAAGGCAGGTGTTGGATGCTTGGGAAGGGGTCCTAAGCCTCCTTGGCAGCAACAGCCTCTGCAGGACCCCCCCCTTTAGTAGGTTTCGTGTTTGATGTCAGGTGTAAGGGCATTAGTGCTCACGTGGGAACTTGCACCTCCGTGTACCAGTGTTACCCCCATGCTCTGCCCTGGCCAAGGCTCAGACAGAAGCGAGCAATTTCCCATCACTTGGTGCATTTGTTTTGCATAGATTAAACCCCATGTTTCTTCTTCCCGGCTACCTACTCGTTGTCCGTGCTGCTCCAGCTGCTCTCCATCCCCCAGCATCTTGTTTCCACCGGCCCTTGCCTCTGCCCTCCCTCCCTCACTTCTCCTCCCTCTCTTCTCGCCTTTGCTGTCCTCCATGCAGCTGCTGCTTCCCGCTCGGCGGTGGGGAGGCTTTGCCAGAAGAGGGAGAGGTGTGGGCTGGTGTTCCCATGTCTGGGAGTAAATGGGAGAGGCGCCGCTGGGCTGCCTGGATGCGTGGTGGCAGGAGGAGGTGGCAGGTCCTGGCTTTACCCATCCCCTCCTTCCTTTCTGTGCAAAGGAGGGAGAGCGGCAGCCAAACCAGCCTGAATTCTGTGTCTCCCCGTGTTGCATTTGGAGACTCCTTTTGTTGTTCATTTGTATATTCATGATTAAACCCACAGCTGTCCAGTGCTTTGGAGGATTTGGAATGAATTAGAATGACAAGAGACATGGTCTTTACAAATAAAGTAATCATTTTTCCCTGCACTTAGCATTCATCCTCTTTCAAAGGTTCTCTGTGTGACGCAGATTTGCTGCACTTTCATGCCGGGATTGTGCGGAGATGTCTGGATCTTGCAGTCCTCTTTATTTCTGTGGCAGATGTGGGTGTGATGACGTGGGAGGAAGGGGCAGTGTGTTAAATGCTCTGATAGTTTTTAATGGTGTCAAAATCTGCCATTTAAATTGGGACTTTCATGGTAGAGAAGAATTGAAAGGGGAAGACGGGCGTGAAAATTGATGCTGTGGGCCTCCGTTCCTCCACTGCATCCCTGTTGCAGTGCTCCTTGATCAACCTCCCTCGCCCTGGTCCTGTTTCCCCTCCTGCTGGAGCTTAATCCTCTGCTGATGGCATCCCTGCGTTGCCATGGAAATTGCCATCCGGCTGGTCGGGCACTTCACCTCTGCCTGGTGTGGAGAGCTGGAGCTGGATCCTCTGGCAGTGACCCAGCTGGGGAAGTGGCACTGTTCCTGCTGGGTCGGTGGTCGGCACAGTGGTGGCTGGAGGTCAACACGTGCCCTGCAGCGGCAGGGGTCTGGGACATGAGTGGCATCAGCAATCTCCCTGTGTACCATGTTATAGTTGTGGCTTTGACTTTTTATTGTGTGTCTGAAGTTTATCAGTCGTAAGAAGTGGTGGCCTCTGCTCCAGATGGGAGTGTGGGTGGTCAGTGACCTGAAGGTCTCTCTCTGGCTGCTGGGGCTTGGCTTCCATGGCCAAGTGGTCCTTCCAGCTTGTGTTCCTGGGCATTGTACCCTACATCCATGCTACTGTTGCCCTAGTGTGCGGTTCTTTTGGTAAATGATCCCACAACTTATCGTAAAGCTTCCTGAAGTGACTCCAACTTTTGCTCCTCACCCTCCTGGAGTCCAAGAGACCAGTGTGAGATATTTGCCCATCAAACTCTCCAGAGATGCCTGGGACCTCTCCCCTGGGTGCTGTGCTAGTTCCTGGTCCCTTCCTGAGGATGGTGATGGGAATGGCTGCTCGGCATTCCTGGCATGGCAAGAAGGGCATCGGTGGGAGTGGTGGCAGAGGGTAGACATAACTCAGGATGGGCCATGGCCCAAGGTTATGTGAGAACCATGTCCCCAAGGTTGTGGGACCTGCCTGGCTAAGGAGGGATGGGGGCAGCCTTAGGAAGCAGAGGAGCGGGGCTGAGATGGGCTCACGTTTAATGTAAAAGAGGCAATGAGCAAAGCTGTAAGTATTTAAACTAGGCATTCCCTCGAGCCGAGGCTTACAGGAGTGATGGCTGTCCTCTGGTCCAGAATACAGGCACGGACTAATTGGAGATCAGGCTGTGATGAGAACCATGGTGAGCAGCGACTGTGTGCCCTCAGGAAGGATGGAGGGGTGTCTCTGCAGAGAGGAGGAGGAGCTGTCTTTACCAGCTGCAAACATTAATCCTCATGATGTAGCTGAGGGCAGGCAGGCTACCATCGGATCCTCAGAAGGTTGATTGGTTGCAGTGACCTTGTTGGATGTTTTTCATAAGCTCCACCGAGGAGCTTTGAACCTTCACATAACTTCATTGTGAGAGGAAGGCTGTGGTGGGATTTCTGCTAGTTCTGCTCTTTAGGGATCGCATTGTCCAGGGAGCTCTTCAGGATGACACATAACCCTCCTGTGCTGCACGGTGGTGGCAGGGAGCTCTTGGGCATGTCTTGCAGGAGGTTGGTGGTCAAGCCCAGAGGCCAGGTTTCTGGGCGAGGGCAGCTCTTCTGTAAATGACACATAAGGGGCACTGTTATGGCACTGGCAGGAGACAGATGTGTGGGGCAGCTGTGTCCTTGGGCACCAGGGCTGGGTGGAGGGAGGTCCAGTGAATCATGGTCTTGCTAGAGGAGCTGATCTGTGGCACATAGAGCACCAAAGCTGCTCCTGCAGCACTGGGGAGGCACCAAAGGCAGGGGAGATTAATGGGTTAAAATTAAAAATGCTGCATGTGAGATTCCTCACTGGAGCGTGAGAGAAGAGCTTACCCCTCAGACACTTTCTTAATTGTGGTGTTCAAAACCCACTTTCATTACATGAATCATCGCACGTTTGAAGGTGGCTGCTCAGCTCTGGGTGAAAGCTGAGGGTGCCACACCACCAGCCAGCTGTGCATCAGGCGGCATTTTGTATTAAATGCAATATTTGGATATAGCGATCGAGGGCTTCAACCTATGCTGATAAGTCTTAAATGTCTTCTGGGGCCGGCTCTGCTCGCACCTGCCTTGTGCGGGACAGGATGGGAGGCAGCGCATCGTAAGTAACGCTGCGTCTTGAGAAACAGGTTGGTGGCTCCCGTGATTCATTTCCTATAGGGGGAAAAAAACCTCCATTTGCCTGATCCGATTATAAAGGAAAAATGGACTGGGCTGTATGGAAAAGCTGGAAGTCGTGTAGTAGGTAGGACAACCTGGAAAGTGGATTTATTTCTGTGTCTTGTAATTGAAAAGCCAAACAGATGATGGTTGTGCATTCATCCACCTGATTTAAATGAAGCCATAAAACATCAACATTTCCCAGTAAAAAACTGTTGACAAAGTAGCTGCTAAGCTCCCAGAAGCAAAATCACTCTTTGAATTAAATGCAGGGCATGCATTTTGACGAAAGCGGGCTGAGTAAGCCTCCAAGCTTCCTCCCCCTTTAAATAGCAAGTTTGGAAGATAAAGTAGAAGAAACGTTATCTGATAGTAGTTCTGCTTCTGGCAGGGGAAACACATGGGGGACACATGGTTGTTTGCTGTGCCTGGGGTGTTGCGTACATGTTGGAAAGACGCGTGGTTGGGAGGGCTGACGTGTTGGTGTGGGCTGGGCAGTGGTGAGTCTCTTCATTCCCTTTTTTAAAAAGCACGTGCATTGTCATTAGAGGCTGGCTGGGTAAGCCATAAACAGAGCAAAGTTTGCTTAATTGCCAATCCAGATGAGAGAAAATAGTTTTATAGAGATTTATGGGGATAATAAACTATTCAGTGAAATTTATGATATGTCTAGCTGTGATCAGTGAACCTTTAAAGGGTTTATTGGGCAAGGATATTGTCTGCCATGGACAAGTCCTGTGTGGTGCTGGAACAGTTGGACTTGTGCTGTTGGCTTAAAATATTTTGATTTAAGCCACTTATTTGCCAGCTGGTGCCTCTTCCCACAGGCTCTCCATAAATGAGCCCTGAAACTGCACCCTGTGCAAAGGGAGAGAAACGGTGTTCAGTCTCCTCCTAACTTTCATCCAAACAAGAGAGAGAAGAAGCTGAGGGAGATCGCCTGGGGAACCCACTGCAGAGCACCTTCTGCAGTACAAGGCTGGGGCATCTTCTGGTGTTTGTGAGCTTAAAACTGGGATAAACTGAATTTATGTGCCCAAGCCATTGACTTCAGGGTTTCTGATTGTCCAGATGTGCACACATCTTCCTGCCAGCAACTGAATAGTACCATAAATAAAGTCCTAATATGTCCTGAGAAAAAAGGAAAGGGGTGGAAGATGTGCAAGTTGTTGGAAGGAAGGTGAGCATCGTTATGGGGAGGACCCTGAAGTGAGTGTCATCTTCTGTGTCCAGAGAGCGCAGATGTAACGAATAAGCCTGGATTCTCCATGTAGGGACCTGTACCCGTGTTGCACAATTTGTAAGAGATTGGAGAGTGAAAGATGGAAAACCACTGACCTTAACAAATATGAGATGAGTAATGTGCACGTCTGTGGGAGAAATCCCAGGTCCCCTGTTACTTTTGGAAAAGTATCACCTAGATATTAAGATTTTGTATAGACTTTGTCTACTAAATGGTCTCAGAAATCTTGAGGTAAAAGCATGCTGCTTTGGGGTTTTAGGCAGCTTGTGGGTAGAAGAAGCTGCTTCACAGTTAACTTAGATGACCACAGAAAATACCAAAACCTCATGTTCATAAACAGCATCTCTACTTCACTAACTTTAAAGCATGTTTTTCTTTGTAGGTAGCCTCTTCCAAAGGCTTAAAAATGCAAGTTAATCCTTTTTTGTATAATATCCATATGGTGTGTCCAGTTATGACCAGAAAGCCCAGGAAGCGTGTGAGGGGAAGGACGGAGCTGCCTGGGTTTTCTGCGGGAAGCAGAGCGATGTCGACCACTGCATGGTCTGCCCAGCCTGCATGGGGGGGCCCTGTGTCCCCTGGGTGTGGGTCCCACCAGCTCCTGGGAAAGCATTACGGGAGCCTGAGGGTCTCTCTGTTGCTGCGGGGACAGATCCTGCGTCCATCTGCTCATCGTGCTGCCCTGGGCCGGGAGCAGTGCTGGGAGCAGGCAGGTGATATGAGATGCGCGGGGCAGTGGGATGGGCAGTGCTGCCCCATTCTGGCTGCACCCTCATCCCTTTGCAAAGTTGGTTAAAAAGCCAAGTAAATAACCTGTCTCCTTTGCCCTCGTTAACTGTGGTCAGGGGCACCCATGCAAATAGAAGAGGCAGTTTCTTCCTCCCCAACCATAGCTAGTTTTGCCCTCCCTTGGTCCTCCCTCAGCCCAGGCAGCGTTCGGGGTGGCTGGGTTGTACAGAGAGGTGGCTTTGGGATGGGTCTGTGCCCTGAGGTTGTCCCAGCTCCCTCCTTGCTGTCCACCAGCGCAGCAAAGTCCAGATGGGACCTCTGGGCTCTGCAGCAGCCTGGCCACGTAAGCTCTCGCCTTCCTTATCCGTGTTTCATATCCCAATGAGCATTAAGCGTAATTAATTGCGTTGATTCTTGCCCACAGCTGGAGAATTTTACAGGGAATTGTGTTCCTTTCCATTTCTTGCTGTCAGGCTGTGTGGAACAGAAGAGAGCTGAAAAGGGGGGAGCATGGGAGCTACGCTGTTTCCCCTGTCGTTGAGCTCAGCACTTGAGTAGTTACCCAAATGCAGAGCGGGTGCGTGAGTCATGGAGATGGACTTAATTTCCAGTTGTGTTCCCAGTCCTCTAATGCAGATGTGTGCTCTCCGGGTCTGTCTACACCATTTCAGCTAACTTTTCTTTATGCACGTGCTGAGTGCCTCAGAAAACCTTTTTCTTCCTCTCCTGGACTTTTCAAGCAACCAAAGTAAGGGAAAGCTGAAGCTTCAGGCCCTGATGTCCCCAAGTTGGGGCAGTAATTTTACATCACGTTGTCATTTCTGCAAGAGGGGGTTTGCATGGATGGGTCTCTGTCTGTCTTGCACCCACTGCCTACCCAGGGCTCAGCTCGCCGCCTGGCAGGGATAGCCCATTTAATGCTGGCTTCCCACTGGCTCGCTCTTGGAGTCTTCTCTGCTCTGACACTGTGCTGCTGTTTGCTTGCTGATCTGTAGCTCTGCAAAATTCCCAGTACCTGCTCCAGGAAGGATGGCTACTTTTGCTTTTCAAGGTGAATAAGATATCTTTAGTTTTCTTGTCTACCAGGCAAGCACAAAATCAATTTACATGAGAAATTTTTCCCTGTAGCTTTGTGAGCCTGATCTTGATTGGTGGTCTGAAAACTGCCCGAGGTGGAAGCGGCACTTGTACGAACGTGCTTTGGCAGCTGTGATGGGGCTGCATCCTCCGTGGCAGGCAGGGCTGGGTCGGGATGCTCTGCTCCAGGGGACAGTCCAGCGTGCAGCTGGGACTCAAGCACCGGCCAAGGGTGCATCCCAAGATGTGGGAGCTGAAGGAGCTGGCTGGAAAGACACTGGGAGCACTGGGGCTAGCCGGCCTGATGCTGAGTTTGAGCCCTGGTTTTTTTTGGTTGGTGTTTTGTTTTTTTTTTTTTTTTATGAACTTGGCTTGTAAGAGGATTTTCTCTATTTGCAATAAACAAGGATTGTATGAAATGCCTCATATCTGGTGGTCTGTGCAGAGGGTTCAGTGTGTGCCTTGTAAGGAAACGTGGTGGTGGTTTGCTTTTCTCATGTTGTCATGTCTTCCTTCAATTATGGGATAAATATTAATACCACAACCACCCACTAAACAGGCGCTGCCTGCCATGTCTTATCGTCCTGTCTCTGGGCTGTTGGAACAACTTTACAACACCCTTAAGTTTAAAACAAACACACATGAAAACAAGTCCCTCTGGATATATTAGAGCTGACCAGCAAATGTGCATTTCATTACCTAAAATATGCTGGTAGACCCAGAAGAGTGAGTGAGCCAAAGGGAAGTGGACCTGGAAAAGGCTTTGGTACTAGATAAAATAGGAAAAGTGGTTTTTTCCACCCGTCCCCTTTTTCTTCTTGATTCCTCCTGCTATGAATTCCTGGGTAAAGACTTGCATTTCTGAGGGAAACCCGGACGCCAAGCTGGAAGATGCATTGTGCAATGCAGGCACAGAAATGTGGGCAGGAGCGAACCAGCTTGGTTAGAAGAACGTCGTGTGTTTTATTTTTATTTATTTTTTTTCTTAAAGGTGTCGGTGCTTGGATCTGAGTGCCTGGAGTAGATAGCTAATTGGTGTCGTCCCCCCCACGTGGTTCAGAGCCCCGTCAAGGTCCTGCAGTGGGGATGGAGCTTTTGCTGGGCTGGCATCCTGGGGGAACGTGGACAGGGTGTTCCTCCTCCGGTTGGGGTGGTTGGCACAGAAGGGCAGGGACAATGGGGCTGTGTGGACCCTGCATGGCTGGGGACCACGGAGCTTGGCACTGCTTGGGTCTGGCTTGTCCACCACCAGGAATCCACCGTTGGCACCTCCGTACAAGTGTGATCAGCAGGTACAGCTTCAAGGTCAGCCCCATCCATGCAGACATATCTCAGATGAGGACTGGTAACACCCAGCCCTCCATTTATACTGCTTGGTACAAATTGCAGACATCAGGGCTCCCCTTTCATCCCTTCTTGGTGGGCTTGGCAGGAAAAGTGCTCGCCTTTTCCAGTGGGATTTTGAAGGCGTCCGTTAGTTTGCAGTGTTGATGATATCTTCTGGTGCTTGGAAGGAATTTGTCATCCGAGGCCAAGCTGTGCAGTACAAGGATCCTATGTTGGCCCTGATGTGAAGGGGAGGCTGGGGCAGAGCTGATTTCCATGGGCTTTGAAGAGCCACACAGCAAAGAAGCATATAAAGAGTTATCTTCTTTTTTTGAGAAATGTTTTGCTGTTGGATGACTGGCTCGTTGTTAATGTGGAGCAATGATTTTTATTCAGCAGCATCCACATATCCCACTGCTTCCCCTCCAAGAAAAACACAGCGAGCTGTCTCACCAGTTCCACCAGACTGGTCTCACGGAGCAAAACCCGGCTGGTGTCTCCACGCAGGGAGTGTTATTGTATGTGAGAAGATGAGTCACCATCGGTTGCTTGGTCAACAGCAACTGTGTGCATTTTCTCTGTCTGTTTTTGGACAGTTTAAAAGAGGCATGCCAATTCTACCCCATTTTTAGATGAAAAAACAGGTGGGGAACCCATACTTGATCAAATTAAAGAAAATTCCGCCATTCCAGGTAATATTAAAGAACAGTAGCGGCCACGCTTGTAAGCTCTAACGTCAGTTCTTCATGAACCACTTGATGAACATCTCTCTGCCCTCTGTCTCCAGTGCCCTGGGCTCTCTATTGTCATCACCACAGCATCCACACCAGATACTTCACGCTTCACATTTAAGATACCCTCTTACAATTTTATCATCCAGGCTAAAAGGGAATAGTGTAAGCTAGGTGTTAGTCTGAAAGAAAAACATTTTTGCTCTGTTAGCAGCTGTGATGGACTGCTTGTACCGCTGGCTGGGGAAGCGGCCGCTCCCCCCCTTCGCCTGGATTTGCAGCAACACCAGCAGCCTGAAGTGAAGTCGGTGGTTGGTTTTTCATCTTTTTGGGTTTTTTTTTGCCAAAGGGAAAACTCCCTGAAGGGTCAGTGGCAAAGGGACCTGCTGAGCTGAGTAGCCAGATCCCTGCAGACAGGATGTTCTCTGTGTTACAGATAAAGGTGGGTTTTGGTCACGATTAGGGAAAAACTGCAGAAGAGAGTGGTGATGGGGGGAGCACCTTGTGAGGGCTTCAGAAGAGGCAAAGCAAAAGCCCCCACCGTGGGTGTGCATGCACGATGGAGGGGTGCAAAGATGCAAGTCAAGTGTCCCCGTCCCTTCCCATCCCTGTGTCCCAGGGCTCCTGGTGCCAGCCTCCCCAGTGGCAGTTTCACTGCCCCATGCTCTGCATCCTTCCACATGCTGCCCTCTCTCCTGCTTCCCTTGGGGGTTTCTCAATTGCTTAATCATTTAATGCAGGTGCGGAGCGTGGGGTGAAGCCTGACCTATATTGCCAGCCTCCCAGGTTCTGCTTGACACACTGACCCTTCCTCGTCCCTTCTCTGTGCTACCTGCTAGGAGACGACCTCCCGTCCCCCGTGGCTAGGGCTTTCTGTGTGCGTTGGGGCTTCGCATTTTAGAAGAAGAGCATCTGGAGCTTTGTCCATGGTGATTAATGGTCCTCCTAGTGCCTGTCTGGATTAAATTGTGCATGGTTTTCCTGGGACCAGGGAGAACAAGGGCTCGTCCCAGCCACTCTCCATGAGCTCGAAGGGCTGTCTTACCTTGCTGTCGCTTTGCTGACCAAGCGGTTCCCCCCATAGGGCATGGTGTGAGCTGGGGGAGCTCACTCTGCACTCGAGCCCCTTTCCACTGTGGAGCCAGGCCGCTGGGCTGCCCGGACAGTTAATCTGATGGGGGGGTGGTAGACTTTACACGTCTATATTGTCATGTTCTAAAATGTACGAGGCAATGTGCCTGATGACTGGAGAAACGCAGAAGTCTGGCTGATGGGAATCAGGTAGATTCCTGTTAAAGACAAAAATGTTTTACAGCTGCAATTAGTCCTTGTTCTTTCTCTCTTGCAACCTGACTGATGCTGTGACACTGTAGCCAGGCCACACACAGGTACCATGTATGGGGTTTCCCTCGCAGCCCCCCAACTCTGCCAGCCCCCCACCAGGGCATGGCCATGGGGGCTGGGGAGGGCTGCAGGAATGGAGGTCACACATCCCTTCTTCCCACTTTTTTCTCTTAATTTCCCTGTGGTCTTCTCCAGCACCATTGGGACACTGCCAGACTTGGCTGGGTGTGATGCTGGGGAGGGGTGTCAGGATGGGCTCAGGGTTTGAGCAACTCCCCCCAACCCACTGTGGGTTTGGGGGTGCTCGCTCTGCTCTCCTCTCTCAGCTGCCAGTGCCTGGTCCAGGAAAGGTTGGCGGTCATGCAGTCCTGGTTAGCAGGAGGTGGTGTGTCTTTGTAGTCCCATCTCGGGGGCCCTGGAAAGATAGTGGATGTCAATCTCCGAACCACTGGTGGAACAGCCCAGTTCTCAGCGCTTTCTCGGCATGGAGGGATGGAATTGCAGCATCCTTGCATGGCCTTTGCAGTCGGTGACAAATTAGTGGCACCAGCTCGAAAGCAGTTGTTTTGCTTTCACCTCCCGTGAGGTGGGAATCCTGGTGCCTTTCCACTGTTGGGATCCCCAAGAAATTTAGGAATGCAACCCAAGACAAAATGTTTTGCCACACTGTTGGCTGCAGGTTGAGTAAGGTGAAGGGGGGAGTGGGTTTCAGAGGGGGAGTGGACAGCGGGAAGGGCCACGAGAAGGTGAGCCTCAATTTTAAGGGAAAATGAAGTCTTTGGGGAGAGCCGGGGACATGAGCTGACATTTAAGTAGCAGAGGAGAAGAAAAAACTTTCCCCAGGTGCAGATTATCCTGTAAATGCTACTTCAGGGCTGCCTGGACCCTGTGTGTGAAACAGCCAGTGCTTTTGGCCACCAATTTGGCAGAGATGCTGAACCAGGCGGGTGGGCACCCCATGTCATTCTGTCCTGGGGATTTTGGATTTCTCCCTTTCTGGGGAGGCATTTGCTTTGAAGATCCAGTAGGATAAATTACATCTATGCCATTGCTTCCCCCACGCCGCATCCCCCTTTGAAGTGGATGCGCCCTTGCTGCCGATTGCCATGAGGTTGAGCATCCTTTCACTGGCCGCTGGGACCCTGCTGCTTGGGATTGCTAAGGGGCAGGCTGGGGGAGGGCCCATGGTCTTGCTTTTTTCCCTTCCCAGGAGGTATTTCTCCTCCCTGCATCATCTCAGTGTCTGGCAGCCAGGGGTGCGAGAAACAGGAGAAGGGTCTCTGCTTCGTTTTAATGTGTTGCCCCAAACTCGTCGTGTACCCCAAGATCACTGGTGTGCCTGGTCACCCCAAAGCTGGTGCTTCTGTCACCATTCTCCCATGCCTTTGCACTGGGGGCATGGCTGAGGCTCCTCCAGGTCACGGTGATAGCAACTGGGATTTTTTTGGCTTTCCCTTTGGGGGTGAAGGAGATGCTGAGCAGTGCCAAGGCAGAACGCCCCATCCCTGTTATGAGAGTAAGCCCAGACCTTTGGCTTTCTCTACAGAGGATGAATCTTTGGAGAGAGAGATCAGCTAGTTAAAGCTATGAGCTTCTCGTGATGTGCAGCTGGCACACGGCATGAGCAGGATGGGCCATGATCTACACCAGTGTCTGCAGGATGCCTGGTGGTGTGGGCTTGTGGGAGAAGACGACTTGCTGGATCTTGTTTTGAGGTCCCGCATGGCTGCTGCAAATGGTCCAACCCAAACACCGATATCTGTGCGTGAAAAATGCACCAGTATGTTTTTAGTTGTGTGAGTGGGATGTGTTTAATTTGCACTATTTTAATTTGTAAGGCTTTGGATGGGCGCGCTGCTTGTCTGTGCTGAAGCTGCTTGGCGCAGGTGGGTTTTAGCTGCGATGGCTGAGAAACGGGCTACTGTTGTTGGGCACATGTAAACTTGTGTATCGGCACGAGTGACAATAAATTGGTTTTTTTGCGGCAGGCTGCAAAGGGTCCCCGATTCAGTGCTGGCTGCATTTGTTAAAACGAACTAGTCTAATCCAGGATGCAAAATTATTGACAAACTGCTTTTTAATGTTTGCCTGCAGGATGCGATAAGGTGGTGATCTGTACACGTTAGCAGGTTTCTTTATTTAAAATGAATTAATTTGACTCATAATATATGTCTCAGTATATACTTCAACCTAAAACCTCCAGACTTCCTAATTGAGCGGTGTGTACACCAGTGCAAGTATCAATGATGTTGGTTTTGGGTGGCCCCGCGTGCATCTGGTGGTGGCTTGGTCTGCCTTGGCCGGTCCCAGAGCTGTACCAGGGGCAGCAGGAGGTGCTGTGCTCTTTCTTTTGCTTTTAGAATTTTAGGATTTCAAGTGTGGGGGTGTTCAGAAGCAGAATTTGTGGTTATTTTTTTCCTGTCTGTGGAGTAGTTTTGCCAAAATATATTGGATGGAAGTGAGGGGAAAATGGAGACTGGGTTACTTCCCCGAATTAACACTTAGGTGGAGGGCAGAGCCTGGGGATGGAGGATGCCCTGTGCCCTCCTCTGTAGTGGAGCAAAGGAGCTTTATAGAGGAGTGGTGGGGCTGAGGGAAGGAGAACAAGTCCAAAGGCCAGTGAGGCTCAGCAAGGGTCCCCAGCCAGTGCTTGGGGCTGCAGGCGCTGGTGCCGCAGACTCGGATCTAGGACCAGGCACCACGTCAGTGCAGTTGGTGGAGGTTTTTCGAATGACTTGCGCTGCAGTGATGGGAAGAGATTCTGGTAGCCCCAGCTTGCCAGTGGAAGCTCTTACCATAACTCTGGACATGTCATACCTGTTTCTTCCTTTGCTGTCTTCACTCCAGTCATGCTGGGACCAACCTGTACTGCGTGGGCAGAGCCTCCTTGGGCATGTTCTCATCGGCTGGCTTTTCTGTGGCCTTTTACCCTTTTCCTGTGCACGGGTAGAAAGGGAAAGGTTTAACCCACTAAACTAGTCTGTACAACAAACGGTCCTTCTTTCTTCTTTTTGTTCTCTTTTCATATACTTCAGCCCACCAACACGTACCTTCTGTCTGCCAGCCTGTTTCAGGGCACTGGGCTGGTCTGTACACCGGGAGGAAGATGCCTGCGTTGGAGGAACAATGCTGTTTTCTTTTCTGCACTCCTGCAGCAGCTGGTCTGATTAGTTCAAGTCACCACAAGCCAGTATAGATCGGCTGGGCTAACGTTGAACTTGGGCTTGTAATCTGGCTACTTATATCAGCATCCCCCAAATATTGCTGTTTTTACTGGAAAGGTATTTTAGAAGTAGCACAGAATGCCCCTGCGCTGGTGCACTGACCTCATCTTTCGCAAAGGGGTGGGACGAGCATCCTGGCAAAGGGTTAGACATGCTGAGGGCAAAAGGCCCTCTCCTGCTTGACCCAGAGGGCTCAGAAGCACAGCTGTGGGGCTCGTGTGCCTCCTGGGCTTGCAGCAGGGCTGTTGGCATCCTGCTTCTGCCAGTGGTAGTATGCACACACAAGCAGGTGAAGGACTTGCAGTGGACGTGATTTTTGGAAGCTGGATCCTCCTTTGAGGATAGCAGCAGAGATCTTGCCCACTTCAATACACAGTGCTTGGAGAAGCATGCAAGCTGCCTGGGTAACCAAGGAACAGCCCTTGATAACCCCCTGTGCCAGTTGGGAGCGGTAGCCAGGTACCGGTGTCTGCTGAGACACATTGCTTAGTACATTTTAGCTGAGGAGCCCACGGTAATTGTCTCATATTGCTCAAGCCAGGTAGGTCACTGCTAATATTTGATAGATGAAATCCATAAAGACTAACAGACTTTCCTAATTTTGCACCCCGATAGTGACAGATAGGGCTTTGTAATAAAAGTTCAGCAGATTTTTTTATCATGTGATGCTCAGAAGGGCTGTTTTCATTAACTACCTGTTCGCGCCCAGAAAGCAGCATAGCCCCTGGGCTTGGGAGGGCTCCTGAAGGCCAGGAGGCACGCTAGAAGCAATACCCGAATACGCGTGTGCACTTAAACCCAATTCCAAAGCTGATGCCAGGAGGCTTTTTGGAGGAGAGGGCTGGGCAGGGGATCAGGCTCAGGACACCAGTCCCATGGACCATGCATGGCTGTAGCTCTGGTCTACACCATACCCTGCAGATGTCTTCTGCCTGCAGCATCCCCATTCTCTTCTCCCCAGTCCCACCAAATTTTAGTCATTTTCTATGAGGAACAAAGTGCCCCACTTTAGAGCCTTCCCAAATCTCCTGTTGGCATTAGGAGCCTGCATTTCCTCTTATGAAAGTAGAAGGGATGTAATTTTCCCTGGGCTGAGCCACAAAATCTCTGTCCCTGCACAAGGTGGTGTCTCAACAGTCTCTCCCTGGGTCTCTCTTCCCAACCGCCACCGCTTCTCGTGTTCTAACACTTTGCATCCTCTCTGCATCTCCCACCATCCACTTTTTGCTCTGGGCAGAGAAAATGAACCTGTAGGTGCAATCACAACAAGGAAAGGTGGAGGTCCTGGTGTCTGGCCTGTTGCTTGAGTTTTTTTCCCCAGCAAATACACTGCATGCGGGTGGTGGGTGCCCCGTTACAGTTGCACAAGCCGGGGCAGAATAGAGAAGGGATTTCTTCAAGGGATACCTGTGGCAAAAACCAGTCTGAAGCCTCTGTCCCCTGCTCTGTGCACTGGGCTGTGCTGCCCAGATGTCATCCCTCGTGGGGGGACGTGAGCTCAGTATCTTGCCCCAGACCACACGTACAGAGAGACCAGACTCAAAGTCTCCAGGTACTCTGGATCCAAGTTTGACTCACCAGTCTGTGCTGCCTGGGGGTACTTCCCTCTGTGAATATATAGTGGTTTTAATTAATCATCCTCCCGTAGAAACTGTGTATGTAGCTGCTTGTGTTAGCAAGGTGCGTGTTTGAGTGGGGTAGCTGTGTCTCTGTGGGTGTGTTATCCTACATAAATATCTTTCTGTAAATAAACATATAAAAGGATTGCTGCTACGGGATGTCCCTGCAAACGAGCTCTCAGTATGTCTGCCAACCCTCTCGTATAAATAACCTCATTCAACAAATAAAGGGCTAAGTGGCCCATCTGGGGATGGGTGTGCTGGGCCTTTGAAGGGAAGCTGGGGATGGTGGAGCAGGCGGGTTCCTCCAGTGCCTGCAGTCCGGCATTGAACCTCCCTCCTAGCCCCGGGCATGCTGGGATGGATGGAGGGTTTATCCACAGTGGGATCGGGCTTCAGTGGTGGCCCTGCCTCCCATGGCACAATGACTCAGGCAGATCATGGCACGATGACTCAGGCAGATCAGAGCAGGCATGCGATAGCATTGTGCAGGGAGAAAGGACTTCTGGTGTTCTGCTTTGCTAGATAAGGAGCTGGTTTGTTGGGCTTGCTGCTCCCGTTCCCACTGCCCCGGCTCTCAAGGGATGCGGCAGTGGATGTGACTTGGGGAGTTGGGCTGCTGGCAAGCACGCAGCTCAGGTCTGGATGGGGAGCCCAGTGCCTGGGCTGCCTGGGGGCATGAAGGTAGCTCTGCTCCCAGTTGCGACAGTGGCTGGTGAATCAGGAGAGAGCCAGCTCACAGCGCCCGAAGGGAAACCCAGTTTGGCTTTGAGAAGCAGAGCTGAACTTGATGAGATGACAGTGTGGGGTTGCTTCAGAAAGGCAAAATGGAGATACCCAGTTCTGGAGACGGCCAGGCTGCTTCTGCATTTCCCCCTGCTCAGTGCAGATGTTTGTGCCACTGCAAAATGGAAATGATATCCGAAGGCAGAGCTTGGGCACTGGTGCAGGACAGCTGCTTCCCAGCCCAGAGCCCGGAGAGCTGTGACGTCCTGGTGGCTCTGTCTGAAAGGACTGCAGATCACTGAGTGGAAGCCAACCAGCCTGTTTAGTAAAAAAAAAGGCTGCATAGGACAGGGCCTGCCATGGATGGCTCTTGGCTTTGCAGGGGAAAGCTATAATATGCTGGTGGAGTCAGAGAGGGGATTTGGATGAGGAAAGGTGGGAAGAGAACAAGGAAAAGGAGGAAGGGGTGTGAGGGAGCAGAGTCCCGGGGCAGGAGGGGGACAGGAGCGGAGAGGGGCTGGGGGTGAGCAGGAGGAGCACCCTGTGTCTGGGACCCCCCTATATGGGCTCCCATCATTTCTCTAGTGCCACTTGTCATCATATCTCTGGTGCCACTTGTCATCATATCTCTGGTGCCACTTGTCATCATATCTCTGGTGCCACTTGTCATCATATCTCTGGTGCCACTTGTCATCATATCTCTGGTGCCACTTGTCATCATATCTCTGGTGCCACTTGTCATCATATCTCTGGTGCCACTTGTCATCATATCTCTGGTGCCACTTGTCATCATATCTCTGGTGCCACTTGTCATCATATCTCTGGTGCCACTTGTCATCATATCTCTGGTGCCACTTGTCATCATATCTCTGGTGCCACTTGTCATCATATCTCTGGTGCCACTTGTCATCATATCTCTGGTGCCACTTGTCATCATATCTCTGGTGCCACTTGTCATCATATCTCTGGTGCCACTTGTCATCATATCTCTGGTGCCACTTGTCATCATATCTCTGGTGCCACTTGTCATCATATCTCTGGTGCCACTTGTCATCATATCTCTGGTGCCACTTGTCATCATATCTCTGGTGCCACTTGTCATCATATCTCTGGTGCCACTTGTCATCATATCTCTGGTGCCACTTGTCATCATATCTCTGGTGCCACTTGTCATCATATCTCTGGTGCCACTTGTCATCATATCTCTGGTGTTGGGAGTTTGCAGCTCTGAACTGCCCCATCCCCTCCCAGGCTGGTTCAGTCCCTGCTCAGTGAGAGGGGCTGCCGCAGCAGCCCGGCCCCTCTTCCGTTTACAGGGGCACAGCTGGGACCTCTCACAACTTGAAGCTCCCGGCAGAGAGTCGTTTACACCTCCGTTCGCGACTTGTGTGTCTGTCTGTACGCTGGGGAGCACTCTTGCCTCTCCATGCACATCCCATGGCAGATGCTCAGAGCGCGTGTGCTGTGCAGCACGCGCAGGAGTCATGGTGAGACCTTCCCATCAGTGGTGTAGCTTTCCTCCCACTATTCACCGACTCGGAAGCGATTTTGTGGACAAGCCGCAATTTCAGTTTGTAACCATGATTTATCAGCTCCACAGGCCGGAGTTGCTCCATCAAATGCTTTTCCCTGGCTGAGTGTTTTTGTTTCAGGGTAGAGAGAAGAACTGACGTTAAGGTAGGGCGAGCTGTGCAGCTAGATGCTCCTAGGGCATTTTGAAGATATCTTACCCAGAGCAACTGTTAAATTTCAAGACTCTGCGTGTTCAGTGTGAACAAGTGAAGAGTCGCTTTGACTCCCCTGTTTTTTGTGGGTGAAGCTTTCAGCAACAAAAATGCCCCTTTTTCTTTCTCCCTTCTCAAGAGAGGGAGGAAGGAAGGTTGGGATGACCACTGATGCGCTCAAGTGGTTGTGGAGCAAAAGCACCTCTTTGGAAGAGCTCATGGACTCATTTTCTTTGCTGGAGCTGCAGAGCTTCCCTGCGAGCCTGGTGGCACTCGGGTGCCTCAACACAGCAATGCTCTTGCTTGTTTTAACGCCTGCCCCTTCCTGAGCTGCCTCCCAGGGCCCTGTTTCAGAGGTGGCCGTCTTCACCCTGTGGCAAGTCTGGATATGAGGCGGGTTTTGGCTGGCGTGGACCACCCCTGCCCTGGCTGGCAAAAGGCAGGTGCTGGGCTGCATCTCCCCTGGCTGCTCCCGGCTGAGGGGGATGCTTGAGGCTTGTTTTTCTTCCGTGGGTGTACTTTTCTGCCTGAAAAAAGGTGCAGTGAAGGTAGAAATACTAAAGTAAAACTATCCATGGTTTATGGCTAATTGGTTTGACTTTGCCTATGCCCAGTGGAGGAGCGTTCTTTGAGCTGGGCACAGGTCTGGGCTGGGGGACAGTGACCACGGGCATTGCTACCTCCACTGTGCCTGAGTGGGCATGTGGCAGCTGGCTCTACCCTGGTTTAAACTAAAGGCATGAGATTAAAAGGGCTCTGACCTGCTGGTTGGTGAGCTGGGATGAAAGCAGTGGTCTCGAGCCTGGCATCCAGTAGCTGCCATCTGAGGTTGTGATTATCTACCGACCGAAAAATGTTTCCTTGGAGCTCCGGGAGAGCAAGCCGGGAGGGTCAGCTTGCTCTTTTTAATGTGTTTCTAAGCACACGCAGGGGATGCAAACTTGCACGCTCTTCAAACAGCGGGGAGAAGAGGGTAGGATGTTTTGTCCTCTGCCAGTGCCATTTGTGGCAGGAAGGACCAGCTTCTCAGCCCGTCTGCTAGTGCCAGCAATGTGGAGGAGCCAAGTGGTTTATGCTGTCCTGAGTTGGATGCAGAGGTCTGGGGACCTGATGTTCTCCATTCCTGGAGTTTTCTGAATGCCGTTCAGCTTTTGGTGGCTATTCTGGGTACCTTTTGAAGAAGGTCAGCAAACAGAGTGCGCGTGCCCATGTCTTAAACTAATTCACAGGACATGGTCTCTGATGCAGCAGCATGGCTGAGCCCGTGCGTAGCAGCAAGTACAAAAGTAGTTTGGTTGTGGCCAAGGAGACGAGAAACCTCCCCAGTATCAGCTCACGGAGGGGCAGCGATGGGCTGGCCAGCAGCAGGGGCAGGGAGAGGGCTCCTTGGGAGAGGGCTCCTGTGCTTCCCGAGACAGGCAGCCCTTTCTCTTGCCCCACAGTATTCACCGATTTGTCCACTTGATACTCGCTGTTATTCAGCCCGCACATTTTGAGGAAGATCTAATGACAGAGGTCCTTGGTGGAACCAGAGGCTGAGGGTAGATGGCAGTCTGTGGATCTCAGTGAAATGCCGAGCATGGCTGTATGGGACACAAAGCATGCTGGAAGCCCTGGAGAGCTCTAACTGCAATATTTGGAGCTGTTATAAGCTGATCAAAACCAGATTATCTGTGTTCATCAGATATCTTAAAGGGACCTTCTCACTTCCTTGGGATGTTGTTATGAGGCCGTGACCGCCACGTCCTCATCTGATCCAGAAGGAGGTAGCTCTGAGCCAAGAGGAGTAAGGGGTGGGAATGAGCAGCCGTGGGGAAAAGCGCTGGTGGTCCCATTCAGTGCTACTGCTCAGAGGTGTTCCAGGCGGCCCAAGGGAGCAGCACGGTGTTAAATATCATTTTAATGTGGACAGCATCCCCCTAAATGAAGCAGAACGCAATATGAGATGAATCAAAACTGTGCTAATGGTGGAAAATGTACATGGCTTTTAAAAACTAGTATTACTGTGGGATTCAGTCTGTGTGTCACAGGAGACCTTGAAAGGTTGGCCCTTTGCTCAGCCGAAGAAGACAGGAGAAAAACTCCCGGCTGCTGAAATGTGCCCTGTTGAACTTACGGTGGTGGGGCAGAAGAGGGAGGGAAGGGAGCAGTTACATGGGGCAGAGGGAGAGGTTTGCCTAAGGGATACTCAACCTGTGCTGCCCTCCGATCGGCAGCAATGGAGAGAAGGGAATGGGGGAGAGCAGAGGGAGAAATCTTCTATCGCCATCGTTGTGTTGGGGTAAAGGGAAAGTCAGACTTTCCCCCTCCTTTAGAGTACCCCATCCCATGGATTTAAACACTGGCTTTAAGAGGGGAATAAAAAATAATGAGGACATGGATAGATGGTTTCTTTTTATCTTTACAGCTGAAGAGATAAATGTGTCATTAATTATGTGACACAGCTTTGAAAATCATTATATCTCTCTGGTTTTTTTAAAAGGGGGTTTCAGATTTCTGTCTGGGACTAATAAAGAAGGACAATTTTAAAAAACTTTAAAGATGATCTGTAGGGAGAGAGTTTGCTGTCTTAATTTTCTCTTCTGTAGATGAAGCTTGTTCAGCTCTCCTGTCTCTTGCCTAGAGTGAGCGTGGGTGTGTTTGAAGGAGATGCTGAGAGAGGGAAAACCAGGGGGGCAGCCTGTGAAGTTTAATAGGAGAATATGGGCTTTCGGATGGGTGGGGGGTGAGATAGGGCTGCAGGAGGGGGAAGCGTTGAACTCTGCACCCCTCTGTTCCGAGGAGAGAGGAAATTAGAACGGTTAGCATCACTGAGTAAGCAGTTTGCATGTTTTTCTCGAGGTCTGCAGGCATCTGCCTCCTGAGCTTAGTTCGATAGAATGGGCAGAGGATCAAGATGGGTGATGTTAAGGACAGAGTTTGAAGTGGTGGGTTAGTTGCCATCCCCATCCCGGTTGCGGGCTGGGTGGCTCTGCTGATCCTGCCCGGGGCTGACCGGAGGAGTTGGAGGTTTTGCACTGTGCGAAGCCTTGGTGGGGGCTGGTTTCTCCTCGAGGGCTTGGCTGGGTGTTGGCTTGCTTTGCTGCTCTCCAAAACTCAGCCAGCGCTGCTAGCGAGTTCACTGATAGCCCATCTGATGCACAGGCGAACACCCAGGAAGGTGCCTGTCGTGCAGATGGTGGCTCCCTAGCTGGTGCTGGGGCTGTGCTGGTCAAGAAACATCTCAAAGAAAAGTGGAGTTTCTCATCAACAAGTGGCTCACGGATCTCTGGCCTGAGACTTTCTGCTTGCAGTATCAAATTGAAAGCTTCTGGCTGGAGGTGTTACTGGGTAGAAACAAACCCGAGAAGCCTGATTTGAGTTCACCTTCTCAACTGCGGGTCCAACACAATGAGGAGCTGTGGCAGGCTTGGGTTTAGCCTGAGCTTATGTGGGAGAGGGGTTGGAGCAGGCAGCCTCATGTGATGGTTGGGGGTTAGAGGGGATGCAAACTCACTACCCAAAGTCAAGAGCTTCTTACTGCAGTCTGTTGGTGAGTATAAAAGGATGTGGCAGTAGGACAGGCAGGGAAGTTTGCTTGGGATAGAGGGAAGAAGTGGAGAAGTGTGAGGTTGATCCCTATCTGTGGTCAAATCCTTGTGCCAGAGCCAAACTGGGGCCAGGGCTGTTTTGGGAGAGCAGGTGGCGGTGGAGTCTTGGGCACCCTCTGGAAGGAAACCTTGATCCACAGACAGAGAAGCTGGTTTTAAATAAATGTTTTGTAATATTGGACATCTTAAATGGGGATTTCCTGCAGATGGCTTGGAGGATGCCGTGGCAAGGTCTCTTGTGTCAGGTAAAGGTGGAGTCCTGCAAGTGGGAGAGGAGCAACACCTGTGCGTTTGCTCCCGTTTGCAGAAATCTAGTGGTTCTCCTGCTTCGTGGATCTTCGGGATGCTAACCCAGGCAGGGTGTGTACAGCAGGGTTTTCAAAGGAGTAATAAGGGCTTTTTTGTACCAAGAAGTGATTGGAAATCCATGAGCATTAGGTGTCTAGCTGCTGTAAGTGCTGCAAGGAAGCCCAGGCAGCCTGGTGCTTTCCTGGCCTCCTCCCCAGCGTTTGGCAGTGGCCGCAGGCAAGGGGCTGCCTGCAGCAGAGACGGGCTCCGGGGCTGTAAACATGCCCTGTTTGAAAGCGGAAAACCGTGCAATTTGCCAACACCTGAGTCACTGGCGCAGCAGCCGTAACCTCAGTTTGCGGCGTGGCGGACGGTAGCGGCACTAAGTGAGATTTCATTAGTCAGAACAAAATGTATGGCCAGATGAAAGCTGTGGTGGCTGCGGCTTTCGTAGTTAATTTGGGCTTTAGATGCATCTCCGTTTACCCTGTGCGTTTCTCCGAAGTGGCTGTGTTGGAGGTTGCAGTGGTGGCTAGTTATTTGGAGGAAATAGCTGGTCCACGTAGCTCCACTGTGAATTGGTGCCTGTGGCTCGGGAGAACTCCAGCCTTGCAGTCAGTGCTGGATCTGCGCAGTGCCGGGGATGCACGCTGCGGGGCTCGACATGTTTAGTGCACTAGAGGCTGGGATCTGTAAGCTGTGTATCTGCAGGGCTCAAGCTTGCATGGCGTGATGTGTCTTAAAAATGAGCTTGCTCCATGAAACGCCAAAACTTTGTTGAGGTTGAGCTTGATTCCTGCTCTGTATTCTGTCCCCACCACCTGAAGAGCAGCCTGCAGAGAGGGAATTGCTGTTTCGAAGGGAAAAGCTTTCCAAAGTTTGTTACCGGCTTGATCGCTCACTTGCTGCTGCTGTTTTGGTGAGGAACCTGCTGCCCTGCCCTCTGTGTGTGGGGCCATGGCTGGGGGAGCCGTGGGGCACCACAGGTCCCGTTCTGCAGCCGGGGCTGGCAGAGGGACGTGGGAGCTCTGACTTTCTCCCACCCAGGGACCTGCCAGGCATCCATGGCCATGCACCGCAGCTCATCTGCACAGGCAGAGCGGCTTCGCTGCTTGGCGTGAGCTCTGCCTTGAACGTGTCCTGGCAGGAGGTTCCTCTCCTCTTTCTCAGTCTCTCTGTGCGATGGGCATTTCTCCTGGGCAAGTGGGTATGTGGGGTGAGGAGCGGAGAGGGCTCTCAGGTCACTGCTGCTGTGCCCATCAAAGACCATTGGCTGTCTCAGCCAGTGGCATAAGGGATATTGTGCTTTGCAGTCGCCATCGGGCATGGGCAGGGGGAGATGGGGAGCGCAGAGACGTGGCAATGAGGAGGACGGCATGGCAATGGTGGCCACCGTATGAAAAGGCAGCAGGGAAACATCCTCGTGAGAAAGGGGGGAGGAGGGAGGTTCCTGCTAGTGTCAGTGCCCTCCCCCTCCCTCCAGCACAAAATAAATTTTGGAAAGACATCCCAGAGAAACACGCTGCTGAGTTTGGGTGGGTTGGGTGTCTAGAGTACATGGTGGCTTTGTGATTTTTATGACATTCATCTGCACACTTGCTGATGAAAGGCTAATAACTCCCGTATGGGATCTCTCGAGGGGATTGCATCTTGCTACCAGAGATGGGCTGCAGGGAAAAGCCAAGCGGCTCAGACCCCTTCTGCAGGGGGGGATTTTTCTTCTGCCTCATGCGTGGTGGCCACGAGTCTGACGCAGCCCTTGCCCGTCAGAGCCTGTTGCGTCTTGGCGTCTTCCCAAGGCGAGGTGATGCTGTGGTTCCTCCTCCTCCTCCACCCTGATGGAGGGTGGCCGGGCAGGCTGGAAGACCTGCCTGTGGCAGAGCAGGATTAGGTCACCCTCCGCGGTGGCTCCCGCTGTGCGGTGGCTGCGTTTGGCAGTGGTGGCCCTGCGTAACCTCCACCGCAGGTCCTGCTAATATTTGCTTTATGACATATCTTTGATAATGTTTCATGTGTGCCCAGTGAGGCCCTATAACTCAGCAGCGCCGTTCCAACCGGCATAATTTTAGACCAACAATAACAAAAATAAATCACTCCACACTTTCCATCGAGTATATATTTAGACATTACTGTACGTGAACCACCAAGAAGAGAAAACGATGTGTTTATTGGGGGCCAGCCTTGCACCTCCCAGCGCATGCCCCCATGCCGGTGCTCCCCGCACCCCGTGATGCTCGGTCACACTGGGATGCAGACCCCAGGGTCACCCCTCCAGGTGCCTGTCAGCATCTCAGTAAATCGTGGAGATCTCCGTGCCCTCGCTCAGCGTGGGCTTGAACTTTCTCTTGAACACAGGGGCTCAGTTGAAATCAGCAGAGCCCACCCAGAAGGTTTTGGCGAGGGGAAAGGGGGAGGCACAGAGATGCCCCCTGCGCGGGGCTCCCCCTTCCTGCTGGCATGGCCAAACACAGGCTCTCATTTACGCTCCAGAGCAGCATCCCTTCTCCTGACGGCTGCCTCCCCAGCCTCCTCCTGGCTGTTATTTTAAACACGCCAACCTCGGCGACCACCTTTCAGCTCCAAAGTTGTCTGAGAAAATAAAAGTGTGAGCCCGCAGGGTTCTTCCCTGCTGCTCTCGGGGAGGCTGCGGGCTGCCCTTTGCTGCTGCTTCCAGCCTGTTTTTGATGGCAGCTTATGGCAGTACTTGCTGATTAGCTTAAAAACCTCAAACATGGCCTTGTCGGCTGCCCATGCTGCAGGAGGATCCAGGGAGCGCCTCCCACTGCAAAGGGAGATGCTGTCTGGTTTGCAGCATTGCAGGGCAGGTAGGCAGGTGATGTGTAAATGAACATGGAAACAGATACGCTCACTGCTCTTGTACTCACCTGAGCAAAATGACTGTTCTCAGTGTGACCAATCTAGCGTTTTTTTAAAGGATCTAGTTGAGTATTTTTTTCTCCAGTAGAGCTGGGCATGTGCGGGAGGTGATGGGACCCCTTGAAGTATGGAAAGCCAGGTACCCTAAATCTTCTGTTGCTTTGGGATATGTGGATGGTGGTGTCTGGGAGAGGAGGTAAGACATGGCTGAGATTTTCTCAGCTCTCCTAGTGAAGAGTGCTTGTCTGTGGTAGTGCTTGGGGCTGCAGGGATTGATACCAAATGGTATCAGATTTTTTCTTCTTATTATTAAGAGTTGGTGTTTTGTTCCTGTGTGTCAGGATACAGACAAAGCCATTCTTTAGTCTCTCTCCCATGCCTGGGACTAGTCCCAGTCCTACACCAATTCCCTACCGTGTCTCTTCTTCTCTAAAGCCCTTATTACCAGTTCTTGGTCTGGCAAGCACTTCCAGTCCCTGACCTTTGGGTTCATGGTGCTTAATGCATTTACTATGAAATAATCTCCAGGTGGTTGCATCTCCTGGCACGTGTGGCTGTGATCTCTGTGGCACACCATCCTGCACCCCCTTCCTGTGCAATCAGAGGCTGGAGAGTTAATTTGGGACTGAGCTCTGCTGCTCCAACTCCTTTGCTGAGCTGCTGTGAGCCTGGGGGGCTGCAACGGGCCCTTTTGCTCTTCATGTTCCCCCAGCCTTCCCTGCTGGAGCTGAGGAGGGGGAAGTCCCAGCCCCAGTAGTGCTCTCAAGCCACCAGTGTTGGTAACTGTGCTCGTGCTCAGCGCTGCCTGAAGACAGGACACGTCCCTTTTTGATTTCCAGCTGGCTATGGATTAACCCCTGTGTATCCAGAGGGAATTCCTACCAGCTCCCAGCCCAGCAATGGCAACAGCGGGTGGGCAAAGCAGAGTGAGGCCTCAGGCTCTGGCTCCTTTCGTGATGCTGTTCCCCACGGCAGGGTGCCAGCGGAGCCAGGCAGGGGCACGGTCGCACACAGCTCTACATGCATTCTCTTCCAGAGCCCCTTTGCACGTTGCTGGTGCTTGCAGGGTGAGCCAGGGTTCGGCCAGGGTCTGCTTCACCCTGCTGCAGTCCTCTGAGCATCTTGTGGCTGCCCACCCAAGCCTGGAAAAGCACAGTGGATTAGGAACACTCCGTGAGGGAATGGCGATGGGGTCTGGGGTGTTGTAGTCTAAACTTCTGCCTCTAAAAGCAGCATAGTCCTGGGGTGCGTGCGCACAGGGAGGAGGCAGCTGGCTGGTGCTCTGGAGGAGACACAGTCTCAGCTCAGCCCAGTTTTGCTGGTGGCCTCGAGCAGCCGCTTGGCCTCTGTGTGCTGGAGAGCCTTGTCTCCATGCTGAGATGCCAAGCCCATGCGAATCGTGCCCGGCTTTCCTCGTGTATGCATACAGCCCTAGAGCTGCGCCGCGCTTTGCTTGGGTGGAGCAATGCTGGAGCATGAGTAATAATCCAAACCAAACTACAGCTTGGCTCTTCTGTCTGCAGTGAGTCTTTGGCCTGATCTTGCTTTGCCCTGTGCAAAGTCTGTTTTCCACCAGGACACCCACCAGAAGAGAATGCGGGAGTGGTTCTCGCGGTTTTAAGCCCAGTACAGCATTAGGACCAGGCTTAGATGTTGCAAAACTTTTGAGGATGCTTTCCTCTCCCCGCAGTGCCTTGAACTACCCCGGCAGCCCTGCTGCTCCTGTCCCACGTGGGCATGCAGCGGTGATGAGAGCTGCCAAAGCTGCAGACCTTTTGAGTCAGAGCTGTTGTCCTGCTGCATTGCTTCTTTGTGGTGTGGATTGTCACCTGCCTTCGTTGACCCCCAATGGGACCTCGCTTTAAAATCTCCTGGGGGTCCATCACAGCAGAGGGTGGGGGTGGAGAGAGCAGGTGTGCCTGGGGCAGTGGGAGGGTGGTGGCTTGCCTATGGGCAGCTGCCTCGAGGCAGCCTGAGTGCTGCCCGGACAGCAGACCTCCACCCGGGCAGGCGTCCTCGTGGTGAGTGACCAGCGCAAGGAGGAGAACAAATGCACGCCACGGAGGATTTGCTTGTGGGAGCGTCTTGCTCTGAGATTAGGGCAGAGGTTGCTGCAGGACCTCAGTGGAGGAAGAGGTGGCTGTGGCCTCCAGAACACTTGAGCCATTTCACCTTTGAAAGCAGCTGGCCCTTGTTTCCCTTAGGGGCTGGCTGGGACACCCCCGGCACGTTGTTTGGAGCCGGGAGATGTGCCTGCTCCTGCAGGATTCACCCAGAAGTTAGACCATGTAAATGATGGGTTTTTCAAGTATCTCTCCCCCTAGACAGCTCAGTCTGGAAGCAGGCTGAGGGCTGGCCTTGCCCTGCTAGTTGTAAGGATCATTCATCTTTGCTTCAAGGCCTTCACAAGGTGGGCAGAGGCTTTTCACAGTAGCTCGTGGAAGCCAATGTCAAGGTTTCTTTTGGCATCAGTGAATTTCAGATAAGAACTGTAATTGCTGCTCAGCACTGTAAATCTAATCTTTTTGCTCCTGAGCCTGAACTTGCCTGTCTTGGACTATAAATGATGTGCAGCAGTAAAACGCATGCACATCACGTTTGCTTCAGGGCTGTTCCTGGGCATTTGCAATCAAATATCATTAAATCAGCACAGTTCATAGCCTGCCATCAGTGAAGCTGTTCAGGTTTGGAAGTAGACTGTGCCCTGGGATCTGGCTGTGCAACTGCCTTTCAGAAAA
>NW_008794125.1:625450-648915 GCF_000699145.1 Aptenodytes forsteri | reverse complement strand
TGGTTTAGTGGTGGACTTGGCAGTGTTAGGTTAACAGTTGGACTTGATGATCTTAAAGGTCTTTTCCAACCTTAATGATTCTATGATTCTATGATTCTATGAACTGCTTATATTCAGTAAATGCTCCACTGAGTGGGTCTTTTCACCTCAGCATCCCTTGCTGGGTAGAGCTAATGCCTAGCAGCAGGAGTCTGGGTTGCACACGTGGCCTCAGCTATGTAGGAGTGTTGCCTTGGAGAAGTGTGGCCGTGCAGGAATGGCAGCACCCGGCAGAAGACCTGTGGTCTCTGTATCTGGCAGGAAAAGTAGCCCCTGCCACGGCACAGAGAGTTATTCCGAGATGTCCACTGGTCTCTGAGATGTCCATGGAGCCAACCCATGCTGCTGCCTTGTTGGCTGGGGGCTTGGATGATGCTGCATGGTCTACATGGATGATGCTGAATGGGTCTGCATGGCACCACTGTAGGAGAGCCGATTTTCGGCTCTGCCCTGCTCAGCTGTGGAGGCTGTGGCTCCATCAGCCTATGATTTGTCATAGGCTGATTCCCAGAGGGACCCTGCCCTCATCCCTGTGGACCTGCCCAGTGAGCACCGGGCCTGATCCTGACCCTGATTGTGGGTTGACGTCCCAGCATGACCTCAGACCTGCCTCGTCACCACCAACTTGCTGGTGATCTGGACTCTTGGTTGAACTTGACCGTGATCTCCAGATCTGCTCTGCTCCTTGCAGGGGAGGGATGATCCTGCCCTGCTGGCCATGAGGTCCCCCTGGCTCCTGGCCCTTGCTGCACCCCAATAGTTCCCACTGAGGCTTGGGAGCAAGTTGGAAGTGCTGCTTGGGACTGGTAGCAGCCTCCCCAGCATCTGCTACAGCAGAAAAGCTGTGAAACCACAGAGCTTTGCAGGGATCACCTTCAAAACGCTTCCAGACGCCTCCGGTGTCGTGGGAGAGGAGGTTCTCACGCTGGGTTATGGTGAGGTCTTCCCATCTGGAGAATGATGTCGCATGTTTGCTGCAGTGCTTTCCCCCCACCTGGAGCTGAGCTGGACACTGAGCTGGGTCCTGCTGTGGCAGAGCAGGTCACAGCTGGCCGGAGAGCAGCACAGCGGGTCAGATGGAGCAGGGTGTTCTCCACGCCAGAAGTGGTCCCATCTCCTTGAGGTGCAAGAGAGTGCCAGGCCACCCGCAGAAACACATGAGCACCTAAAGGCCACATGGAGCAGGATGGCCCCGGGATACCTGCTGCCTGCTGGATCCTACTGGCCATCTCAGAGAGGAGCTGCCCTTGGCCTTGGCTCCTGCTGAGCTCTCTTCCCTTGGAAGGGGTGCTCATGCTGGAGCAGGACTGCTGCTGGAGAGGCAGAGGCTGATGCTGCTGGATGCAGACCTTGAGTTTTCTGGCTGCTCAAGGTTTTGCAGCTGACAGAGCATCCCATCTGAGCGCGGCCAAGCTATTGGCAGGAGTTGGGATCTGCAGACCCCAGCTGAGCTCTTGCTGCTGCTGCTGCTCCTCTTCGGCCAAGAGCTTGGGAGCAAGAAGCGAAGAGCTGGGGGTCCAAAGGAAAGCAAACACTGCTGAATACTCAGTGCCGTGGTGGCTTTATGGAAAGGAGTGTGTCCTTGCGGGCGAGCACAGGGGCAGGCAGAGTGCCACGCTGCCTGGGGCATGTGAGCCCCTCCGCCGGGTAGTCACCCTGGGGAAGGTGCCAGCACTAATGTTGCAGTACAGGCATCTCTCTTTGGGTGTCTGGGGTGCATGGGGAGGAAGAGTTTGTTCCCCACTGTGATGAAGGACCAAACCATCCAGCTCCCCTCCCATCCGCCGAGCCCAGAGCAGCGGGAGCTGGTCCATCCTCCACGGCCGGCACTTCTTGAAAGAGCAAATACTGAGCGTGCAAACCCAGGGTAGCCTGGTATCTGGTCTGTTTTAAAAATAACTCTTGTTGAACTCTGTTCCCATACTCTCCTTGAGAGAGGAATTTATTACCGATGTGCCTATAAAATTAGTTGAGTGCTTTTTTTTCTCCCCCTCATTAATATGAATGTGGCAATGACAAGTGGGAAGGTTTGGTTCCCTCGGGAGGAGAGATCTCACAGGCGTCCTCAGCGAGTCTTTCAGATGGTACAAGTGCTGATCAAGGAGCAGGGAAGAAATAAGTTGCTGTAATTCTGCCTCTGTAGGAGGAAATTAATGAATTTCTGCCTCTGACGTGACAACATAAACCCCAAACCTCCAGAGACCCCCTTGTGCTGCTGCCTCTCCACGTGCACTGTAGTGGGGGGCTGCATTTTAATACACATGTAGATCATGGATCTGGGTGCAGAGAGTGTAAGTATGTGTGTATTGGTGCATGTATACATGCACGCACTTGCTTTTTACCCTAGAAACATGAATTTTTATCTTTTTTGGCAGGTTTCTCAATAACTGAGAAAGAGTCAGAGGAATCTTTTATTTTTTTCAATTCCAGGTTTAAAGAATGTAAGTTCTTAATTTTTGAAAGTCTCTTTCTTCCTAAGATTGGATTCTTTGGGTCTTTAAGCAAAATAAAACCAAAGGATCAGGCTTTCCCTCCTATTCAGTGGTTCATTCCTGTTGGGATGTCACGTCTGTTGGTTCTTAGGAATCTTTCTGATTTCTAAAGCATAGACAACATTTGAATTTCTGCTGTTGGAGGACAAGGAAGTGGAATATGATGTGTTTGGAGATGAAAAAAAAATCATGTGTGTTATGCCTTAAAATGTACTCTATTGCCCTAGATTAAGCCAAGGGATAAGGTGGTGGTGGTCAAGAGAAACAGCTCATCTGTGCGAAAGTTCAGCGGGTGAATTGTCTTTTAGCCAGGCAGCGACTGTCACATTCACGTGCGTTTCCTGGGCCGGGGCTTTCACCAAAGACCTGGAAAGCTGTGGGGTTTGGTTTCCAAAGCCACAGAAGAAAGGTTTCCTCCTCAAGCTGCCTCTGTTGGCGTGGGACGCAGCAAGCCCATGGTCGGTGGTGTGCACCAGTGCTCCCGCGCTCCTGGAGTGTTTGGACCCAGCCTGGGGCTGACCTCAGTGCGTTTACCTCCAGTGCTGTTCTGCTTTCCACAGCCCGCTTAGCAAGATGTGCACTGGGTTTGGGTTTATGGGGTATTTTGAGGCCCAGGAGGCTCTTAGATGAAGAGGGATGGTATTTCAAGCCTTCTTGGCTCGTTCAAAGATTGCTGGGGATAGCAGGCAGAGGTATCCTCCCTTGGACAGAGGAGGAGAAGTGTCTCACCTGGCTGCTGGACCGACTGCCATGATTGACCCGAAGATGGGCTTGTCTGTTCATCCTGGAGATGTGCAGTCTGGGTCTCTCCTGGTACTTGCTTTCTGTGGTTGTGCCAGGGCACCACAGGCCATCTGCAGAGTGCCAGCGGGCTGCTGGCTGGGATGGACCATCGCTCCCGTCTGCCTGTGCTGCCTGTTCTCTGCACAGTCCTGTCCGCAGGGTCCACATCTGTATTTGGCAGCTGCTCAGCCCTGTAGTTATTCTGACATTTTCATGCTGGGCTTTGTGGCCTTTAGCTGCTCTGTTGGAGGAAGCTCCTATTATCTTTTCTCAACACAACACAAATGCTTGCTGCCTCCTTCCTCCCAGCCAAGAGCCAGCTGGGCATCACCAGACAGCTTTTCCTCAATAGAAGATGCCTCCCTCTCAGCCCCAGTGGGTTTTCATACCCTTATTTCATTCGCAGGTGCCTGTCTCTGCAAACAGGGTCTGTTTTGCCCAGCTAGCTCACGTGTGTGACAAGCATGGGGCAGTTTTGCCCTGTGCCCACATGCTTGCAGGTCAGTGGCTCCCTGTGTGGGCTGGGCAGCCCTGCCAGTGGGAAAACTTGTCATTTTACTATGTAGCGCTTGCATTTTGGGAATGCGTTTTGGGAGTGTGTTTTGGGAATGCAAGCATGCACTGCAGGCTCTGTGCTTGAGATGGCTCTTTCTCGGTGGGCCACGAGGTCTGCTCTGGATGCAGCTACTCCATAGCATCCTTTCTGCATCCGTGGAGTTTTCGGTGTCAGTTTTGGAGTTGTCAAGGCACTCGAGGCACCCTGGCTGTTAACCAGAGTTAACTGCATTTGGGCAGGAGCGGTCCGTTGGCAGGAATGGGTGGCCAGCCTGAAGCTGCCTTGAGAAAGGAGGCGTAGTCCTATGGCTGAGGTAAGGTAGCTCAGGCAAGCTGAGATTGACACTTCTGTACATTGCTTTAGCATTCAGCGTGGTGAGACCCAGATTTTAATTTAGAGCACGTCACCTGGACATCCTCACCGTGCTGAACCCTGCGGAAAAGGAGGGGTGTCAATTCACCCCTCCCTGCTCGGTGGTAACGACTCTTTGTGCCTGTTCCCTCGTTAGTCATGCAGAAGATTTGTACTGCAATTTTTTTTTTTGCAGTAGCTCTTGTTCTTAATTACAGGGGAAACGTAATCAAAGCAAAAAGTGTCATAAGCGTTGTTGCTGCTGTTCTCATCTATGACAGGCAGCAATGACAGCAAGTCAGCTTCTGTTTCCACTTTCCTTTGCTGGTCAATGAAAAGTGCAGGGAAGTCCCTTGTCCTCCAAGCTCTCTTCGATCTGGGTGATCGGGACCAGCTGGAAATCAGCCACACACTTTTCCCAGGGTGCTCCCATGTACTGCATTGGCAAGAGCCTACACATCACCTAGGTGGGAAGAAACCAGCATTTCATTGTTAAAAGGAGCTGCAGGACATGCAGATGTCTGAGTGGAGATGATACACATCCTGCTGCCATGTCCTGCAGCACTTGAAGTTTTGGGGTTAGAGTGATTGATGAGTTTAATTCAGTCTGGTGTTCCCATCCGGATCTCAGCTGCTGGATTGCTCAGTGCTAACCACAATGTGAACTGGTACCCAAAAACGTCTTGCTGTGAAGATGGAAAACCAAATTTATCCAGACAATCAAAGTCTCGCATGTGAAAGCAATGTGTGCTTTGCTGTGCTCTTCTTGCTGCCCCTGGGTAAGCAACCTGCCTTTCCTTCATTTGATGATGCCTCTGATATGAGGGGTGAATGGGAATGAGAATAATTGCTTGGTTATTATTTTTGCACAAACAAAACTTGACTACTGGGTAGCTGCAAGATAATTAAGAAAATTTGGTGGTGGTATAATGTGTAAGTATCTTGCTCTCCTAGATAATGATCTAAGAGAGCACCTCCCTGCCTTAGACACTGATAGCTGTTCAGGTCAGCTTATAAGGTGCAAGGCTTATGTTAATTTTAAAACTGATAAAGATGAACGTTTCTTAAATCCTTCTGACTTCAAATAGTATTTGTACTACAAACAGTGCTACAAACTATGAATGTGCCTTTCATCTGAGGAGCTCCCAGCAGCCAGCAACACACGAGGCAGCTGGAGTCCTTGTCCTCCTTGCGAGAGGAGGCACCTCTGCAGCAGGGCTGGGAGAGCAGCGGCAGGAACGGGTCTGAAGGGGTTCAGTAAACACAGGCAGGGCTGGGCACAGGAACTCTCTCCTCTTTTCAAGTGTAACTATTCAACAGTTGTAACAGAGGGGGAGTGGAGTCATCAAATAGAGCAGATAAAATAATTCCAGATTTGAGCAGAAATTATTGATGCTGTGCTCTGGATGTAGGCTTATCCTCACCGCCCAGAGGTGAAGATGATCAGAAAAAGGCTTTTGAGGATGCTCTGCTTTCTCCCTGAGTGGGCTGAGGCTTGGTGGCTGTCACCGGCCATGGGAAGGTTTGAAGGCAGTCGTTCGTACCTCCTTAAGCAGGCTGCCTCCCTGCTAGGGAAGCTGCGTTGGGGTAATTACGTGGAGGTGGATCAGAGGCAGCCCAGCATGGTCTCCCTGCTGCAGTCAAATGGATGTTCGGCTCAGAGCAGTTAGTGGTGACTGTTGGGAGACACCCCCATACTTTCTGCTGCTCCGTGGGTGCCAGCAGAGGCTTTCCCTGCAAAACAGCTTCCCATCAGAAACTTGCTCATAGGTTTTTAGAATGACCTCATGCACTAGTCTGAAGTAGGATTGGGTTTTGCATTTCTTCTTTTTCATCTTCACTGAGCGTCTGCTCAGATTCTTCTCCAGGGTTATCAGACAATAACAGCTATGTTCTCCAAAACAGGATCACATCCCTGTCTCAAATGTCACAGAAAGTCTGGTGGTTCCAGCCCCTTCCACCTCGGGCAGCAGCTGCTGGGAGCCCCAAAATGAAGGGGGACAGGATGGCGGAGGATTGGTATAGAGATGGAGCTCTCCTCCTGTAAATAAGTGCTTTGAAACCTGTTCTGGGTAACCAGGAAATTAGTCATTTCCATTCGTTAGCATTGGGTCTTTATGAAAGCAGGTGATGGTTTTGCTCGCTCCATGTGAGACACCTGCAGCTGACGGGGCCGGAGCTCTCCCAGCAGCAGCTGTGAGGACTAGGTGGCCAGGATGTCCCCACAGCACTGAAATTGGGGTTATGCAGTGTCTTGCCCCCGCCGTGTAGCAGCCTGCTGTGGCGGTCGCTGCGTGGAGGGTATTCGCTGGCTGGTGCCCCTTGCTGTGCTGCAAGGGGCTGTCCGGAGCGCAGAGCTCAGGGCTGGGTGGCCGAGCAGCTGCCACCACAAGAGGCGGAGCTGGATGTCCAGAGGTGACGGGGCAGGGCCAGCCGGCTGCTTCAGAAGTAAAGGCAGGGAAACGTGCTGCTCCCCGCTGGGCACCAGCCCCTCCTGCCCCAAATACTCCCTGCCCGACTGTGCTGCAGGCACAGGGCCATTCGAAAGCGAGCTGGTCCTCAGTGCTCAAGGTTGGGATGGAGCAATGCTGCAACATCCAGACAGGAGCCTGGAGAATTTCAGGCTTACTTTGCATTTCCCAGATACTTGTCAGCTGAGGTTCCCAAATCACGTTTCAAATAATAGGCAATTTGTCCTTTTACTGCCCCTTTCGGGCTTGCAAATGCTATTTTCCTTTTCCACGGAAGCAATCCTGTGTGCAGAGAGACTGCTTGGCTTCTGCGGACATGCACGGCGCAGCTGAGGCTGGAAGAGGATTTATTTAAGAGTCCCTGTCCTGAGTTCACCTCTTTATGCTGTTTCTGCTGGATTGGGGTGTATGACTCTCCACAAACAATAGCAAAGGCAAAATAAGTGTGGAAATAGATGCTACATGGAAACACACTGGGTGATGGGTCCCAGCCAAGCTTCAGATCTGCTCCTGGTGTCAGGGTTTATGAATTGCTGTTATTTTGAGAGGTTGCTTTGTACACTTAATAGGTGTGTGATTGATCCTGGTGCCCAGGAGATTGGCTGTTTTCATCAGGTCATTTTTTATTTATAACCTAAAGCAGCTGGAGGTTTCCTCCTGGAGGGAGTGGAGGTCTCCGGAGTCGCGCTGGGCCGATGGCAGGGATGGGTCCTTCTGCCATCTCCAGCTGGCTGCGAGTTGGCATCGGGGTGAGTCCTGAGAGCTGTGGAAGCTCAAGTGGGGGGCTCCCTTGCCCCGGCATGGGGACAAAGCAGAGGAGAGCCCGGTGCCGGTGCGGGGACCTCTCAGCCTTGTTTGGTTTCCGCAGGAGCAGCTCTGGAGAAGGACCTCCACCTCCTCCCAGCCCCTTCTGCCATCTCCAGCTGGCTGCGAGTTGGCATCGGGGTGAGTCCTGAGAGCTGTGGAAGCTCAAGTGGGGGGCTCCCTTGCCCCGCCCCGGCATGGGGACAAAGCAGAGCCCGGTGCCGGTGCGGGGACCTCTCAGCCTTGTTTGGTTTCCGCAGGAGCAGCTCTGGAGAAGGACCTCCACCTCCTCCCAGCCTGCAGCAGCTCTCGCAAGGAGAGGCTGTGCCGGGAGAGATAGCGCTTGGGATGGAGCCTGCTGTCCCAAAGGGACTCCCCTCCCTCTCTCGCCCAGTCCCTTCCCTACCCATCCACCAGGTTAAAAATAGCTTTTGGGGGTCTTTTTAATCTGGAAAGCCTCAGGCTAGTGGTAAGACTTGCTGGGAGAGAGAGGGAGCGATGTGCCTGAGTGTGCACGCTATTCAATTAACCAGCACGGTGTAAAACATGACCAAGCTCCCTGTCCCCCTCGCCCAGACTCAATCAGCTATCCCTTTAATGAGGGCCTGCCTCGTGCCTCGGTCAGCTAATTAAAGAGACCATGCCAGTAAGCCGTGGCACCAGGTTGACGGTGGGGAGCTTTTCTGAGCAGGATGTGAAGGGAAGAGGGATCACGCTGGCAGCAGCTGCTTGGCTGGGGGCCCTGTGAATTCAGCTCACCCCCACCGAGCTACTGGAAATGGAATATCAGGTTTTAAAACCCAGTTATAAATATGAGCACAGGAGCTGATGCAACCCCGGCAGACAAAAGCGAGGTGTTTAGAAATGGGAGACTGCTGGCGGGGAAGGCAGAGCTGCCCCGCTCCCCCCAGCTGTGAAACCCGAGGCCGCCCCCCCGGCTGCGGAGGGGCTCCCTGCCGCCTTCCACTCCCCCCACCGAGACCACGTATAAGGAACAACTCTGGGCTTCAATGAGTGAATTAGCCCGTGTAATTAGCGGGCTAGATTCACTCTTGGTTCTCTCTCCCTCTAACAAGTGTGGGACTTTCCCTTGTCAGCCTATATATTTATATATACATACATTAACATAAGTGTGAGCTGTCATCTAAGCAGCTGGATGCCCGCTCAGCATGGGTGATGCTTATTGATAGATTTTGTTGGGTGCTGCTTGTTCAGTTCCCAAATGTGATTGCCAGGATCAGCACTGCCCATCTCTTCTGCAGGACCCGATACCAGCTCTGGAAATGCGGTACTTCTCCCAGCAAGGCACAAAACCTGCTCCTCTCTCTCCCTCTGATAAGATGCGATATGCAAATAATTCCCTTGCTAGGGAATATTTATTAAGATTTCCCCTGCTCAGAAAGAGTGGTTTTCAAGGCTGTTGCTGCTCTGCCCACGGGAAAGTGCGGTTGCCTCTGAGTCTTAGGAAAAATCTGGGGGCATCCAGGTTCCCCCGTCCTGTGGTTGGTCTCCTCTGCTCCCACGCTGCTTGCCTTGCCGCCCCTTTGCTTAGCAGCAGCCAGCAAGCCCTTTCCCCTCCCTCCGTGGCACGGTTCAGCTGCCGGGGTTGGCGCGGGGGCTGCCAGCAGCATGCGGGGGCTGCCAGCAATGCTCAGCAGCCGCCTGTGTTGTGCTGGGTGGGAGCAGCATCCATGGGGTGTGTACCCAGCTATAGGTGAAGTCAGACACCAACAGTAGCTGTTGGTAGAAAAAATGACTGTTTCCCTGGCAGCGTGCTGCCTGCGTTGGGCAGCAGTTTGTGAGCCACGTGGAGCATCTTGGTTCCCGCCTCTGAGAGCAGATCCATGCCAAGGTGGGGCAGAGAGGGGCTGGATGGGGAGGAAAGGGTTTCAGGGCAGCGTGCTGTGCCCCGGCAGCACCCATGCGTCTTTTCTGGCTGAGGTCTAGTGTGAGTTGCGTCTGCGGTCAGCTCATCACCTGCAGTACTTCTGGGGTGGAAGTACCCAGACCGGACCACCTCTGCTCCTGGAGCCTGTGGCTGCTCTGAAAATCCTGTTACCTTTAATAGAAATAATGTCCTGGTCTGACTGGGGTAAATCAGGGTCTCAGTGGATTTAGATGTGGTGAGGCCCTCGCACTGTAACCTCTCCAGTTGGTTCAAAGAAATGACTGTAATTTGTTAGGAATAGGTCTTTGTTTGGAATTTAGTTAAAGAAATTTGCACCTGTCAAAGAATATTTTAGGCTGGTGTAGAAGAAACACAGAAAAGACTCTCAAGAATAATAAACTCTGTAGGTTTCAAAATAATTTGTTGAGCAGCCTAATAGTTCCTGTGAAGTTCCTTGCAGGACTTCCCCACAAGGCATTTAACAGCAGGCGGGGAAGTACTGGGAAGCAATGCGTTCAATAAGGTAGGAAGAAACAGAAGTGCTCGGGCGTGGGGGTTTCTGGCTCTTGGCTCTGTGCCGGCACCCGCTGTGCACCGCACCTTTCCATCTCACCTATTTTCCTCTTCAGCATATGGTTTTGTTCCTTTACAGCAGGTACTCCCTGAAATGGGAATGCGGCACCAGCCCATGAGTCTGTGTAAAATAAAATGCAAACCCTGCTGTGGCTCCTGCAGCCCAAATGCTGCTCCTCGTGCTTGGTGCGCGTTTGTCTTGCAAAGCATCCTGTGACTTCATCCCTGAGCGTCTGCTTTGGGACGCTTTGGCCAGGTTTGGTTGTGTCTGCGAGGGGCAGAGCTGCAGCCCCCAGGGAGGGCAAAGAGCCGACGAGGAGATGTTGGTGCCAGCCCTAAACCCGCTTCCCCTTCAGGGACATAGTAGTTGTCGGAGCTGCTGTTCGGAGCACTGGGGGCAGCTTGCCTGCACACCCTGCATCCCCCTGCCCCGTCTGCAGGCGCTGCCTGTTCCTGGCAGCACTGATGGCTTGCTGGGCTGAAAAAGATGTGCTGATATAGGTGAGGCATGTGCAGTCACTCTGGTATTTTAAGCCCAGCATCACCTAAATCTCCTCTGAGCCCGGGTAGGAGCCACAGTGCTTAAGCCGCCTGGGTGTGTGTCTAGCACTGGTGCCTACAGCTGGAGGGTTCAAACAGGAGCTGGGGTGCAGCAGCCAAATCCTCCTCGTGCATCCATGTGCAGAGTCCTTTAGGTGTCGCGCTGGAGCGGTGAGTCCCCCTGCGAGCCCTCGGCCTCCGCCTCCTCCTCCTCCTCCTCGCCTCCCGCCTGGCCCTCTGGAGACTTCGGTAACTCTGTCTCCTGGCGTCTGGCTCGGGGCGAGTCACGAGGAGCTGCGACTGCCGCATCGCCTGGCATGCCGTGGGGCCGCCGCCACCGACACGTTAGGAAGGGGCTGGCACGGCTCTAGTCTGCGGGTTGGAAACAGCTTTGGGGATCTATTGAGCTCGTGGGGTCTCCCGGAGTGCTGCCCTGGTGCCGCTCCCCCCCCTAGCTCATGGGGGGCTCATGCTGATCCCCGCTCTCCCGGGAAAGGTATAAATCACTTTCCCTTCATTAGCCAGCCGGGTGTCCGGTTACCCTGGGCTCCAAAGCATCCTCCTCGCGGGGCCGTGTGCCGTCTCACATGCCGACAGTTTGCTCAGGGCTCTTGGCCGGCTTTGGGGAAAATCTAAGTTTACTGGACGTGTTGTGGGTAACATTTTTGGGGCAGAGGGCTGGGAACTCCCGGGGCAGAAAAAAGCATCTCCTGTTGCTCGATGTCCCATGTACTGGTGATCAAGCAGAAATCCAGCTCTGGGGTGGGATGGAGGCTTGGAAGGTGTCAATACCGGGAGCTACTCCTACTCTGCATCTGCTCCTAACCCTCTCCCCAGGATGGACTGTCTGTGTCTTCTGCTGGCTCTATCTCACCCTTGGTTTTTTGTCCCACTGTTGCTTTACCTCTCAGTTTTCCATTTTCTTGGCCTAATTTTTCATTTTCTTGTTCCTTTTGCAGTTTGAGCCCTGGTCCTTTCTCCTCCCACTGCCAGCTCTCTGTCTCCCCCTGGGTCCTGAGCTGGCCCCTGGGTCCTGAGCTGGCCCCTGGGTCATGCTGCCCCACGGGAGGGGAGAGCCCCGGGCTGGAGGAGAAGCTGGGAGCTCTCCATGGGGTGCTCCTCTGGGTGGAGGGGATGGCATGGGGGGGTCTCCAGGAGACCCACAGCCCAATGTGGCACCGCTTCAAGCAGAGTTGTCCAGGTGTAAAGTGAACTGTGTTTCTGCTGACACATTAAATTGCACCTCCAGTCCTCTTTCGGGGCTTGTCCAGCCGGCGCGGGACACATTATGGACCCAGCCTCGCGTGCCCAGCCTGCACCTTTGTCACGGCTAAGCTATTTTCGGGCTGGCTCATTTTGTTCCTGCCCTGGCATTTCCAGGGTGAGTGACATCAGAGGCTCCAGAGCTGAGCCGCTCTAGGAGGGATTCAGTTGTGGAGTGCTTGCGGAAAGATTGGACCATTCAGTTCAAAGGTAGAAGATCCCTCTTATCTGGAGACAGTTCAAAAAGCCCAGAATTTCTTCCAAAACTCAGATTATCTGACCTTGGGCATAAATGCTCTGCCCCTCTACAAGGCAACCCCTACCAGGCTCTGTGTTCTGGGAGGGGGCTCGCCCCAGCAGCAGCCAGCCACTCAGGGCCCGATGGGATGCTGTTTGGGGGGGCTGACTCTGGTCTCCCTGACCTGATGGGTGGCCCTTGGAGCTACCAGGTTTGCAGGAGTCCCGATGCCAAGTGCCATGCCTCTTCCTCAGGTCACCCTCCTGCGTGGCAGCATGTGCAGCCCATGTGTCCCGTCATCCAGCTGAGGAGCGTGAGCAACACGTGTGCAGGTGGACGAGAGCAAGGGGAGGCAGAAGCTGCCTCACCTCCCGGGGTGGTGAATTCAAGGTGTCCCTCCACATCAGCAGAGTGTGTGATGGCTGGAGGAGGACGAGGCAGCAGGTCTGGCCCTATAATCCCAAACCAAGCGCCTTGGGTATGGCCGTCCCCCTTTGCTCCAGCGAACCCAGTGGGCATATCTCTTGCTTGCAACCTGCCTGCCTTCTGCCACCTCCCCTCTTCCCAGGAGATGCAGGGTTGGCTGAGCCCTCTCAGCGGCCCTGGGTCGCCAGTATTTGCAGCTTGAATTCTCGCCTTGCAGGTCTGAGCTGTCTCTCCGGTTGTGGTGGCTTTGTTTCCCCTTGGTTCACAACAGAAGATGGATGTGGGACAGCTGCTCACTGGGGGAGGCACGTCTAGGTGTGGAAGGGGCAGACAGGTCCCATTTGACTTTCCCTTGTTAGTCTTAGCCGGTCCCTAGAAAAGCCACCATTGGCAGGAGGTGTCAGTGCTTGAGAGGTGATGAATGTGTCGTCTGTGAGCCAGGCTGGCTTCACAGACCACCTGGATGTCTGGCCTGTGGAGCACGGCTAATCCCCCAACCATAGGTCGAGTCTTGCTCCTGCTCTGTGGGATTTTTACCATCCGTTTCAGCAGACAGCGGGGACTGGGGCTAATCTGGTTAGGAGAGGGAGGAACAGAATAAGCAAATAATGTTTGTGGCTTCTCCATGGGTCGTTGGCTGCTTGGGAGAAGGAAGCTGTTGTGTTGGGGAGCAGGATGGCTCCCAGGGAGAGGGGACCCCCATGGATTTCAGCCTCTTTCCATGAGGCAGACTACAGTGAGAGGGGAAAGCAGAGGGGAGGAGAGAAGCTGCATGGATGTGGTGCCACGAGGAGTGGTACAACACCTGATGCTGGCTAAGGTGCTCCCAGGACTGGAGCACGGTCCGTCCCGGTCCCTCTGTGTGCCGCGCTGGGTGCATGAAGCACCACCAGCAGCTGGGACATGGGTGAAACAGAGAAGACATTCCCGTTCCCTTTCCCTTTCTCAGCAGGCTGGAGGAACAGATAGAAGCAGGTTCGGTGCTAGGGATGTGGGAGTGCAGATGCCTCTCCCCTCCTTTCCTTTCCTCCTGCCTTTGTAGTGTTTTATGGGGTCAAGCAGGTTCCCCAGCACCTCTCTGCAACCCTGCAAAGGGAGGCTGATGGCTCTCCTGCCCGTTGGGAGAGGGGGAGGCCGAGTGCAGCTCGCTGGGCTTTTGGGACCCGCGCGCACTCCCAGGGTGCAACGCGTGATCCGTGGGAAATGTGGGATGGTGGCGGGAGGGGAAGGGTGTCCCCCCTCGCCCCTCCGGCCGCTGAGCGTGCGGCGAATTCCTGCCGGCTGGGCTCATGTGAGGGTATTATCCCTGGGATGAGCTCATGCGTGAAGCGCGCGGGCTATTTGTGCGATTCCGGGTGCTGGGGGCACTGGTGGTGGATTCCCTGGAGTTATGTGCAGTTGCCATTTCCACGCATTCCTGGGTTAACAGCCGATCGGGTTTCGCTGTTCACAACCCCATTGAGTGCTCAGGGCGATGGCTCCCGATGCTGGCGAAGTGGAGCGAAATCCCTCGGCTGTCTGGCTTTTGCTTTCCCAAACTGTGCCTTCCCCCTTCCTCTTCCTTGATCTCCTCCAGACCCTCCCTCCTGTCTCCCATGGAGTTGAACATGTTGCAGGTTCTCCTTCCCCTTCCTCGTTTGTAGTTGAGCTCTAGTTTGTGATGCTGGTAGAAGCTTGGTTGAGGTTGTCGCTGTGTTGCAATGCTCGGAGGAGAGCTCCTGTGCCCTTTGCTGGCATGCGGACCAGGCTGGTGATGAGCCACTGCACCCATCAGTGCCCTTGCTCTGCTCCGGTGCAGTGTCCTGCTCGGCACGAGGCAGAAAAGCAGGGGCTGGAGCAGGGTAATTCCCTGCTGCCCCTTCATCTTTTTTTTCTCCACTCACAGGAGGACCTCAGGGAAGGTGGACAGCCGAGGAAGGAGTCTTGGCTGTGATCTGTTTATAATTTAGCCTCTAATAGGTCAAGGATGGGACCAGCCCTTTTAGGCCATAAGTTGGAGGGTCAGGTCATCTCAACCTCTCCCACGAGAGGGTCTGCCAGGCTCTGGGGTGTCTGCACGCGGCTGCTGTGCCACCCATGGCAAAGGACGCTCTTCAGAGCTGGGCTTCCTCAGCTCCTAGCTCTTTTCCCAGCAAGGAAGAGGCAGGGGAACCAGCAGGGCCATAACTTGCAGAAAATGAGCTCTTCTGGGGCTGGTGGGTGCCCGTGTGCCGAAGAGGCTCTTGGCTGGCACCAGGCTGGGCTGTGTCCCAGCATGCAGCTTGCCTTGCCAGCCGGGGTGGTGGCCTCCCTTGCCTACACCCAGCCGGCCGGCTTCATGGGAGCACTTGGGGAGAGCTCGGGTGCATCCCCAAAGGGGTGAAGCCAATGCATGTAGATCAACTACATCTAGTTTAGTAGCAAAGTGGCTGGAGTCTGTTCAATCGCTTTCCAAGGTCATCCCAGCTTTGAGAGGGAGCATCTGCGTGGAAGCTCTTGGCTATGCTGGCATCTGCCCTGTAACTTCAGGGGGTGAATTTATGCTCTAAAGCAGCGGCTTGCTCTGCCAGCTTTGAAGTGACCTTCAAAGCCAGTGCCAAGCAGGGAGACCACGGAAGTGATGGTGGGGAGATGCCACTGCTCAGATTTCCCTGATTCCAAGTCAGGGAGTGAGGTGAGTGAGGAAAAAGCCTGATCACCCAAAATGAGTTTCCACCCTGAATCCAAGGATCTCTGAGACCTGCAGGGAAGAATCAGCTCATTGCTTGGGGTCGTGCAGGGGAGCACTTGGAAAGAAAACCGTGGGAAGGTTTGACTAGCGTGGAGTCTGTGAATTTTCTGCTCTCCAGAATATTGAAGGTGTTGGCTGAGCCTCAGGGGGGTTAGTGGGCAGGTGCTCTGCAAGTAGAAGTGCTGGTGCTGGCTCTCACACATCCAGCCCTGAGAGCCGCGAGCGCGTCCCCTCGCTCCTGCTTGCCTCTGCAGGGATGGGAACCGCATCCCAGTACAATGGGGAAGAGTTGCTGGTCTGAGTGTTCTCTGGATGCTCTAAGAAGTAGCCTTTTCTAAGAAAAAAAAAAGTGCATGAATTGCCCTTTTTTGGAGAGTTTCTGTGCTGCTGGTTTGTTAAGATGTGAACAAGAGGTGTTTATAACAGCAGCCTTGGAAAAAATTTGCTGAAACTGTATATGTTGAATGGGGCAGAGGACTAAACTCACAGAGACTGATTTTATCATTCTTTCATCTTCAGTACATTAAAAGCAAAAGATGGAACAATGTGAGTAGATAGAAAACGTGGTAATGGCACTTCAGAAAAATCACCTGTAATCGTGGCAAATGTGTGCGCGCTGCCTTCTGCCTGCGCTGCCCTTCAGCAGCTAAACCCTAACTATTTAGATAAAGGCATTAGTGTGCTGTCCTGCTCTTCTGGTGAGGGGATTGCCTGGCATGTTGTTATATATATATACTAGCTGTGCATTACAGCTGTGTTAATGTTGTTACGTGAACCTTTTTAATTTCCTGCCATTCATTTTTTTTTCTGTGCAACCTTAGGATGCTGCGAGTGAAGTTTCCTTTGTGTATGTGGGTGTGTGGAGAAAGAGAGAAGGAGGAACGCGGATGGTTGGAAAGGAGATGCTCGGCAAAGCTCCCTGGTGAGGGAGAGAGATCAGAGGAGACGGGGGCAAGCTGGGCTCCAATACCCGTCCAGAGTGATGGAGGGAAGATGGAAAGAAAACACAGCCTAGGATCAAACACATGAGTGTGCGCTGAGCGGTGCCGATTCAAAACTTCTCCTTGTTTAGCAGGAGAGAGGTGAAGGGTGTTGACATGTTAAGTGGTCGCAATTAGGCCTGGGAGTTAACACCTTATAAGCGGGACTGGGGGCAGTTGGCACCTCCGCGCCTCTGTGTCTGCAGGCTCGGCCAAGACAACAGCGCAAAGAGGCTTGTTCTCAGGCTTTGGGGCTGCACTGTTCATTTTTGACATCAATAAAACTCTCCTGGCTGCCGGGCAAGGCAGCAAATCCTGCTGAGGGTGAAATGGGAGTCCTTCAGCAGTCAGAAGAGGCAAGGGCTGCAGCCCAGCGCCGGCTTCGGTAGCACCCGGCATCCTCCCCAGCGCTTCCCTCCCTCCGGCCGGCTTTACCACTGCGCGACGGCAGCTCCTGGGGCAGGCGCTGCCTTGGCTCAGGTTTTCCATCGGGGTTGCCAGCACCGTTCTCAGCTTCAGAAGGGAGGGCTTGATCCTGTGCCCACTGAAATCTGAGGCGCAAAGCTCCTGGGGGCTGGGATGCGGGGACCTGGGCGGTGTGACCTTTCCTTACCCTGTGTGACTCCAGCTGGTAACAGAGTGTGCGTATGCCAGGCACGTGCCTTTGCTTCTCCATGCTCAGATATGATGATGTTGACATAGAAGCATCAAGCATCAGAAAATCTATATGGTGCGGAGCTCTTTTTCTCTTCTTGTGCCATGTTTTCAATTATTTGCAGTCAAAGGGCTAGAAAATATGCTTAAAATTGATTTTTAAAAAAAATGTGAGATGGTTGTGATATAGGAGGGGTGCTGGAGTGTGAGCTTTAAGGGAAACACCTTAAAGGTGTAAGGCCCATGGCACAACTGTGTGTGCCAGTCAGGCTGCCCGGAGTCGCTCTGCTCTTTATTTTGTGCATTATTAGTTTGTGTAGTGTTAAACATGTCATGAGCTGAATGAACGATGAGTGGAACAGCTTTGGGATGTCCGTCCCCCCACCCCACTGCAACTGCTGCTCAGCCCAAGCAAAGGAACCGGCCGGGTCTGAGGCTTTTTTTGCACGTCAGATTGCAGCTTCGGAGCCCTTTCCTACAAAACTTGTTGGGAGGCTGCAACCAGCCAGGAGCTGCTTCGCAGCCGATCAGCCGTCTCCGTCTCTGGGCTTGCTGTGGAAGTGACAGCCTGGGGGAAGGGTTCATCCCCCAGCGACTGTACAGGGGAGAGGGGGATGCCTGCCGTGTTGCAATTTTTATTGTGATACCGGGATGCACATCCCCGAGAGCCTTTCATGAGACCCAGTCCCCGCATTTGCCTGTTGGCTTTTAGTGGCCTTGTTTGTCCTGGGTCCTGATTCAGCCCATTTGTGTTTGAGCTTTGCTATGAGAAATTCCAGGGATGCCGTTGGACTTTCTTGGGTTATTGCCCCATTCGGAGGGCAAAACCCTGGCCGGTCAGAGGGACGGGGATAAGGACTTCCCTGATGCAGACCTTTGGTGTGGAGCAGGACGCGGCCCATCAGTCTGGGGATATTTTGGAGCTGGACTCTCTTCCCCAGCCTGGCTGTGTGTCTGTCGAAGGGGCAGGGAGGGACGTTGTGCACTGTGAAAGGATGGGGGATGCTGCAGGGCACCGAGCTGAGCCCTGCCTTCGTGGCCCTGGAGGCTCTTGCCGCACCGTGGGCAGTGGAGGCAGGGGGATGGGGTCTGCAAAGCCAAAGGGCTTGGGGGGGCGAGGAGGGGGGTGGGATTCACCTCCCCGGGGTGAGAGTCCTGCCCTCTGTGGGGACTCTATGGAGACTCTGCTACTTGGACCTGTACCTGGTGGGTCCCTGTGCAGTGCTGTGAGCCTGTTGCTCAGCCTCTGTCCCAGCTTCCCCCATCTCTGCTGTGCTGCAGAGCAGATGCAGAGGAGCAAGGGCAGCGTGTTCGTAAGCTCCTTGCGGGGAAGATGCGTGGCGTCCTTCCGCGGTAACACAGATCACAGTCAGTGAGGCCATGGGGGATGCTGGAGCATCTCACCTCCAGCCAGGCACAGCGCAGGAGGAGCTGTGCCTGCGGGACACCCCAGGACATGGCAAGGAGATGGGATTTTCCTATGCTGTTGATAACTGGCATTCCCAGATGCAGCCGAGGAACACTGATTTGGCTCCCAAGGATGCTTCCAGCCCCCTTCTTTGCAGGTCCCTTCAGCAGAGTGACTGCACAGCCTGGGGTTGGGGTGAGGTAAGTCCCTGCTTGGACAACCTGTTGTGCTGGTCTGCTCCAGCCTCTGGTGACATCTCTGCACTATCCTCTGCCCTTTTCCCCGCTTCCTCTCCTGCTTCCTTTGCTTGGGAAGGGGGTAGATTTGCTGGCCTCCGTGTGAGCCTGTGACCTCACTGCTGTCACCATGGCAAAGCAGCATGATGTCATAGCGCTGCAAATTCAGAGGAGGAGCCTCCTGGCAGGCGTGAACACGCGGGAGGGGCAGGCACGCCGGCTGCAAGGGGGAAACCATTTAACTGAATCAGAATGGAGCAACGTCAAAAACTGAGACGGCATTAAAGATAAACTGCTGTAAATGTAATGGTTTTCAATGTTTGCTTTTATGTGACAGCTGCTTTTAAAAGCTGGCGGCTCTCCAGGCGGCGAGAGCCGTGGGTTAGCAGAGCGGCTGGTCCTCCGGCAGCGCGGCGTGCCCTTCAGAGAAAGAGGCTCTGCAGTGCGGAGAAGATGCATTTTTGTGGTTCTTGTGGTTCCCTGTGTTTTTTGAGAGAAGGGAAGAGGCGACTGGAGCACAGATCCGCGGCTTGAGCGCGCTCCGGGGCAGGCGACCGGCACTGGGAGGGTTTGCGCTGCCTGTCCCAGCACGATGCCTGCAGCCTGCCTGCCGTGGGTGCTGCTGCTGGGGTCCCTGGGGGAGCTGGGGCAGCCGTACCCCTTCTTGCCAGCGCTGCCATGGCTGCTGGCTGAAATGAAGGCGCATGCTTCCTAATGCGATGTCGCTCGGCTCCTGCACGCGCTTTCAGCTGGCTACCCTGTGAACGATGGGGCAGGAGCGATGTCCCCTTCCCCTGCTTGCTGGGCCGAAGTGCGGAGCCCTGGGGCCAGGGTAGCCCAGGACATCGGGGTTTTGCTGTAGCCTGAGGTTTTCATGTCTGCTGCTTTGGCACGGGGCTGCATGAAGGCATCTTTTACCCTGACAGCAAACCCATGGTGACAGCTACCGCGAGGGGTAAGATTAAAACCAGATGCACCCCTCTTTCTCAAATGCTAGCTGAGCCAGAAACAGCCCTCTGGGGACGGATCGTCTGGGAAGGGCTTGGACACGCTCCTTCGCCCGTGCTCGGCCTCCGAGCACGAAGGCACAGTTAAGCCCTGGGTGAGGCGGTGCCCTGCCAGTGCTGCCTGCTGCCGGGCAGGAGCGGGCAGCTCGCGGGGCCCTCGCCCGACAGGCAGCGTCGCCTGGAGCTCGCGCACGGCCCCAGCTAACTAGAAAAGACATCTTTAATTAGAAAAAGGCAGTGCGTAGTATGTGTGGCGCCTGCTTTTAAAGGGCTTTGCGTGTTGTCTTCGTTATGGGTGTGAGAATGCAGCTCACTCTCTTTTTCATTTAGAACAAATTAAGGACACATTTCACCCATCAGGAGATGAAATAAAATACGAGTGGGGAGCGAGCGTGCCTGGCAAGCTCCCTCGCCGAGTCCAGCCTCATCCCTTGTGCCTCCTCCACCCTGCCTACGGTGGACCCCGTGGTGGGCAGGTGCTGCTGGGCTCCTGCCTCCCCTGCCCACAGGCAGGATGCCATCCTCTGCCTGCCATCACAAGGGCCCATGACCTTCCCGGCTTGCTTGGGCTGCTCCTGTACTGGGGTCGTGCTGACCAGCCGTGGGTGGGCAGGGGGACATGCTGTGATTTGGGGCTCCTGTAGGAGTTGGTCTGGGTGGAGTGGCCGGTGGAGCCTGAAGTCCTTGATGGAGCTTTGATGGGAGGCAAATGCTTTGTGGCAGACCAAGGTCTGTAACGCGGCGGGATTCCCCTCCTCGGCGCTGGCTGCAGGGATGAGACCCCTTCGTGGGGTGCCTGCTTTTCCACCTTTTTTTTTAAATTTTCTTTTCCTGTTGCTGGGTTTGAACTCCCCAGAGAAGCACCATCTTAGGGCCCTGAGGCTGAGCAGAGGGTGCAGGAAGGGATGGGGAATAAATCCGTTCCCGTGAACGGTTTTGATGTTGGTGCTCTGTAGTGAGTGGTTCCGACTTGCCACAGGGCAGGGATGGTGCAGGCAGCTGCCATGCCCGGCTCCATGAGAACCACGGCAATCGGAGCTGGGAGAGGTGTGTTCGGCGGCAGTGTTGGGCTGTACCATGCCACTGGGCCTGAGCACACAAGCACGGCTGGGGATAAGCGCTGCAGCCAGGAGAGCTCACAGGGTGGGTGCTGCAGGGGGTCCGGCTGCGGGAGCCCTGGCTGGGGGCACAGGTCTGGCAAAGCATCCTTGGGGCAGCCATGAAGGGGCTCCAGCCCCTGGCACTGCCATCCTGGTCCTCATTTTGACCGCAGAGCATCAGAACTGTTCAAGCCTGAGAAAAAAAACCCTGGTGCAGCCATCCCTCCCCCTTCAGTAATCCTTTCTGTGAGCTGGATTTAGGGATTCACTGTGGCATTAAATGCAAATAACGAACAAGTCAGTTTTGCACCAAATGGGGAGAAAAGCGAGTATGGGAAAGGAGTTTCTGTGCGGTAACGTAACCATAGCTCGGAGGGGCCCACGTCTCTGCGGTGTGTGTCTCTCTCTGCGTGCCTCTATTTTCCTCTTAATACTCGTGGACTGCTGGCTTGTAACGTGACGACTTTTCAACGTCAATAATGTATTGAATAACAGTGTAAGAAACTGGGGGAAGCGTTAACTCTTTCCCTAGCTGCAGCTGTGGTCCCATGGCTGGGGCTGGGGAAGGTAAAAACCCAGCCCTGGGGGGGGGGCGGGTCCCTCATCCTAAGATTGGTCCCGGGGGGGGCGGGGGAAGATAAAACCCGAGCCTTGGGGGGGGGGTGGGACCCTCATCCTAAGATTGGTCCCCGCACCCTGGCCACAGGGGCGAGAACGACGGGCACCTTGTCATTCCCCGTCTGCTGTTAGGCTGGCTGATGAGTGCAAGGTAGTGGTTTTCTCGCAAAATGGTTGAACTAACTAGGAGTTTATCAGTGCAATCACAGGAAATGACAAGGCATTGCTTGCTGTTGAAATTTGGCACGTCTCTGATTTTTTTTTTCCTGCCCTGGTGACTGAGGAGCAGCTTCTAGCACTTCCAGAAAGGATGTTCCCCACCTGGGAAGTGCCTCTGCCTCTCATCTGTACCTACCCAGCTGGGACCACTTCCCACGTCAAACTGGTGTGTGCTCCCACCCTATCCTTGTCAACATCTCCTGCTCACCAGGATGGCGGTTCCCCCTTTGCAGTTCCTTGATGTTGAATGTAAATTTTTCCCCATCATGGAGACTTCCCCACTATGGAGCCAGCTCTCCAGCAGCACTGAGGAATGGCCAATACCAGCAAGCAGCAGTTGTTTTGTAAATTTGTAAGCACTAATGCTGAGGAAAGGGCCATTATAATCATTAAATCTGTGCTCCTCTAATTAAGGCAGAGAATTTCAGCTTTAACATTTGCAGCAGGTACCCGGGCTGGAGGGCGGCTCTGCACAGAGTGGTGCCTGGCACACGGCTCGTGCTTGGCTGAAGAGCAGCAGTGCCAGGGCTGATGCAGTGTTTCCCCTGGGGTGTTGAAAGTTGAGTTTCATAGCAGTGCCCAGCATGTGCGGATCCAACAGAGACCTGCCGTGGTGGGAGCACTGTGCTGAGGCCCCGGGCTCACCCTCCTCCTCCTGCCGTCCCCAGAGCCCCTCGGCACAATGGGTCTGAACATGCCCACTGACCGCGTTGCTCGGTGCTTGCTCCGCGTGGGAGAACTCAGCTCAGCACCGTTCCCTTCACCCTGCCCAAGCTGGTGCTTTAAAATGGAGGTTTCTGAAATGGCCTTATGGGTTTTGAGCTCCTTTAGCAAACCATGCATCTTCCCAAGCCAGCTTTTATTTGTTTGAGATTTGCAAAGTGTGGCCCCTGCGCTGGGGCTGCTGTTGAGGGGGAGCAAGAGAGCAGCTTGGTGGACATTGAGCAGCCAGCCAAGGTCAACCCCGTCCATCCGTGGTGGCTGGGACTCTTTGCTGCTCCCTGCCGCCTCCCCCTGCTCGGGGACAGGGCTCAGTGTGTCCCCTTGACCCAGTGTTTTGGAGGGTGAGCCTGCTTTCCAGTTCCTCCAGCCCAGCTGCATTACAATGTGCCCCGTAGCAGAGCAGGATGGCACAGGATGATGGATTCAGGCGTTTGGTGAGAGCAGAGAAATTGTGCCCCCCTCCTGGCGTCTCGTTCCATGGCTACCTGCCCTGCTGTGGGATGGTATCGATAGTAGGAGCCTTTGTATAAAAGCTGTGAAGATGTTGGAAGGCGGTAGATGGGGATGCCAGCAGCAGCGCTCATCTGGGTGATGCAAGCAGGACTCGCTCTGCAGCCTCGGGGTGCGATTTCCTTCTCTCTTCCTGGGCCCCATTTGCTGTGCTCATGAACACCGTGCTGGGAACGGCTTCCAGTTCATTTTCTATGTTCCTTGGAAAGCCCCACAGCTACCGACGTGTCTGCCGGGTAATGTGAACACAACTGGTGTTATCGCTGGAGTCGCATTGCCTCTCCTCTTGCTTGCTGTTCTCGGGGAAGTTTCTAAAGCCCTATAAAGATGGAGGCCCCAGCTCCCCACTGATGTAAATCAGTGGCACTTCTCTGGCTTGCTCGGAGCAGCACCGATTTACATGAGCCGGGAGCAGACAGCCTGTTCCTACGTGCTCGCTGTGTGCCCTGGCCCCACGGCATCGCCCCATGGCATCGCCCACACACCCCGCTTGCCTGGGTACTGCTGTGGGGAGGGGGCTGCAGAGGATGCAGCTGGGAACAGTGTCAGGAACTGGCTGAGTTTAGCTGTTTTCCAGCCAGCATGAGTTCAGCGAAGTACTGTGGGGGACCCCCTCCTTCTGTTTGGCCTCAAGGAGAGGAGGGAATAAAAAAAAATAAGGAAAATGTTGGTTTTGTTTTGGCTGGGGAGCTGGAGCCACAAGGAATGTCGGGTAAACCACAGCTTGGGTTACCCTCTTCCAGCGCACGGCGTGACACTCTGGCTAGGCGGCAGAAGGGGCTTCTCTCTCCTCTCCCCTCTAATACAGAGCACAAAGTAAAGCCCAGCTCGTGGACAGCCAAAAATGACTGTCGTGGTTTAACCTCAGCCGGCAAC
>NW_008794125.1:611815-623869 GCF_000699145.1 Aptenodytes forsteri | reverse complement strand
CGAGGCTGGTGCATGATAGGGGATGTGATACACCCACTCAATGCCGTGCTCTTTGGCCCAGGTGTCTATGAGGTTGTTTCGGAAATGAGTCCCGTTGTCTGACTCAATTCTTTCTGGGGTGCCATGTCGCCATAGGACTTGCTTTTCAAGGCCCGGGATAGTGTTCTGGGCGGTGGCATGGGGCACGGGGTATGTTTCCAGCCATCCGGTGGTTGCCTCCACCACCTGTAAGCACGTGGCGCTTGCCTGGGCGGGTTTGTGGGAGTGTGATATAATCGATCTGCCAGGCCTCCCCATATTTATATTTCAGCCATCGTCCTCCATACCAGAGGGACTTTAACAGCTTGGCTTGCTTGATCGCAGCACATGTTTCACATTCATGGATAACCTCTCTCTCTGTGGAAAGAGAGATTTCTGCTGAGAAGCGGCAGGGCAGAGGCTGCTCGCTCCAGGTGGCAAATGGGGCACGGGGCTTGCTGCGAGCAGAAACCAGTACAGGTGGCACTGGGAGACCAGTGCTCTCCCTGCTATGTGCTGTGACCCACTCCCCAAAATGGTCAGGGCTCCGTTTTGACTCTTGGTTTTGAGGGATTTGCTTGCAGGCAAAACCTCCCGAGGAAACCAGAGCTACGGGGGGGAGCTCTCAGGCAGGAGGGAGATGTTCTCCCCCAGTGGATGCGAGTGGGATCTGAACCTCCTGAAAAACGACCCTGGAGTCAGTGGTTCCTGGAGTGAGCTGATGGGTGTGCTTGTGGGCACCCTATGCTGGGCACCCTGACTGTTGCCAGACCTTGTACTAGTCGGGACCCTTGGAGATAGTGCAGGTGGGCGCTGATATCGCAGGGGAAAGGGAATTCACCTTTGTGCATTAACCCCCGTGGTGCAGGGGACCTCACCAGACCAAACGCTCAGGGGACTGGCTCTATGTAGGATTAGTGAAAGCTCATGCAGAGCCTCAGATATCCCACTGAGTCTTCTCTGCTGAAGAACCAGTATTTTGGCATAGGACAAAACAAGAAACCTTTTTTCTAGAGTACTAAATGCGTACTAAATGCATTTATTGTCCTAAATGCAAAGATGGTGGGGACTGGGGCAGGGGGAGCAGCAGTCTCTCTTGGCCACCCGAGCCCTTCGGCTGCGTGTGCTCTGCAGCGGTGGGCACAGCCAGCGAGGCAAGGCAAGGACTGCAAGGCAGCCCCTGCCGCGCTGGGGTCTCCTGGCCCCGTGTGTGCTGCACCCCTTGCAGGTGGGTTTCTTCTCTTATCAGGTTGAGTCTAAGCCTGGACCAAGGCGGAGGTGGGACAGGCTGGTAGGAGGCAGTGACTGCAGTGCATGGGCCCAAGCTGCTCTCCAGACCCTGCTGCTGTTCACTTGGGTGCAGCAGGATGCTGTCTGCCCTGGGACAGCTTTCCCTCTCCCGGGTCTCCAAGTAATGGCAGCTGGGTGTGGTTCTCCTCTGCTCAGGTTGCTGAAGAGCATCTTCCTTGTTGACCTTTCAGAAGCAGGGCTTGAATGACTGGCACATTAGGAGCCCTGCATGTTCGCAGTGCAGAGACCAGCTGAGGGGCTGTTTCAGTGGCAGAAGGGTAGAGGAAGATTTTATACTGAATGCTATAGACTTTTTCCATCGTGATAACCTTAATTCAATGCAGGTCACCGATGGCATATCCCTGAGGTAGGCAGGTTTATAAGGCCACAGTAGCTGTGCCACCCAGTGCAGGAGGAGCACCAAATCCTTATCCTGACGTACAGGCACAGTGTGTGTCCATCCAGGTAGGCTGCAACGTGGAGAGGGATCTCGTGTTGCAGGTACAGGCTGTCTCATACACAGTACTTGGCTCTCTGGGGTGTGACATGTCGGGTGACACCAGGGACACGCTGTGGGACAGCTCTTCCACTGTGCAATGCGTTGCTAGAGGGGAATAGGATCTCGTAGAGGGGAAAAAGACCTCATCTGCTGCTGCCCTGTTGTGGGTGAGCAGGCAGGGGGAGGCAGGAGCGCAGGCAGGGTCCAAGGAAGTCTCCTGAGCTGTGGGATGTGGCACCTGCCCTGGGAATGCCCATCCCCCCCTGCCCTTTGGATGCCGCTGAGAGCTTTCGGAGAATGACAGCAGGGACCTGAAAGCCCCTTTTCAGCAGTGGAGAAGCAAATTGTGTTATTCTTTGGTCTCCAAAACCACCAGCTTCAGAGGGGACAGCTCGAGAGGAAGGAAGGAAGACCTGAAACCGGAGCAGGAAGTTCCTGAAATGCGAGAGCAGCCTTCTTCACGATGTGCTGAGCCTCTTCTCTCCTCTCCTAACGCTTTTGGCTGAGCACTAAGTGGTGTTAAATCTTAACTGCAAACTCTTTTGAAGTTCAGATCCTCCCTCCTGGTAATAAATCCAGCCGTGGCAGTTCCTGAGCTCCTGACACGGATCTTCTGAGTTTACCATATCCTCTCGCATTTGGTTTTGTTGGGTCTATTCTGACTCTTCATCACTGCAGGGACCCCACAGGATCTGTTGGTGATGGGCATGTCCCCCTGCAGGGGGTGGCTTAAGGTGCAAAGCAGGTTAAAAGCACAGAGGCTATGAGCTCCTGGGGGGAGCAGAGGACCCGGGGTGCAGGTCTGGCAGGCTTTGTAGGCTCCTTAGGTTCTGTGGCTGAGCATGTCCCCACGGTGGGACAAGGGACGCAGGCTCCCGCAGCGCCGACCGTCAGAGCGCCAGACACGGGGCGGCAGCTGGAGGCGGCCAGGGAGACAGTGAGGCGGCAGGGCTTAGCACCGGGAGCCGGGGCTCGCTGCGGCCGGGGCTCAATCTCTGCCGAGCACTGGGAGGGGAGTGCCGTGCCTGAGGGCTGCGGGATGTGCTTTGGGATTTTCCCTACGGAGAGAAAGGAGATGTGGAGAAAACCATTCAGCACAACAGTTTTCTGGGTGGAGAGGGCACTGATGAGACTTGCAGTGCCCAGGCTGGAGGAAAGGGCTCTGCGGTCATCGAGATGCGGTGTGGCAGGATGACACTGCAGGCAGCTGCCCGTCTGCCAGCATTGCTTTATGCCGGCACTGGCAGAGAGGTGGCGTAAGCTGACTTGCGGCTCTGGAGCTGGCTGACGCCTCGCAGCGTTTCTTGCTGATTCAAGGGCAGGCAGGTGGGGATGACTTGACGGGGATGGAAGTTTTGATAAAGATAGCATGGTTTCCAGCCCGGCGGATTAGGCTGGGGCTGGACATGCTCCGTGTAAGCGCTCCCAAGCATGCGCCTTTCCCAGTATTTCCCATGGCCGGAGCTACTGTTGAGTGACCGTGGAATTAAAGTATCGTTTGCAATTTTCTACATTCCAGAGTGGTGTCAGGTTTTGGTGGAGGGCAGGCTCCGTGTGTGCCTGTGTGCTTCGCTTGGCCTGCAAGCCCCCGAATATTTCCGAGGCCACGCACATCACTGTAGTCCTTGCAAACTCCTGCTTGACTGAACCGATGGGGAAGCGTAGGGAGAGCCAAACTGAGGGCAGGAGGGAGCCCAGCCTCCCGGCTGGTTGGCTGGACAACCAGTTGCCCCCAGTCTAACACTTATTTCCGAAACAAAAATTTCACCCCAGCAACATATATTCATTTTCCCAGGGTTTTGAACGATGGGAAGATTGGAATCCAAATAAACCCAACTGCCCCTGGTTTTAGACATCTTGTACTCCCCCAGCATCAGGCGAGTGGTTGTCTCCAGAAAGCCTGGCCACAAAACGTCACCGAAATCCCAGTCTAAACCCCAGTTAACTCCAGCAAAAAGAAAGAAGGAAGTTGTTGTTTCGCAGCAGCCGATCCATCTGCTACCCCTTGTGGGGCCGGGGCCAGCTACGAGAAGCCAACGGTGCTGTGGCTTTGGGTGCCTGCCTCCGTCTGTGCGGCAGGGTTAAACAAATATCAGAACTGGATTTATATAGCAGTGGAGGATCTCAAAGCGGTTTGCAGGCTGTAATGAATTAAGCCTCACTATGTTGCTGTGGTTGGGTTGGGATGGCATTCACAGTCTGTTTTTTTTTTTTGCAGCGGAGGAAACTGAGGCATGGAAACATGAGGGGTGGGATTTGTCTGTACAAATAGAGACACGGCGGTGCAGACGTACATGTCTGGGCTGGGTGTCTGGACTCCCTTTGTTAGATAATGGAGGGAAATGGGCATCACCAGAGTGTTGTTGGCTCATGTGAATGGGTGTGTAAAACAGAGGAGAGGAATGGTGTCTTTGGAGATACCCCAGTCTTGCCATTCACCGGAGCAGATGCCTCCATCGCAGACATGGAAAGGAAGATGTCAAGCCTGTGCCTGGTGATATTTCTCAAGTGACATAAGAAACCTCCTGCAGAAATGGAAGTGGAATTTGGCTCTGTTGTGAGCCCTGTGTATGTTTTAGTTGTTTTCCTCCACAGAGGGCTTGGCTGGCCTTACCTCAGCTTTGGGCCAAGGAGTGTACTTGCTGTTATGGAAGTAAACTTGCAAAGGGATCTGCGTGGAGGTTGCTTCAGCCCATCTCCATTTCCTTATCCCACATGTCCCTGATGCCCACCCGAGCCCTTTTCCCATGTTCAGCTGTGCAGTGTTCTCCTGGCAACACTTGAACTCAATAGGACATGGCCTGGAGCCTCAGCTGAAGATGTGCATGGGACCGTATTTCTGTTGGTGGAAAAGGTGCTCCTAAGTCACCTTTTATGGCAACCATGGGGTTGTGAGGATGCAAAGAAGAGATCTGAAGCAGGCAAACCCATGTGCTTGTGCTGGAGCAGCTCCTGAGGCCTCCCATATCCCGTGGGAGTAATTTGTAGATACCGAAATACAGTATTAGGTTATAGGGCTCTTGTATCCTTATGAAGAGTCAATCAAAAGTGAGATTAACTTGCTTTAAGATGAGCAAAGGTTTCTGTCTGAGCAAGGGGAAAGAGAAAAGTCCAGCACTGTCCAGTAGAGATGAATGTGTAGGGAGTAGGTGTCTCTCTCTCCTCCACTGGACTAGGGAGGCATCTCTAGAGGCCTCCTCCTGATTCTTCACATCCACTGACTTCTCCTGAATGAGACAGGACACATCAGGTGTTGAGCTCCTTCCATGGCATTTGGGGTAGTAGTCGATATTCCAGCAAGGTCTCCAAGGCTGATTTGGAGATTGAGACATCCTTAATCACCATATTCCTCAGACAGACACCTCTGCTGTTTACTTAATCGGCTGCATGGCTTTGAAGCAACTCAGATGGTATCTCCTAGGGACTGTTTACCATTGTGGTGTGGCTAGTTCACGGGAGGGATGTTGTGAAGAGTAGGTAGGTAGTTTGTATATTTGTATATATACATATACATACACAGCAGTGCTTGGAGAAGGAAATAAAGGAATAATAATAATAATAATAATAATAATAAAGGAAATAAGGAGGACTTTCCTCCTGGTGCTCAGATTTGGGAGATGAGGGAGGTTCTTTGGTGATGTGGCTATTCCACCAGCGTCCTCCCAAGAGATCCTTCTCATTCATGTGTTCTCCTTGGAGCATCTGTGGAGGCAGCCTCTAACTAGCCTGCCCGCAAGGCAGAGAGGCAACCGCCCAGGTCTTCTTTGAAATGCTTCCCTCTGGTTAAGGTGCTTGGACTCCCAAGGTCTCTTGTTTTCAGAAACACTGAGTAACGTAGAGGTTTTCCTCCAAAGATGCCTGCTTAGTGTGGATATTTAGAAAACCCCCTCATGCATAGCACGGTGCCTTGTCAGGCACTGGGAATGTTTTCTTATCCCTTTGGTATGTCATTCATGGCAGGATGATGATTCACTCTTAGGACATGACTTTGGGGTAGAGCTTTGGTTATCTCCAACCCCATCCAGCCGCCTAGCTGGGGTGAGCAGCTCTGCTGTGAAGCTTCCTCAGTGCATCTCATTAGAGCACCGCAAAACTGAGGTCTGACATGCCAAGGTTCCTCCGAGTGAAGCGGATGAGCTCATAACACAGTTGCCACTGGGTTTGCCCGGTGCTGAGCGCGCGTTCCAGACTCTTGACTCATTTCCTAGGACCGAAGCGTGCAGCCCACTGTCTAACCCCGATTTCCCCAGCATGCCTGAGGTTAGGAGGGGAACAATAGAAGGAAAGGACCCTCTTGGATTTCCTCTCTTGATATTTTTCTCTGCATTCATATTCATTCTTGCTGTTCCTATTTTTAAATTGTTTTCTTGTGCAATCTCTGTGGGTATGTACTGCTATATTTAATACTTTGTTAGTATCAGATTTTGCTTTCAAGGGCTTTCAAAACAAAAACAATAAAAATAAATCCTCTTGCAGGAGGTCACTGAGGTGGAATGGCTTTTTCCCAAGTGCTGACGTGCTTTGGACTTCTCCCTACTCCCTGTTCAAACTTATTTCCCCCTTGCCAAGAGGCCCTTTTCCCCCATCAGCTGTCCCTGTGCCCAGCAATGAAGATGACGCGTGGTGCGTGGTGCTCCGGGCGCTCGGCTGTGGGTGTGCAGGGCTGGGCGACTGAGTGACTTCCATTTTGCCTGTCGTGGAGGGCACGGAGGGTGCTTTTGTGGAGCAGTGCCAGAAGCATCCGTCCTTAGTCTGCTGCTCTTGCAGGACTTTTGCTTGCAGGCTCCTTGATTTTGGGAGCTCATTGGTCCTTTAGCCTGAAAACGTCTCTTGGTTTTTAACATCAAGGTTTTGGACCATCATGGCAAATCCGTCTCCAGCTTCTTCCAGACACCTTTGGTTTCTGCTGGAGAAGCTGGTAGGTGCGATGAACCACTGAACCGCACCAGCTGGCCAGCCCAGGCAGATAAGAAGCCGTTCACAATTCCAACTGGAATTGTCCCATCAGGAGTCCCCCGGCCTACCGCTCCAGAGCTTCTGCATTGAAGCTGGGGCAGAGCCGACCTGGAGAGGTCCTGCTGATGTCCTGGCCTGCAGGAATGCACCCTTGGTGCCCAGATCTCGGAGCGCAGGAGGACAGTGGTCCCGGCTCCCCTGCACAGCCGTGTAAGTTGCCTGGCACTGTGCGGCAGGCACTGTGGAAGCGGCTGTGCTGTATTCTGAATTTTCCAAAGTCGGGTTACGTAGGAACTGAGGCTTCCACTGATCTGTTTTATTTTTATTAGCAAAACTATTTAACCAGCAGAATTGTTTGCAGAAGCAAAGCACTTTGGTCCCCGAATCGTTGAGCTTCCGGTTTCCATCCGCTCTCAGTAGGACAGCGATCATGTGCTAAAGCCCAATTAATCATTAAGAAGATATTTGAGGTTTAGCAGCTGTGTTATAAGATACAGTTTTTACTGGTTTCGACCTCAGTTAAATATGTTTTTAATAGTGGATGGTATTTAATTAAACATAAAATAACAGAGGCTTATTAAATCTAGAGAGACCTTTCTTAGTGATGGATATTGAATGTTAAGTAAATACCAGTTGGTCATTAGAAGCATATTCAGTGTGGTTTCACAGCTATGTAATAGGCAGGTATCTTATTACCCATCTACCCAGTTTCAATGAATATGCTCTTAATAATCAATTGCTATTCATTTACTATGTAATAATAACTGTCCTATTAGAGCTGAATTAGATCCTTGTAGGAGAAAACAGGGGTAACCTGGTGCTCACTGGTTTTTTGAGCATTTTTTGTTTTGTTTCAAGTTGATGGTTCGTTGAGATTAGCTTTTTCTAGGGTCATTGAAGATTGGATGACACTGGGTTGGATGATGGACAAGTAGGCTTCACATCGTGTTCGTGTTGGGACCTGCCCAGAGCCACCACCACCACCACGGTCAGCCAGGAGCGGGGCGCGGGGTGACAAAGGGGGGCTGCTGGCCGTGCTCGGGGCTGAGCAGAGGTGGCTGCTACCATCCATCTGGGATGCAGAGGGCTGGCAGAGCTGCACTGGAGTCTTGGCACAGCGGGGCTGATGGTTGTGGGGTGACGCTATGAGTCACAGAGTGTCCTTTGGGCGCTTCTTGGTCTTTTGGGCAGAAATACATTACACAGGGCTGCAAGGAAGGAGATGAAGCACTGCCATGGGGAAACGCTTTCTTATACAGGAGGCATTAACCTGCAGAACTTGCTGCCACACAGTATCTTCAAAGCCAATTCATTAGCTGGTGTCAAAGGAGGATGAGACTCGCTTGTGGATGATATGATCAGAAAGAGTTGCTTAGGGCACAGCAGATGTTTCTAATTCATGTTCATGTTTAAGGACAGACCAGCAGCTGACCCCATTTCCCAAGCTGTTTCTCATCTCTCTGCTCCATGAAGTCAGGTTCTGGTCCCCTGTTCTCGAAGTTTTTATAGCCTTGTCTTGTGTATCAGCTGAGTACTTTCCAGGTTGCAAAGCGTGTAGATTGTCAGTGAACAAGGACCCTAAGAGGTCTTGAGACGCTCCATCCCAACCTTAAAAAGCAGGTTATTGCAGCAGTTTGAGCACAGGAGTCTTTTGTTTTATTTTGAGGTGAAGTATGATTTATTTTGCAAGGCCCAGCCTGTAGTTGCTCTTCACATTGGTGAGGCATTACGGCATGGCAGGAGCTGTTTTGGGGTGGGAAATGGGGGCTGGCATGCTTGGGAAGAACAGGCAGAGCTTTCGCCTTACCAGGGAGAGATGGAGCAACCTGGCAGCTTGGCAGCTGGAGAGGAGCTGGAGGGTTTGGCCCTTGAGAAGGGGGATGGTCCCCTGCCCCAAGACAGAACTTGCTCCAGGAGTTACTGTCTTCCTCCTCATCAGCCTTCAAAATCCCATTTTGTACTTTTGGAGGAAGCAATAGACCAGGGCTGTGAATTCGGGGGCAATGGGGAAGGCATGGGCTTGTGTGTGTGCAGCATGCATGGCCCAGTCAGGGCGGGAAGTACAACCAGACCACGTCATCCAATTAAGGTTGTACGTTTAAAATGATAAATACAGAGGTGGCAGCTTTTAAACAGAAGGAAAACTGATGCTGCAAAGCGCGTTGCCCGTGCTGCAGGCAGCGAGCCTGCCTGTGATGGAGGTTTGAGGGTTTGATTTCTGGTGGGGGGCATGTCTGTGGAGGGGAAAGCTGGAGCACAGAGCATTTCTTTTCTGGGACTCTGTGGGTAGTCCTATTAGCTTTCTTACAGTAGCACTTCTTTTTTAATTTCTCAGTGCTGCTGCGTTTCATAGGCCATAACTTTTAATTTCTCCCCTTGTTAACCCGCACAGCAGTACTGACTCAGTGCTGGAACAATACATGAGACAGTCAGGAGAAGCAGTGATTCATGCTGCCTGGTGGATGGGATGAGCCCGTCTTCTCTGCTCGCTTATTAATTTTTTCTAGTGCGTGAGTCAGGCTCTCCTCGCCCCCGGGCAGGAAAGCAGCCGTGGTGAGTTTTAAACAGGGAGCTGGGAAGGGGGCCATGGGGAGGCTGACAGGCAGGGGCTTCTGCTGGTGGCCACCCTGCTCCCCGGGTGCTGCCAGCTCCGAGTCATCCAGTGTGTGCAGAGGGGACATTGCTGTGCCGGCACCTACTGCATCTCCTGCTGGGTCCTGCATAGCAGTGGTCCTAGCAATCCCCTCTCTCGCCGGCTCATGAGTCTCGCTGCCTTCCCAAGGATTCCCCTGGGTATGGGGGTGAAGTTTGCAATCCGGGCTTGTGGCCAAGCCAGTTGTATGCAGCGTGTGCTCTCCTGCTGCACAGTCACAGGTTTGGAGGCAAAGAGAGCCGATTCAGCCAGCTTGCCCTACACATCTCTCTTGGTGTGTGGCACAAGGCTGGGAGCCACTTTCCTCACCCTAGACCTGTCCACCAGCCTGCAGCCGTGTCCTGACACCCATCCTCCTCTTGGCCAGCACGTTCAGCAGTGTTACCTGTATGCTTCATCGCTTGGCAGAAGCTATTGGGAGCAGTAGGACAGAACTGAGACCAAGGAGGTTCATCACATGTGCAGCAGTGGTTACAGAGTGGGCAGCCTTGTGTCCCAGCAGGATCCAGGCCTGGATTGCTGCAGGGTACCTGCCCCCCAGGATCAGCCCCAGCACGAGGACAGCCCCAATTACAGCTTTGCCAATTAACGACAGCGCCCATGAAAGCTGTTGGGCTCCAGCTTTGCAGTAGGTAAAGCCATGAGAGCAAAGGTGGGGGAGCACTCAGGCTGCTGCCTTTGGCTTGGCTTTGACCAGGCAGGCAGCAAAGAAGCTGCACAGCTGTCTACAGCCCGTGGCAGGGTGCCCTGTGAATCGCTAGAAACACATCTGGAGTTGGGGAGACAGGAAAAGTCAAAGCTTCCCCAAATTTGCACACATAAGAGCGGTAAGAGGAATGGTGGGAGAGCAGTTTGTGAAGTCCTGGTTAGCTCTGATCTCGGAGGATGCATGTTGAAAATAACCCCATGCCACCTGTGTTGTGCCAGAAGCTGCCGCTCCGGGCATCCCGGCTGCCTTCAGGGCCATCAGAAGGATGGGGACGTTGTGGGTTCTGTGGGGATAGCTGTGGCAGGAGGGTTGAGATGACCAGCTTCCAGTCTCAGCTGGACCGTGGTGGTGTGAGTGGGTACCTCGACACACGTGCCCAGGCCAGCCTCACTGAAGGGGTCCTTGGGCCATGGGGCGTTTGAACCATGGCTCCTGAGGAGCATTGATGATGCCGATCCTGGGGGTTTGGCATCTTCCTGAGCTTTGGCAGCATTGCAAGGGGAGATGCAAGTAAAGGCATCAAGATGGGTTTCTCCCATCTGGTTGGCACTGTTCAGGCAGAGAAATCTCTTCCAAAAGGACTTCCTAGAAGTTGTGCTATTTGTCCTTGATGTCGGGGTCCTGTGCAGGCCCCGGGAGGATGCAGAGGTCTGTGCTGGACTCTCCCTGCCTGAAACGAGGGCGAATCAATTCCCTTCTGTGGGCGAGGAGCTGCTTGGTCACCAGGTTGTCCATGCAGCCAAGAAATTTCCTTGTTTGGAGTCACCCTGGCTGTTGAGTCGCCCTCCCTCATCCAGAGGGATGCAGTACCCCTGCCTGCATCTGGCTGCTGGGGTAGGCTGGGGGCACGCCAGGCAGCTTCGCATCACAAGCCCTGGGCAAGGGGCATCACAGCCTGACCCCACAGGGGTTTGCTCTGTCTTCTTCTCATTTTGTTCCCTACCCTCCACAAACAGCCCTGAGTCTACCCAGCTGCCTTGGCAGGCCTCCCCGAGTGTCCTCCACCCCCGGCCAACCCAGCCATAAAACCCTCTAATCCGAACAGGCTGGGGCAGAGCAACACCGCTGCCATCAGGACAACTCTCTGTGTGTGGTTTCCATTTATTGCAGATTTATTTCCTCTGGGTTGCCGTCTCTGTTGTTGCTCACTCCTTGGCTCTGCTTCTTGGGCGCATCCAGCATTTACCTTCTTGCAGAAAGGGGCTTTGGGGGACTGTAACTTCATTGTACGTGTCAATTAGGAAAACACCCTCAGGAATTTCCTTTCTGATGCTGCCTGGCTCTACAATAACCTCTGTCTCCATGTCTGCCGGCTCCCCAGAGCCTGTCCTGCCAATGCAAACCGAAAGGGAGCCGGGAGCAGGCTCAGCTCCGCAGACTTGTCGAGCTTCTGTTCCAGCTCCCTCCGAGCGTGGAGCCCCATCTCGTTTCCACTTCTCCCGCGCTTCTCACTCCCTCTCTGGGCGCTGGAGTTTGGAGTTGTTTTGGAAACCGCTGCAACTCCGGCATGACATCACCGCAATTTTGTAGTATCTCTGTCTCCATCCTAGTTAGGCTCTTCCTGCTCTCTGGCTCTCGCTCTGGCTCGCCTGGCATGTCTATGCTCTTTCTTCTCCTCCACGATTCCCCAGGGATTTCTTTTCAACTTTTTTTTTTTCCCTTCCTGCATCTCTTACACAGCAGCTTTTTCTTCCCTATTTCTTTTTTCTTGAATTTCCTCTTCTCCCTTCCTCTCCAAAAAGGGCCCTTTTGCCCCAAAACTGGCTTTCTCAATTCATTTTTGTAGCAGGCGGCCATGCCCAGTCTGCTGCTGCCAGGAATCCCAAAGTGCCGGGATGCTCCTGGCCGGCTGGTTCCCGAGGGCAGGGGATGGGCAGGGGTGCGGGTGACCCCCCCCAGCCGCAGCGGTGCCACCGTCGCTGGGGGCCC
>NW_008794125.1:606200-611727 GCF_000699145.1 Aptenodytes forsteri | reverse complement strand
GTGCGCGTGGGTGCGAGGCCGTGGCAGTTGGGCAGGGTCTGGTCTGCGGAGGGTGTTTTCTGCTGCCCCTGTCTGTGCTGGCAGCAGAGCTCAGGCTGCACCTTCCCTCTCCTCCCCCAGCTCTCTTCCACCATCTCATCTTAGCCCAGCTTTTCTTGCACAGCAAATCTTTTGCTTTACCCTGCCAAGCCCTCTGTCCGCACATCCCTAGCCAAGCCTCCTTGTGCTCTGACGTCCCTGTCTTCACCTCTCCTGCCCCAGCAGTGCCCGTCCCGCGCCCCCTGTGAGCACCCACATCCCTGTGCCAGCCCAGGGCTCCTGTGCCACCTGGTCCTGGGACCAGCCTGTGATACCCAGCACCACTGTCTCCTGCCCAGGCTTGAGGAAGAGCATATGCAAGGTTTAATCATGACTCTCTAGTGAGTGTTCAGTGAGCATGAACAAAACACGATTTATTTCTTTAATTTCTTCCCTCGCAACAGCTTAAATGCTGCCTGATTGCAGGCAGACCTCCCTGGGGCCTGTTGAAGGCATGGCTTGCCTTCCTCCTGCTGCCCACGCATCCCGAGCCCTGGCCAAAGCAGCAAGGTGCTATGCCTCCCGTGGGAGCAGTCCTAGAAACTGTGCTTTTAAACAAAACATACAAACATATATATATGTGTATGTGTGTGTGTATATATATATGACCTCCCACTGCCCTGCAGGAACTGGGTATTGCCATACCTGCCTGTAACAAGTGGGTAAACTGAGACACGTGGCATGAGTGCCAGGAGGGTCGTGTGATCACGCCACTGTGCCTGTGGCTTGCCAGGTCATTTAATCCCCGGAGTACCTTTTTAACTTTATTTGGATTAAAATTGGTTTTGGGCAGTGACTGTCTCTTAACATGTGAATATGCGGTGCCCAGTGACGAAGCCCCAGCAAAGATCAGAGGCTTTAACACAAACTCCTGTTAAGGTTTTGGCTGTTGCTGGGGTGAAATGGGGTCTGGATGCAGGAGCCTCTTTATCTCCATTCAGTCAGTTCTTCCTCTGGCTTTCATCTCATCACTCAAAGATGTATGCATGTATTTATTTCGAAGCAACTCTCTCACTCTCTCCATCAGTGGATGGTGCTTGGCGGACACCTATGGTCAGCGATATTTGGGTGCTTTTCACTTGCCGCAAGCTTGCGCTGGACCAGAGGCTCCTGCATCCTCCCTGAGGTGCCTGGAGTCCGTCTGCCTCATGTCCCTAAAATAAACAGGCAGAACAGCAGCAAGTGACCTGGGTAACCCCCCAGGCTGCTGCCTCTGAGCAGACGAGCTGTGGATGGGCAGGACTGGGGTTACTGGCCACCCGCTCGGCCGGTGGTTTGTGAGGGCTTTTATGGGACTGACTGTGGGAGCTGGGAAACACGGGATGCTGTTTAGGGCACAAACCCTTCCCCAGGTCAGAGGCTGCCGTCGTCAAAGCAGAGGGTAGTTGTGGTGAGTTTGCACCGAGCGTTAATCAGGCAGGGCTGGGAGTCATGGCAGGGTTAAGGCAAGGGAAGGGGTGGTGAGTTCGTTAGCTCCTGTGGGACAGGGAGAACAAGGTAAAAAGGTAATTTATTGCTTGTGGAGTATGGAGAGGTTTGTGGGGAGAGGAGCTGTAAATTTGTCATAGCCTGTAAAAGCAGTTTCTATCACGAGCATGGTTTTTGTTGTCCGCTGGAGCTATGAATTCCCAGCTTTGCCCTTTGGGTGGGGTTTCTGGGCTTTCATGGCGATCAAGCCTGAGAGGTCAGAGGTGGAGCGAGTGCTTCGTGAGAGACGCAGTGCTGGTGTCCCCGCCGGCATCAAACATGTCTCCCACTGCCATCAGCCCCCCCCCCCCGGCTCTTTAGGATACAGCCATATCCCGAGCTCAGGTGTGCGAGGCTTCTCCTGCAGCCGCCAGCCAGGGCTGTACCCTGCGCTGCCCGTCTCAGTGCCCCAGCACCCACATCTTGCCACAGCCAGACAGCACAAGTGTGCCTGCCAAATATTGTCCTGTGGGTTAGAAAAACTCACCAGTAACCATTTGGATGTAGCATTAAAGGATCACTTTATCTTCGCAAACGCAGGGCTCACACAAGTCCTGGGCTGTTTCCAGCTGTTACCCCACTTTTGGGGTGGCCAGCCTGGCCCCACAGACCTGCCCTTGCTGGGAAGGAGCCGGTGGGGCTGGGGACCAGAGCCACTGGGGTGATGCAGGGTCTCGGGGGAATACCCATACCCTTGTTTTCTAGGGACAGATTGAGGTCATTTTGCTGCTCTCCGCCTGGTTGTTTTGGATCACCACGCTGCCGGTGCATGCAGGATGCTCTTCTCCAGGCAGGAGAAGGCAGGGGCAGATAAACCTGCCTCTGAACAGAGACATTTCCATGGAAGTTGCCTCGAGGTTTGTCATTGTCGCTTACCCTGGGACAGCCACGGAGGCCTGTAATTGTGGGGAGAGGCTGTGGGCGGCTGGATAGGAATCTCAGGACAGGCTGCTGCCCTCCCAGCAGGGAGAGCCTAGCCACCCTGGGAGGGAGAGGAGTAGGACGGGAAGGAGAAGAAGAAGAGGAGGAGGATAAGGAAGAAGCAGGGACCCCTGTGCAGCTCTGAGCGTTACAGAGATGGTGAGTGACTGAGTACCAGAACTAGGGGGGTGCCGAAGAGATTTGCTGGGAAAAAGCTAAAATCAATTCAGGATAGCTATTTTTTTCACATGGTTCATGAAGACAACGTGGATCTGGCTGTGATGAAGGCCAGAAGGGTAGATGGGCTCAGTGAGCAGCCTGGGGGGCTGCTGGCCTGTGCAGTGCGGAGGCGACTGGTGCCCAGACCCCTGCGTGCAGGAAGATGCGCCGGAGAGGGGACTGTGCTGGAAGGGGGACTGCTCCAGTGGGCATCATGGCAGCTGGCCCCGAGCCATCGTGGCTCCCCGCTCCGAGCAGCGGCTGCTAGGCAGGCTATTGGTTTGGCCCAATACATTACCCTAGTTTTGAAGGCATCCCCATGCTCACTGATCCGGAGGTGGGCAGGAGCCGGCGGGATGGGGTGAGTGTGAGGACATGGGCAGGAGCCGCAGGGTGGGGACCAGGGAGTAGGTGCGACAAGGAAGGGCTGTGGGCGGCAAGAGGAGGAGTGGCAGAGCCCTGCCCAGCTCTAAAAGCCCAAGCAGCTTTGAGAGATGTGCATTTTGCACGCAGCATGTGTCACCTGCCACCTGAGCGGCCGCTGCATTTCGGCACAGTCCTTCCAATATGCATCAGCTGCCATGGGAGGATGCCCTTTGTGAACGTAAGAGTCGCTTTTTCGCGTGCTTCTCGCCCTGTGCGTGGATGCCGGGCTTAGCTGCCCTCCTGCATGGCAGCCCAGCTTGGCTGAAGTTGGCAGGAGTTTTACTGGAGATCGGGTGGAGTCAGCACATCACCTTCCTCCCTGGTCTCCACATCCGCGGGGGTATGAGGACCGTCACCGCGCTGTCCCTCAAGTGACAGCACACTGCCACAAAGGTCCTTACCGGGTCTGGGGCCTCTGTGGGCACTTACATCACCCCACTGCCCCAAAGGGATTTCTTAAACTTGTTTGATTATGCATTAAAACTGGTCCACAGGTTCCGAGTGATGGAGGAGAAGGGACTGGGGAGGTTTCAAAAGGGGCCAGGCAACAGCGAGGTGTACTGGATCTTGTGCTGGACGGTGGAGGTGAGTTTGATTTCTAGCTCTGCGGCATGGCACCTCGGCATACCTTATTTTGAAGATTTGCAGAAGAGGGATGCTGGAGCTGAGAGGCTCTGCAGAGCCCCGGGTTTGACCTACTGTGAGAAAGCATTATAATTCTATAAAATAAGATGTAGGTATTACATTGTCTGTGTTCTTTGCAAGGAATTACTGAGGCTGTATCATGTCATAGACATATGTTTTGCTCTTAGTTTCCTGAAGCTGGTGTTTCAGATGAATGCAATCTCTGTGGCAGTATGTTTGTTTAGAGCTCTGCTGTGCAGCATTTTTCCAGGTTGATGGAGTGAAATCTCCTCTGCCTGCAGGCAGCAGATGTGTGGCAGTGGTGTGGGGCACCCAGGGGACCCCACGGTGCCCTGGGGTCTGCAGCCTCAGCCCGGGGGCTGAAGGGCTGCGGCACCAGAAGGGCTGCGGCACCAGAGGGGGCTGGAGATGCCTCCCCCTGCATTTGCTGTGCATGGCTGCCACCGTCTTGGGATTTTGTGGCACCTTACGTGGTGTTGTACATAAGTCCTGCCTGGCTCTGAGTCTGGTCCTTGAAAACGCCATTTTCTGGATGCCCAAAAAGGAGAAAATAAATGAAAAGGCTGTCGCTGTGACAGCTGGGTGTTGGGATTGCTGGGCTCTGCAGCAAGGCATCGGGCTGCTGCCCCATCGCCTGGGCGTGCTGGTCCCCACACCCCAGGCACGGAGGCGCTGCCCTGTCCCAGCTGTGCATGGGGACTGTGCGAGAGTCGCAGGTATTTGAGCAGTATATCAAATTTCAAAGAAATTTGGAAGAGCATCCAAGCACTGAAGGGTTCATCTGTTTTTGTTTCTTGGTCTCACATCTCTGGGTAAAGCTCATGTGTGCCATTACGTTGAATCCAGAAAGGGGTGGAAGGTGGATGCTCCCTCGTGTGCGCTCTTTTATTCTCTGTGCTGACAGCAGTAATGCCAATAAAACAAATTTTTGTTTTCTGTGTTCATTTGATCTGCTGCAATAACAGCATGTGGAGCTCGTACAGCCTTCCACCTCCCCGGAGTGCTGCGTGAACATGACGTGCGTCTTCTTGCGACCAGTAAATAGCATTTGGGGAGTGAAAAGAAAAACAGAAAGGTTAGTTTGTTATTCTTTGTGATATATGAAAGAGCTGTCAGCTCCATCCTGAAATCATGAATCCCCGGGTATTCCTGGGACAGGGCGAAGGAATGCATCCTGCAGTATTTTTTCACTTGGAACGACCATTTGGCTCTTCTGGGTCTGAAAAGTTTAACTTCGGCTGAGTAACAAATTAATGCCGTCTCTTAGTCACTGTCTGGCTTGAATGGAAACACTTAGCTGACCTGGTTTATCTGTGTATCCATCCCGATGGCTTGGACAGGTCTCTTTGCTGGCTGCTGGCTGCCTTCCAGGGCGCTTGCTTGCAGTGCCGCTCGCCTGCTGCAGCGCCGGCAATGCGCGTGGTGCCGATGGGTGCGGGGGAAGGTCGGACGTGGTGCTGCTGGTACTCGTCGCGGTCTCAGCATATGAATGGAGGTGGTTTCTGGAAGGGTTTTTTTTATTATTATTATTATTATTATTTTAATTATTTTTATTAGGCTGGCAGAGCTATAGAGAAAATAAGGTATTTCTTCTTCAGGCTTCTGCTTCAGACCAGTGGCAAGGGGGCTCTGTGCCCCAACACTTGTCTGGTTGATCAACAACTGCGGGTTGATCTGATAAAAGATGAGCTCTAGCCCTCGTTCCCATGTCCTCGCCTCCCGCCGTTGGCAGGGGGGTCCACAGGACTGGCGGGAGGCATTTGGAGGTACT
>NW_008794125.1:586317-605538 GCF_000699145.1 Aptenodytes forsteri | reverse complement strand
CCCACACCCCAGGCACGGAGGCGCTGCCCTGTCCCAGCTGTGCATGGGGACTGTGCGAGAGTCGCAGGTATTTGAGCAGTATATCAAATTTCAAAGAAATTTGGAAGAGCATCCAAGCACTGAAGGGTTCATCTGTTTTTGTTTCTTGGTCTCACATCTCTGGGTAAAGCTCATGTGTGCCATTACGTTGAATCCAGAAAGGGGTGGAAGGTGGATGCTCCCTCGTGTGCGCTCTTTTATTCTCTGTGCTGACAGCAGTAATGCCAATAAAACAAATTTTTGTTTTCTGTGTTCATTTGATCTGCTGCAATAACAGCATGTGGAGCTCGTACAGCCTTCCACCTCCCCGGAGTGCTGCGTGAACATGACGTGCGTCTTCTTGCGACCAGTAAATAGCATTTGGGGAGTGAAAAGAAAAACAGAAAGGTTAGTTTGTTATTCTTTGTGATATATGAAAGAGCTGTCAGCTCCATCCTGAAATCATGAATCCCCGGGTATTCCTGGGACAGGGCGAAGGAATGCATCCTGCAGTATTTTTTCACTTGGAACGACCATTTGGCTCTTCTGGGTCTGAAAAGTTTAACTTCGGCTGAGTAACAAATTAATGCCGTCTCTTAGTCACTGTCTGGCTTGAATGGAAACACTTAGCTGACCTGGTTTATCTGTGTATCCATCCCGATGGCTTGGACAGGTCTCTTTGCTGGCTGCTGGCTGCCTTCCAGGGCGCTCGCTTGCAGTGCCGCTCGCCTGCTGCAGCGCCGGCAATGCGCGTGGTGCCGATGGGTGCGGGGGAAGGTCGGACGTGGTGCTGCTGGTACTCGTCGCGGTCTCAGCATATGAATGGAGGTGGTTTCTGGAAGGGTTTTTTTTATTATTATTATTATTATTTTAATTATTTTTATTAGACTGGCAGAGCTATAGAGAAAATAAGGTATTTCTTCTTCAGGCTTCTGCTTCAGACCAGTGGCAAGGGGGCTCTGTGCCCCAACACTTGTCTGGTTGATCAACAACTGCGGGTTGATCTGATAAAAGATGAGCTCTAGCCCTCGTTCCCATGTCCTCGCCTCCCGCCGTTGGCAGGGGGGTCCACAGGACACAGGACGGGCGGGAGGCATTTGGAGGTACTGGGGCGCTCCCTGGGTCTCTGCGTGCCTGTTACTTCCAAACTGGAAAAGGAACTTGGAAATATCCCTGCTGAACTTTATATATATCGTTTGTTTAGTTTAGGCGAGGAACTAGCTCGTTGTGTGGTTTCAAATGTGACAGCACGTTCACCAGGGCCCGGGAGCAGGCGGTCAGACCGCAGGATCGCATCCTCCTTCCCCGTGTGCCGCATCGCCTGCGTCTCACTGCAGTGCCTGATCCCACGCCAGCCCCGGGCGCTCTTGGGGCAGAGATGGCTGTAACGGGCTAACAGCATCCAGGTTTCTGATGGTGTGTTGCGTCTACAGAAGTCTGTGAAAAGGGAGGATTTTATCCACCTTGGCTATAATGCAGGGTAAGGGCGAGCCCGGGGCCACCTGTGCATGGGGAATCTGGCACCTGCGTGGTTGGGTGCTGCACGCCAGCGTCCGCATCCCCCCTGGGCTGGCACCGGGGCATCTCCACGTGCTTCAGGCTAAGAGAACCCTGCCTGGCTCCAGCCCTCATACCCCTATAGAGCTGCCCCTAAACCAACCCCGCTCCCCTGCTACTCAGGAGAGACCGAGCGAGATGGGCTGGAAAGCCAATCAGAAGCAAAGTTAATTTAAAAAACCCCGACGAAGAGCTGTTTTTCTGGTGCCGGCCAAGAAACGTGACACTGAACAAACAGTAGAAAATAAAACAAAAAATAAAATTCACATTGGATCTAGAAACAGCCTTTTAATTTGCAGAATCTACGATGTCTGCATGCAGAAATCTTAATTTCAGATCCGGTCTTTCAATGCAAATGTCACTTTAAATAGATATTCCTGTGTGCATGTTCTGGTGCCTTTTGCCATGTCGTTAATGGATTGCTCGTTCTGCGAGTACATTCTTGTCTCATTTTGTATCCCCATACATTAAATTGATAGTTTGGGGGATTATTGCTCGTTCCAAGATTACATGGGTGGAGTCCCCTTTGTATGGCCATGCTGGTATGTAGTGAATTTGAATTGGCGCAGCAGAAAACTTGAAAATTTGGAACAGATAACTGTCTCCTATCTTTATATGGGAACATCAGAGTTTCTAGCTTTATTCTGGGGTTCTTGCCATTCCAAATATAATTTATTCTTTTATATAACTGTTTTCATATGATACACTCTGAAGAGTGGATAATGGTTTGGGGAGGAATATAACAATTTTTTTTTCCCCTCCAAGGCTGTCTTCCCAATTAATGAGATTGAGAACACGTTCCAAAAATCTATTTTTCCCCTCCGGGCTTTTTCTAATGTACTCTATTTATTCTGTAGTGTGTCTTGCGCTTCCTTTATGGAGTTTGATGCCTAAATATTTAGTGGTGGTCGGCCGGCTGGAGCCCGTGTAAATACTTAGCGTACTGATGCGGTCTCTCGGCAAGCTTGGGCAGCGAGGGCAGGTCTGGCCATCCCGGTCCCTTTTGGCCCAGGCAGGTGGGCTCGGGCATGTGGCAAAGTCCTCCCCCCTCCACGTGTGCTGAGCTCAACCTTGCTGCCGGCTGGGGTTGGCTTTATGGGGGAAGCTGCTTGCTTTTGGGGTGTGGAGGGGTATCCTCATACCCCTTCACCTTTTTACTGTCCTGTCTGGATGAGAAGTGGGTGGCCTGGAGTGAACCAGTGCCTCTTTCCCTCAGCCTCGGGGTACCAAGGAAAGGATATTCCCAGAGAAGCGTGCAAATCTCAAGGGACTTTTTCTACTTAAAGCCTCACCTGTAACGTACATAGTTAATGTTTTTGTATGTTTTTCTCTGTTTAAACATTTTTTTGTGGTATATACATTTCTTACAAACCCATCCGAGTAAGCAGCCCCAGGCTTTCTGCCCGCCTCTACCCACCGTGGCGGTGGGCGTTGCTTTCTGAAGATGCTCGTTTTCCAGCTTTCTCTGGTGGTGCAGCGGGATGCAAATTCAGCCTAAAACCCCTGACTCTGCTGACGGGCACAGTTCCAGCATGGGCTTCGGTGCCCCGGGGCTGTTCTCCCGACAGCTCTTGGGGCACCTGGGCTCTCCCAGGGCACTTTGTGCTCCCCCTTCCTTCCCCCAGCACTCCTGAACCTATTTTTGTGCCCCGGGGCAGTGCCCAGTGAGGGGGGCTGTCTGGCAGAGCTGCCAGCCACCGCAGGGGTGCAGGCGAGGAGGATGAGACTGAAGAGTGGGGCTGGTGTCCTTGGGGTCCACAGAGGGACAACGGCTGTGTGGCGGCAAGGACCGGAGGAACACAGACGTAAGTGTCTGCTCCCAAAAGCCTGTAGCATATTAATTTCGGAGAGCCTTACAGCTCCAAAATGGGTTGGCTGATATGCTTCAAGCCCTGTTTTTAAAAAAAGACGCTTTTGGTTTGAGACTAAACATGAATTTTTAGGCCTAGAGAAGTTATCTTGAGTCGGTGATGGTGGGAAAGGGGTGCTCAGCACGGACCCTTAAGTGTTACCCCGGCGCTGAAGTCTTGCCTGCTCTCTTTAAGCAGCGGTTTTGCTCCATAAAGCGTCTGTATAAATATCACCTTCTCACTCAGTGCCTCTGCTCCCCCTGAGTCACATCTGCTCCCTTTCCTGACCAAAACCGAAGAGCGCATTGTAGCCTCCTGTGCCCCCCAGCCCGCACAGAGCCATCAGCTTCCCGGGGACGAGCAGTGCAGGATCCTGGTGCAATCAGCTTCCCGGGGACGAGCAGTGCAGGAGCGGGTTTCCTGGTGCGACAGGATCGCTGCTGGCTGCCGAGGAGGAGGATGAAGAGGCCAGCTGCGAAGAGCATCATTATTTTGCAGTGGGCATGTTGTTCTGCAAGCGGCTCCGCTCTTCCTCTGAGGTCTCAGTCAAGTTAAGAGCATATCGTGGTTGCGTTTGCATCATGCCGTGGTTGACGGGCACGGAGCCGGCTCCCGGCAGCCAGGTTCCCAGGAGTGAGGATTTGTATTTACATAGTTTGACTCAGACGTTGTATAACCTCGGGGAGCCACTTTCTGGGCCAAAAGAATGAGAGACCTGCTCTCCGATGGCGTTTCGAGCTCTGGTTGGATGATGTCCAGTGTAAGGGCTGGGTTTTATTTGGTCCCCTGCTGACAGCCTGGTTCATGTTCCTGCAGGTCTTGCGTGCGCGGTGGTTATTAATAGCTCATCAGTGGGTGGGTGACCGGCCAGGTTGGCCGGATCCCTGCTCCAGCCAGATCCTCTCCCTTTTCCAGGTGTGTTACCAAAGGAGTGATTTGTTGGCAGAGGGCCCTTCCCGAGGGTGCTGTGCTGCAGTGGCCCTGGTCCTGCTCACCAGGGCAAAGGCACTGCTGCCTGCGTGCTGCCTGTGCAGGGGTCTGCGGTGCCCAGGCTCCCTGGTGGGACAGCAAACCTCAGGCAGTTGGGGTGGGGGACCTCGCTGTGGGGACCCTCACGCTGTCGTCCACTTGCATCTGGTGGCTTGTCCCTACTGAGGGGGTGAGGCTGCCGGAGGAGAGCGGGATGTACCCACTCATCTCAATTTTTCAGACTGAGTGGAGGGGTACCCCCCAGACCCAGTACCGGGGGCAGGGGGGCAGGTGAAGGCAGAGGGAGAAAACAAGGGAGGTGCAGAGGTCTGTCCAAGGAGAGGTGGACCCGCTGGTCAGAAGGCTGCCGGACTTCGGATGCGACCAGCCATGCTCAGCCTGCTCCAGAGGGGCAGGGTGAAGGCTGGCTGGGGTGGTGGGTGGTGAGCCTGCTCCCTGCCAAGGTGCTCCTGGGGGGGTCAAGGCCCTTAGACACCACCTGAAGTTCTCTCCTGGAGACCCTCATCCTTGTGGTGCCCACCAGTGGATGCCTCAGGGGAATGGTCTTTCCCAGCTCGAGCTGCAGCCCTGGGTCCTCTGCACCCCAGGAGGCTGCAGTTGATTGAGTGGAGCATGCTACGGGGAGGGTGCCCGCTCGTTTGCTCCCCGCACTATAATTAGCCGGGTTGGCGGGCAGACCTGCTGTCAGGCTGCTTGACACCCAGCCAGGCTGCGGGGCTGGCAATGCAGCATGTAAAGTACATGCTGGAGGACAGGGTGTAATTAACTGCAGGCCCTTGGAGCTGAGAGCTGACTACTCGGCTTCTAGCCTTTTTTCTTGCCTTTTTTTTTTTTCTTTCAGTGATGAAATATATAACTTCACCTATAAACCAGTATAAACATGTATGAGCTGGTATGCCCAAAGATTAAAAAAAACCAAAAATGTTTGAAAATACCAGGCAGTGCATGAATGCAACATTAAGATCAGGCAGCTGACACCCCCTTAAATGAGGCAAAATAAAAAAAAACAGGTTCTAGCGGCAACACGAACTCAGCCGTGCTGCACCCCCTGCGTGTGCCGTGCTCAGGGCTTAACACTATAAATAGCAGCATATTCAGCTACACATCTCGGCCCTGATTCTGCAAACACTTAAGCCCAAGCACAGCTCCTTCTCGATGTGCTTAAAGTTGCAGTAATAGTTTGCAGGCTGTAATCAGGAAAGAAATAAAAATAAGGTAGAAAATAGCCCATGCGCAGCACGGTGTTGGTACCGGCTATCAATGAATATACAGCCTGGGTGTGTGCCGCTCCTCCCTTGCAGCTCCTGTGCCCTTATCTACCTAATTAAGGATTTGATTAATAAAAACATGGAGAGAAGGTGCCTACGCCTGTGTGTGCGTGTTACCCTGGATGTTGTTGTTGAGCTGGCGGAGTTTATAAGCTCTGGTGGTTTTGCCAGCAATTTGACAAGTTCTTTCATCCAGAGAAGCTCCGATGAGCAGCAAGTGCACGGCTCGGTTTGTGCCAGCCCTCAGCACGGCTCAGGGAGGTCCTTCCAGAAAGAGAAACTTTTTAATAAAGAGGCTGTGCGTGCATGCATGTATATATATGCATAAATTAATTTTTACAGGCATGTAGCAGTACAATAGAAGTGGAGGAAAAAAGTTTCCTGGATGAGCTCTTGGTAAAGAAATGCTTTGAAGTTCGGGTCTGCCTTCGCGTGGTGTGAGCTGCAAGGGGTTTGCGGGTGAGCAGCCCCTGTTGGCGCGGGGAGCGTGGCCTGGGAAGAGGCTTGGCTGGGGAAAGCAGGGACGGGAGAATGCTGGGGGAGATGCTGAGAGGGGGTGGGAAGGCAAGAGAAGGCGTGGTGGCAGGGGAATGAAAGACGAGTGCAAATGGACTTGTTGATTGGGGGGTGTTGGCAGATGCTCATTAACAGACTCGCTTTTCCTCCCTGGTAGGAAGGCAGGCTCGGGGACGGAGCCTGTCCTTGTTACCCCAGCTGATGAGGAACCCAAAGTTGGTTGTGAGGGTTCGTGCTGCAGCCAACCCAGTTGTGTGTGTTTAGTTGCCGAGTGGAAGGAGACTGAGGGAGGAGGGGGGTCACCGGGTGCTGCTGGGCGGCAGGGCTGGCGGGTGCTGGGGCTGCGCCGGCACAGCTTGTGGCACTGGGGCTTGGCTCTGTTCCTCCTTGGTCCAACATGCACACGTGCACAGATCTTTGCTCCTCTGTGCAACGCACCTGCAAGGGTGCACTCCAAGGAGGAGGAGGAAGCAGAATTTAATGATGTTGGGGAGTTTGGCACTGCTCAGGCTTGGCCTGGCCCTCATGAATACAACCTGTTGGCAGGGCCAGGGTGAGCTGCTGAGACATGCTCTGGAGCGAGGGACCAGTAATGGGGCTGCTCTCCAGGAGAACCCATCCTATTACTTTCCTGGGGGTCAGATATAGGTTGGGTGAAAGATGAAGCCTGTTTTCCAAAGAACCAGGTTTCTGTTTGCATTTCAGCCCTTAGGAGGGGAGACCTTGGTGTTTTCCTGGGTCCCAGACATGGGGGTGGATGAGCAACCAGAGAAGAGCATTCGGCCTCTGGTAAGATGAGATGCTGGAGCATGGGTGTCCACCTGCTCACAAGAGGCTGTCCTGGCGTGGCGAGGTGGTGGGTTCAGGTTGGCGTCCGAGCACGACTGTAGTGTCAGGATGCGCCGGCCAGGGGAGCTGGTGAAACACAGGACCCCTTCCTGGGTGGGTCCGTGGCACCTCCGGTGGGGAGAGCTGCTTGGAGGACACCACGAGCTCCTCTGGCTTCCAGGTCTGGGTTGAACTGCTCTGCTGGGGGGTGGCTGCAGGACTTCGTTTCTGTTCCCTGGATTGCCTCGGAGTACCTCGCGTACATAGCCATGTTTCCCTTCTCCTTCCACCCAAATGGTCCAAAAGCACTTTTCTCTACTTTTTGGCGTGTTTTTCACCTTCCGTCGGACTCAAAGCCCAACGTGGATGCGCGTCAATGCCCCGTGTGCGTGCACAGGGTCAGTGCTGTTTGCAGGCGAGTGTGATAGCTGGTTCAGACTCCCGCTCCAGAGCTGGGCTGGGATGAGCTAGCCGCTGAAGAATGAACATGTTAGAGCCATTGGCATCCTCCCCTGGCTGGGTCAGGTCTGCGGGGAATCGCCCGCCCCCTCCTCGGAGCCTTTGTAGTTGAGGGAGGAGGAGACAGGATCACAACAGCGAGAGGCTGGGGCTGGCACATGCAGAAACACTGGTGCTCACGCAACCCCCCATCGTCCACCAGTGCTTCGACTCTGCCGAAATGCCATCCCCCGAGAGGACCAAGGCCCTTTTCTGATTTCCAACGGCATGTGTCTTCTTCCCTCCCTCGAGCCTGCCCCTTCCATCTCTCCATCTGGGCAGGCAGTGCTGCTGCCCCAGCCTGACCTGCCACCAGATTTTGTTCTGCATTGTGACCCACCCTTTCTTAATCACCCCTGTTCTCCGTTCCTTAATCACCCCTGTGCTCCGGCACGCAGGCAAGGATCTGCTCTCCAGCAAGGCTTGCCTTTGGAGGTGCAAAGCTGCGCCCGGCCGGGTGGCCTGGAGCTCCCTCCCGGGTGTGAGCTGGTTTGCAGCACTGCCACATCGAAGGCAGGAGTTATCACCATGATTTTCAGCTGAGCAATCTGGTTCATCCAGACTGAAATTCAGGTTTTAGGATTGAGGGTTCATCTGGCCTCAAATTTGGGTTTTTGGGAGACTCAGGGCTGTATTAGCCTGGGGCCCTGGCAGTGCTGGGGCAGGGCTGTTTCGAGGGGGTATAGTGCTGGGGGCAGGTCGCGATGGCAAGTGGGATGGGTGCCGAAGCCCATGGAGGGGAGCTGGTGTCCGCAGGGGAGGAGGCAGTGCTCCCACAGCCCTTTGGTTTCTTGGCCAAGCCCGTGCCAGAGGCCATGGGCTGGAGGGACATGGGGGTGCATGGTGTGCCAAGCCCCAGGATGCTCTGGGTGGGTCCGCCCTTGCTTGGAGGGATGCTGCTAGCTGGGGCAGGGGGGCGATATCTCCTTCCTCCTCCTTCCAAACAACCCGCTCACATCCCAGGCTCTGAATTTTATTCCCCTTCCGACTGTCAGGCATCAACTCCCAATTACTCATAAATGCAGCATGTTGCAGATACGCGGAGCTTGATGAACGGCTGTGCCTGAAAGCACGAACCGCCAGGATCCATGGGCGAGAAGCCGGGATGGGGGGGTACAGACTGTGCAGACTCAGCCCGCTCACCCTGTCCTGCCCTGGGGGCCAAGCGCCTGCTGCCCATGCCCACATCCCCCTGGAATCTGCCCAGCCCGGCTCGAGGACCCGGCTCAGGGATGCTGCGGCCGGTGGGGCAGGTGCGGAGGTCCCAGCAGGTGACCAGGCGTGGATGGCAGGTTTGCAGCCTAGACCGCTATTGGCGTTGGCCCACAAGTTTGTTTTGCAGAATCCTCTTCTAGCGTGGAAAAATAACTCATCCCTCGGTTTTTATCTCTTTTGTTTGTGTGGGCATTGATTACGCTGAGAGTTACTGAGCCAGATTTTATTGGAATGACTTAGAAAGCTGCCACCTGCAAGCAGCCGCTTGTCTTTGGGGATTATTTTGGTGTAGTTTCTAAATAATTGCATGAGGCTTCTTCAGCTTTGCTAATAACTTTGTTCTCCAAGGGACACTGCCCAGAAAAAGATGAGCTGAGATTACACTTGGCAACATTTAGGAGAGGAAAAAGCACAACAGGATTGATGTCTGCTGGCGTGAATAAATAAATAATACAATACCTCTGCCTTAGCCCCTGCATGAGCATCCTTGTTTCCAACCCCGTGTCTGTTATCTCCCCAGCTTGGCTGAATTTCAGAATTCAGAGTGGTCCTTTAAACTGATCTCATCTTTTCTGTCTACAGCATGTTGTACTACTTCTTATCAGGGACCAGCAAGGCTGGCTCTGGAGATGAGCTGTCCTAGGGAAGCCTGCCTGGTAGCTTATATAGGTTGTGTAACTTGGGCTTGTTAAATGTATGATTTAATAACTTGCAAAATAGTTTACTTAGTGCCTGAAATGTGAAATTAAGAGAATAATTTCATGTTGGCCCAGATTCTCATAGGTTTGCAAAGGCTTTGCAAAAATCGTGGGTCATGTTTTAAATAAAGAGATAAGCCCACCAATGTCTTTGACGTTTCATACAAAATCCAGTGTTTAAAAGGTGCTTGTTTTGCAGTGCCGAATGGAGCCGGGTCATTGTGTGTATGGCCGTGTGATCGCCCTGCCCTGGCGAGGAGGGTTGGGAAGGGCAGCGGTGGGAACGCCACCGGGAAGACGAGAAGAGCCGGGTGCCTGGGCTGCGCTCAGGTCACTGGTTTTGATGCCACTGGGCAAGACTTAGCGATGGCCCAGATGCAGCTGGCTGTTGCTCTACTAGTTTGGGAGGCTGCATTTTTATACCCCTGCAAAGGTGCTTTTTGAGAACCTGGGCACGGGTCCTTATGGTGATTCCTTTATGGCAAATAAAACTACTCTGGCCTCTCAGTTTGTCTTGTTTTAGTGTAAAAGCACCAGGAAAGTTGGTGTCCTGTTGCCTTCCCTTTTCCCTCGTAGCATTTCTAAGGTGTTTCCTATGACGTTGCACTTTCAACATTGATGTTGCACTTTTCTGCAAGAGCAGAAGGGCTCTGAGAATCGCACAGAGAGGTCCTTTAATCAAAACTAGGGCAGTGCAAGCCTGGCTCAGGTATTCTTATATGGGGAGGGGCAGAGGATAGTGGTGGTAATGACCTTGAGACAACACTTTCTTAATCATGTTGGCAGGCAATCCCTGCTTCTTGGCAGGCTGCATCCTGGCACCCAGGAGCTGTGGGCTTGGCATCAGCGTCCCCTTCTGCTGCTGTCTCTGCTCGGGTGGTTGTTTCCTCTGCAGAGCAAAGAGATTAAAGACGGTGCCTGGCCGCATCCAAAAGGGCAGGCGCTCAGAAGGCACGCACTGGGGGGGGAGCGAGGCACTGGGGGCACTGCCAGGCTCTGGGACATCATCCTGGTCTCCCACCCTCCTCTCCTGGCCCTGCCGGCAGCAGGAGCATGAACGCCAGAGGGATGGAGGGTGTAGCCTGGCAGCTTTTTGGTAGCTGCCTTGCCCAGCACCACGTGCCAGGGTGGCGGGGGCTGCTCCTGCCCCTCCAGATGCCCCCATGCTGCTGGTCCCCGCGGTCGCTCGCCTCTGTGTCTCGGGAGGAAAGGGTGGAGATGGGCACAAGCCTCACTTGAAGTATTTGTTTTAAAAATACACGCCGATGAAAATGACTCTCTCCATTATTTCATTAAGGGATTTAAAATGTGCTTCCTAAACCCTGAGTCATCAATGAAGTGAGCAAGCGAGAAGCAGCGCAGCGGGTCCCGCTGGAGGGTGACTCATGCTGCGGGGGGGCTTGGGGCTTGCAGGGGACTCTTTGAACTGGGGGATGCTCCACTCCCTTCCTCCCTCCAGGGATGGCCAGGGTCTCCCCAGCATCCTGAGCAGCAGCAGGAGGTCTCTGGGAGCCTCTGGGGCTCCCAGATTTATTTTGGGAGCTGAGCCATTACACCACAGCCGTGCCTCTCTGGAGACCCCAGCTATGCTTTGATGCACAGGAGCCACCAGCAGAGAACTCTCCTGGAAGCCCGTAGATCAACCAACAACAGTGCGTGAATGTAGGCTGGCATTTGATTTTTTTTATTGTATAGCTGCATAGATAAAAGCCTCCAGATCCCATATCAGTTCAGGAGGAATTGATCTTTCCTCCCAGAAGGCAGGGGAAAATGCCAGGTCACCTTTTGCTCATTTTTGGGAGCTCTCTGCCTGTTTCCGTCCCCAGGCACAGGCAGAAGAAGAAAAGCTGGTCCCAGCTCCCTGTAAGGCCAGAACTGTCCCCTCTGCGCCAGTCTCAATGGTTTATCTAGTCGGCTTTTTCAAAGCCTTTAGAAACGCGGCTCTATCCCTCCCACTGGAGTTGGTTCAAACTCTGTTCAATCTCAGTGCCAGGACATTTTTCCTAAGATCCAGGCTGCATGTTCCCTTTACCCCGCTCTGCTTCCTTACGGCCCGTCCTTCCCTTGATCACTTTTCCATAACCTTCCTCTGTGGATGCTGGCTGAGACCGCGGTACTCGGTGCAGTGGGACAGAGATGATGGCTGGTGGCACTGTCACAGCCTACGCTGCTGCCTCAGGGGAGATGCTTCGGCTGCTGCCGCTTCAGGCACCGCGCTACAGCAGGCAGCACCCACGCTCGGTGCGGCCCGCAGCCTCCCATCACCGATTCCCTAAGTGCTTTCTAATTAATACCTTTAAGCCGTCAGTGAAGGCCAGTTCCCCTGCTTGGGAGGATCTTTCCAGGTGCTGCTCTGAGCTCTGTCCATGCCCTTGGCAAAATGCCTTGGGCATTTTATTTTTACTACAGCTGCATCTTGTAGTGAACTGCTGCACAAAGTCAGGCCAGCCCCAAGGTGCCCTGCGGTCTCTTAGGGCATCGCTGCCTTCTCGCCTCCTTCCTCCTGCTGATGGCTCTGTGCTGCTTTACTTGTAGTTTTCAAAGCGGAGTGTCATTTGGTTTATCCTCTACCTGGTTTATTAACCTCCTCGGTGGACAGTCCCTGTCCGTGGCTCCTGCTGTGACACCACGTGTGCCTGCACTCACTTCTCCTTCCACTTTTTCATGAGGATCTTGCTTAGAGGTGGTCAAAAACATGTCCTTGCCTTGGGTCTTGCTGCTGGCCCTGACCACCTTCTCCTGCCCAGGCATCACCTCTGCCATCCACCAGCAAGCTCTTCTCCATTTGCTGGTGATTCTTGTGGCCAAGTGCTTTCCCGCTGCTCTCCGGGAGCCCTCTGGATCCACGGCCACTTTGCTTTTGTGCATGCTTGGGAGAAAGAAATGCAACGTCGTGGGATGGACCTGTGTAACTTCATCTGACTGCTGGGCATGGTTCCTTTCTCTTCTGGGAAGAGAGTAAGGAGGCAAAGGGCTGTGCAGGGGCAATATGGGGAAACTGAGGCATGAAGAGGGAAGAAATGGCTCAAGGCCAGACCTTGGGGTGGTGGTAGAGCCAGGAGCTGATCCACAGCTCCTGGCCTTGCTCCAGGCCTGATTCCTGGGACACGTTGCTGGAATTCTGCTTTTCCTCCCCATTTGCTATTTTCTTAATAAGCTTTAAAATCAGCTATTTTGGCTAATCATTGCTGTGATCACTCCCCATTTTATTGTTTGGGGTTTTTTTCCTCTCTGCAAAGTTAGTGCCTCATTGTTTTATTCCAGATATCTAAAACCTTCTCAGTTTTCCATGACTCTTAAAAAATAATTGCTTGATAAGCTCAAGGTAACCCCTTCTCTTAGCATGCTTGTGTAGCTCATCCTGCCAGCGGCTTGTGGACTGCACGGGCTTGTGAGCCGTGGAGCGCGCGGAGGGGCGGGCAGGCTGCCGTGCCCGTGGTGCTGCTCACCTGCAGTCATGGCATGGCGCCGGCACAGAGCATGCGGCTTCGCTAAAGCTTCTCCACCTCCTTTGTCTGTAAGAGCTGAACTTGCAAGGTGATCTTTTCTTCTTCCCCAAGTTTCCATGTGGTTTTCCCTTGTTAGGGGTTGATTTCAGAGACCTGCACCTCCATCGTAGCAAGAGATGAGGGGAGGTTAACGCCCATGATACCCATGACTGTGTGAAGGGGCTACTGCAGATTTTGCCATCTCCTGTGCTGGGAATATTGGTGATAGTGATAGTCCCCCCAGCATTTTAGAAAGGTAAAAGAGTGTCAGCATTGTTTCCTGCTGTTCTCAGTGCTCTAGAAAGGGCAGGTACTGTCTGGAGCTGGCAAAGGACTTCTGGGGTTGATGAGAGCTTTTTCCCATGGACCTCAGCTGCAGCAGAGGTCTGACTGTGTGGGATACAGGTTTTCCATGTGTCATTTCAGTGGTGTTGAGAAGGCTGTTTGCGAGTGGTTTCTCCTTAAATATCAACAGTTCTCCGTGATCCCTGCTAGCACAGATATCAGGTGGAACTGAATTTGTCATGGCTCGTCACCCTCGTTGCAGTCAATCCATAGTTTGGGAACTGGCACCCTGGGCTTTAGGTGTCAGGTTTAAAGAAGTAAGGAAATATCTCATGGGAATGCTGTGCCCGAGGGAGTGGAGTTGTTCCCGGACGTGCTGTAGGCTTGGAGGACATGTCCCGTTGCCCAGGGCATTTGCTTTGTGCAGTTACTGCTGTGCTCTTTTCTCTGCTGCTTCAGGAATGCACAGGGTGGTTGAGGAGATCACCCAGTCCAACACCCTGCTCAAGGCAGGGTCACCTACACCTGGTTGTCCTGGACACCCAGGACCATGTCCAGTTGGGTTTTGAATGTGTCCAAGGCTGGAGACTCCAACACCTCTCTGGGCAGCCTGTGCAAGCATTTGACCACCCCATTCTGGTGTCTGGCCATCAATCCCATGGGGCTTTGCTGTAGCTTCTGTCGTGTCAAAGGAGGGGAAGCAGAGGGAGAGCCAAAGGGTGCCGCTGTCTCTGCCTGGTGGGGATTGCTCAGAGCCCATCAAGCTTTTGCACACTGGCACGGCATTTGGCACGTGGGCAGGTGAGATCTTCCCACCCCAAAGGGCTGCTCCTTGTGCACTCCAAGCTCTACCCCAAGACGGAGCTCAGGTGTGTCCCCTGGCCCCATGGGCATGTGAAACGTGCAAGAGTGTGGCATGCATCCAGCTCCGCATACCCAGTGCTGCGGGTTTGGTTGCAGCCCCCCTGCACCACTGTCCGACCAACACCTCTGTGCTGGGGAGAAGGTCAGCCCGTCTTGCTGGCTTGGCCAGAGCTCCCTTTTGGGAGGATGTTTTGGTGACAGTGGATCCCTGCCTGCTTAAAAGCTGGGGCCCTCCTCTCTCCACTTGCTTTTCAGTCCCAGGGTGGGAGCACCCAGCGGCTTTGGCCAGCGAGGGGAGCGCTGGCAGAGAGTGCCGGGAGAGCTCCTGCGCCCCTGATTAGCATTCGGCCCCGCTGCTTTGGTGTTCGCAGTCGCCATTGCCTGGCAACCACGGAGCAAAACTACAACAGCAGCCCCAGAGCCCGAGTCTGCTTCCCGCGAGCGTGCATGCACGCACGCTGGCACACGCCTGCTGCCTGTGCGGGGACAGGGACGGGGTGGGTGGCGGGGCCACCCCATGCTGCTGCCCACCATCCCCCATCCCGGCAAGGCACAAAGGTGAGGACTGTCCCCGAGAGGAGGAGGAGGAGGAGGAGGAGGAGGAGGAGGAGGAGGAGGAGGAGAGGGCTCCAGCGGTGCGACGGCTTTGCTGACACCCAGGTTTGGTGGGTCTGTCTGTCTGTCTGCCCCGGCACCACCCGCCGTGAGCATCCCGCTATGTCTGGCACAGCCTGCCCCTCTGCGTCCTTTGGGTGGTGGGGGCTCTTCCGCACTCAGCAAGCACGTGCCATGAACTGGGGCCTCGGAGGGGGACAGCCTCCGCTGCGTGTGCCTCCAGGACAAGGCACACTGGGGGGAGAGACTTGGGTGTATGTAGGTGTATACGGCCCCATCGGACAGCAGGGCAAGGCACAGCGGTGCATGTGTGCTCTCTGTGCATGTCACGCACGTGCCCTGCCTTGCACCCAAAGCGGGGTCTGCAGGATGCCTGTCGCTCCTGGGCTCCCTGCAGGGAGGCTCAGCCTGGCTGGGGTCTCCCAGGGGACCCTGGCGCTCCGGCAGCCCAGGTTGGGATGCTGTCAGACTTTTACTAGACCGTGCTGTCAGTGCAGTTGGTGGCACTCAGGAAAATGCTGATGCATGGGAACCTGAGTGTGCATCGGGCTGTCTCTGCTTCCCAGGCTTGCACATGCTGGGGGTCTGATGTAATTTTTCTCAGCAGAAGAATTTTGTGGTCCTGTCCCCGGGGAGTGACTGTGGGCCTTGGGCTCAGTCCCCTGCCCTGCCTGAGACGCACTGCAGGCGATGGTGGCTCGGTCTCGCTGCCAGCCCTGCACCTCATCCTCTTTGCAGCTGGGTAGGCTTGAGAGGACATGAGTCCCCTCCTGACACAAGGTGCCACGCTTCTGCAAGTGATGGGAGACACAGACATGCCTGAATACATTGGGTTCAAACCTGCTGCAGGCGATGGTGGCTCGGTCTCGCTGCCAGCCCTGCACCTCATCCTCTTTGCAGCTGGGTAGGCTTGAGAGGACATGAGTCCCCTCCTGACACAAGGTGCCACGCTTCTGCAAGTGATGGGAGACACAGACATGCCTGAATACATTGGGTTCAAACCTGCATCCCCACCACACCTCTGCTTTGACTCATCCTTGGCTGCTGTGGGCTCTACTTACAGCGCATTTGGTGGCTGGAGGTCTTGAGCTGCCTGCCCTGTTCAGCCAGCCCACACATACCCACCAGGCAGCAAAAATCATAGACACATGCCTTTTCCTGCTCACTGCACATCTTCATCAATGATACTTGCTTGGCAAAGGGTTAAAGAAATACATCTGTCTTTTGTGTCTTGCAGAGCCTGGGGTCAGCGGACAAGAAGGACTTTTACCAGCCAAAGTAAGTGCCAGTAGCCGTGGTGAGTAATTGCATGGAAATTCCCGGTTGGTCCATGTTACCGAGCAGCTCCGTGGCTTGCTAAGATTAGACATTTGAATGTACAAGAATAGCTGCTGTGAGGATAACGGTGGAAGGGCTGTCAATCATTTTGGTGTCAGGGCATATGCAAATCATTAAATCAGGTCAGAGGGAATCGGGACAGCTTGACTGAGCCTGAGAGACAGAGCTGGGACCTGGCGGCCGGGGAGCGGGGGATGCAGGGGTGACCTTTCCCACCTCTGGCTCCCTCTGCTCTGGGTTTACACAGATGAGCTGCTTTGGAGAATTGAAGGGTTTCGTTCTGTGTTGCAATGGGCTGATCTTGAAGCACGTCTTCCGCAGCCTGTGCTTTGACGTTGATGCCTGTCGTCTTCCATCCGTTGTGTTTTGTAAAGCACGGTGAGAGGAAAGGAAGGGGCTCTCTGGAGCCATCATATTCATCAACACGAACAAAGGATCTGCAGATCACCCCACTAACACAAGCAGTTGGTTACTTCGCGTGTGCCCTTGGCCATGGCTCTGAGCTGGCTGCGACAGTCCATAAGCGAGGGAGCGAGAGCGGAGCACTTAGAGCTGTCAACCTCTGAGACCCGTATTAAAGTGCAAGCAGAGCTTGCACTCGCAGGCCAGTTATGTTGTTGTACCCAGCATTTGCAGAGCCTTGCCGCAGCATGGCACCTTTGAGGCAAGAAGGTTGTCTCTTTGCTGGAAGGATGTGTCTGATACCATCATTATTTGGAGAAGGTCAAACTCTATTGAGGAGGAGGAGGAGGAGGAGGAGGAGAGGGCTCCAGCGGTGCGACGGCTTTGCTGACACCCAGGTTTGGTGGGTCTGTCTGTCTGTCTGCCCCGGCACCACCCGCCGTGAGCATCCCGCTATGTCTGGCACAGCCTGCCCCTCTGCGTCCTTTGGGTGGTGGTGGCTCTTCCGCACTCAGCAAGCACGTGCCATGAACTGGGGCCTCGGAGGGGGACAGCCTCCGCTGCGTGTGCCTCCAGGACAAGGCACGCTGGGGGGAGAGACTTGGGTGTATGTAGGTGTATACGGCCCCATCGGACAGCAGGGCAAGGCACAGCGGTGCATGTGTGCTCTCTGTGCATGTCACGCACGTGCCCTGCCTTGCACCCAAAGCGGGGTCTGCAGGATGCTTGTCGCTCCTGGGCTCCCTGCAGGGAGGCTCAGCCTGGCTGGGGTCTCCCAGGGGACCCTGGCGCTCCGGCAGCCCAGGTTGGGATGCTGTCAGACTTTTACTAGACCGTGCTGTCAGTGCAGTTGGTGGCACTCAGGAAAATGCTGATGCATGGGAACCTGAGTGTGCATCGGGCTGTCTCTGCTTCCCAGGCTTGCACATGCTGGGGGTCTGATGTAATTTTTCTCAGCAGAAGAATTTTGTGGTCCTGTCCCCGGGGAGTGACTGTGGGCCTTGGGCTCAGTCCCCTGCCCTGCCTGAGACGCACTGCAGGCGATGGTGGCTCGGTCTCGCTGCCAGCCCTGCACCTCATCCTCTTTGCAGCTGGGTAGGCTTGAGAGGACATGAGTCCCCTCCTGACACAAGGTGCCACGCTTCTGCAAGTGATGGGAGACACAGACATGCCTGAATACATTGGGTTCAAACCTAACGCATCCCCACACCTCTGCTTTGACTCTATTTTTACATCCTTGGCTGCTGTGGGCTCTACTTACAGCGCATTTGGTGGCTGGAGGTCTTGAGCTGCCTGCCCTGTTCAGCCAGCCCACACATACCCACCAGGCAGCAAAAATCATAGACACATGCCTTTTCCTGCTCACTGCACATCTTCATCAATGATACTTGCTTGGCAAAGGGTTAAAGAAATACATCTGTCTTTTGTGTCTTGCAGAGCCTGGGGTCAGCGGACAAGAAGGACTTTTACCAGCCAAAGTAAGTGCCAGTAGCCGTGGTGAGTAATTGCATGGAAATTCCCGGTTGGTCCATGTTACCGAGCAGCTCCGTGGCTTGCTAAGATTAGACATTTGAATGTACAAGAATAGCTGCTGTGATGATAACGGTGGAAGGGCTGTCAATCATTTTGGTGTCAGGGCATATGCAAATCATTAAATCAGGTCAGAGGGAATCGGGACAGCTTGACTGAGCCTGAGAGACAGAGCTGGGACCTGGCGGCCGGGGAGCGGGGGATGCAGGGGTGACCTTTCCCACCTCTGGCTCCCTCTGCTCTGGGTTTACACAGATGAGCTGCTTTGGAGAATTGAAGGGTTTCGTTCTGTGTTGCAATGGGCTGATCTTGAAGCACGTCTTCCGCAGCCTGTGCTTTGACGTTGATGCCTGTCGTCTTCCATCCGTTGTGTTTTGTAAAGCACGGTGAGAGGAAAGGAAGGGGCTCTCTGGAGCCATCATATTCATCAACACGAACAAAGGATCTGCAGATCACCCCACTAACACAAGCAGTTGGTTACTTCGCGTGTGCCCTTGGCCATGGCTCTGAGCTGGCTGCGACAGTCCATAAGCGAGGGAGCGAGAGCGGAGCACTTAGAGCTGTCAACCTCTGAGACCCGTATTAAAGTGCAAGCAGAGCTTGCACTCGCAGGCCAGTTATGTTGTTGTACCCAGCATTTGCAGAGCCTTGCCGCAGCATGGCACCTTTGAGGCAAGAAGGTTGTCTCTTTGCTGGAAGGATGTGTCTGATACCATCATTATTTGGAGAAGGTCAAACTCTATTAAAAGCCATGCTGAGAGGTTTGGTTCTGGCCTGACCTCTAAGCAGCTGTGCATCGTGCTGCTGAGCATGTTGCATGTGGGACCTTGTGTTGCTCCTGCTCTGTTTCTTCTGAAAAGAACGCCATAGGTGGTTCTGAAGTTGTGGAAGAGTGCTCTGATGTGCAGGACTGTCAGAGGAGCATGGTTTTGGAGGATTCAGAAGGAATTGGGTTGAGAAAACCTTTTCTCCTCCAAAACTCACTGTACTTCTGCTCTTGCTCTTTCTTTGCTGCTTTCCAAAACGTTCCTGCAGAGCTGCTTCCCAGCAATGCCCGAGCACGCAGTGAGCACTGAGGCAGCATCTTCCCTCGCTGTTCGGTCCAAGTTACTCTTAGCATCAGAGGAGGCACGTCCGGGGCGCACCGGGGATGGCAGGCTGTGTCACGGAGTGCCTTAGGGAGCTGCCTGCTTGCTGTCTGTGATGAGGAGCGCAAGTGTCGGGGGGGGGGGGGGGGGGTGTTTTTCTTTTTTCTGGTGTT
>NW_008794125.1:579913-585891 GCF_000699145.1 Aptenodytes forsteri | reverse complement strand
GGGGGGTGGTGGGGGGGGGGGGGTGTGTGTGTGTTCTTCAGTTATCTGCTGGTTCCTCTTCCTTTATGCCACCAAAAGTTTTTAAAACTCAGCGCTAGTCTCCTAGGTCCGCAGTGAAAAGTCTGTTTTCAGAGAGCTCTTCTGTCCACTCACCCCAAGGCAGTGCTGATCATCAGCTTTCCAAGACTGTTGGCAGCTAAAGACTTCTGAAAATAAAGCCAGAGCCATTTCCCAGGCCGTTTAATCCCACATGGCTTTCTGGGAGATCAGAGCGATATCCCAGGAGGTTATGGAGTCATCATGGATGCAATGACAAAATGAACACACATTTGGCAAAGACTTATAACGGTGCTTTTGTGATCTCTACTAACAGTCATCCAAGATTTCGGTGCTTCTTATTGTAGCGCTGTTGTGTGCTTCTGTAGCGTGTGTTTTGACAAGCAGGCTTAAAAAAGATTGGAGCATCTCTGGTGTCCCTATTCCAGCTGAAGCTTTTGTGAGGCTTTAAGGAAGAGATTTGGAGGAAATATGTAAAGAGCTCTTACTCCTCGGTTTTCCTGTGGCGTGGTTTTGGTGGTAGGTAGCAACAATTACAGAGCTATTTTTATAGCTCATCTTATCAGAGAAATGAGGGATGTTTCTCTACCTTAAGAGGGGGAACACGGGCTTCCCATCTCACTGAAGTTGCAGAGCTGTTGGGTCAGTGGTGGATGCTGGTGCAGAAGGTCTCATAGATACAGGGTGCCTTATCGGTGCTGACTTGTTCCTCTGTGCCATGAGGCTACGGGACCACCATGGTTTGGCCAAGTGGCTTGTGATATCAGCCGTGACTTGGCTAATCATAATATGACTTCGGTTTATGCCCATCCTATTTACATTCCTCAGTGGCTGTTTTGGGGTTGCGACCGGTAGAGTTTGTGGCCGTGATGTTGCCTGGTACCACTGCCCCCGTCCGATTTGGCTTTTTGATCCACCGTCTGCTGCTGGCACTGTTGCTGTTGCAGGCAGACCTGCTCCTGCTGCTGCAGCCCATCTGCAAGGCTGGGCCAGGCACCTTACGGAGGCTCTCAGCCTCTGGCAGGACTGGACCTGGTCTTCCTCAGCAGAGAAAGATCCCCAGCAGCTGCCGGAGGTCTGGTGGACCTGCCGAGGGCCTGGGAGAGCTCAGCACTTCTGCAGCAGCTCTGCAGACGTGTTCCCCGAGCCCTGGGCAAGGTGGCGGCAAGCAGCCAGAGCATGGGAAGCAGCTGGTTCCCAGAGCTAAGCCAAGCCGTGGTGGTTCATGAACACATCTGTGTGGCGAGGCTGGTGATCTGAGAGAAGTCTGGCAGTGGATGGCTGGCCCTCCAGCCCCCACATGCCAGAGCAAACTTGACTATGCCTCTGCTTTTCCTTTTCTGTGCTTCAGAGGCAGCAGTTCACCCTGCCGACCAAACCCCCTGCACTGCGGGAGCGGGGTCAGAGCATCCCTGCTCTTGGGTTGGTGGTTTTGGGCTCTCACAGCAGATGTAGGTTGTAGAAAAAGAAGACACAGACACCAGAAATCTGAGCAGTGGGTTTTGGTCGGCAGGCATTCACCGCTTGTCCTGGGAGTGAATCTTGCTCTGTTCCTGCCATGCTCAGAAGGTTTCTCTGCTCAGGTGTCCTCCTCTTCCCTGGACACCAGGTACTGCATCAGCTGGGTTTCCTTGTGTCATCCTGAGTGACACCTTTCCTTCCTTTGTTGCCTCTTCCCTTCAGAAATGGGAATGCTGTCATTATGTTCCCTCACCCCATAGTTATCATTGGTCTTTATCAGTCAGCAGTAGGGTGTTTCCTAAGTGCCTGGAACAGTCCAGTGCTCATCAAGGGTATGGAGAGCTGTCTACCTTCACCCACCAGCCTTTGATGGCCTTTACACTAGGCTCTTCCCATCTGCCCAGTTCATACAAGAGGTTTTAAGGTACAGATCTCCTACTGGGTTGCCTCAAATGTAGTGTGGCAATCACCCAGAAAAGCGTAGTGAAGGTGGACCTCCACTGCGGGAAGTCAGAGGTGCCCAGGATGGAGCCACCAGGGCTGAAATAATGTTGCTGCCCACTCTGGGGGAGGCACTTTTACTTCCAAGGGTTTCAGTGAGGGTGCTTATGGATGTTCCTGCAGTAGTTGGCCCATGTCAGGGGCTGTGATTCCTGGCTTTTTGTGTGTCTGGGAGGTTACGTTCCCTCTTTCCACGTTAAATGCAAGGATGCTGCTTGGGTCAAGAAGGCTGAAATGTTAATCTTAAAAAAAATGGCATCACCTGAGAACTGGATGGGCTAGAGACCACCTTAGGAAGAACAGGCATGCAAAGAGCTCCCGTAGCTGAAATTCCTGAGAGAGGAGCCTAGCGTATGGGGAATGGCCAGGAGTCCAGCAGTGAGCCAGCATCTGCACGGGTTTCTCCACCTATGCTGGCTGCTCCAGCCATCCCGTGCAAACAGTACAGATGCCCTCCTCACGCTGTGTTTCCAAAGCAGGTTGTTCAGATGTCAGAACGATATATCCTGACCTAATAATTCTCATCTGATGCAGTTTGGGCACGTACCTCCCCCATCACAACCCTGCCTGCAGCCCGACTCCGTCTGGGGTCTGACCGGTGTTCGTAGGGACCAGGGAAGAAACACCTCCTGGGCTGAATCCAGCCCCTGAGCTGCTCGCTCCTTTGTCACCTCGATTTTGGAAGCTGCTAATACAGCTGCAATGTTGTTAGTATATCTGGGCTTCCAGAGGTCCTTCCAAATTTCTGACAGAGGGCCCTTGACTCCTTTGTCAAGGCAGTTTCCTGAGCAAGGACCTGCTGGCTGAAGACCCAGGGACACCATGCTGAGAGACAGGAATAGGAATAGGCTCTCCTGGGACAGGCGCTTTTGCTTAATAACTCTCCTGGAAGGGCTGGTTGGAAGCGTCTTGACAGGAAGTGAGAAAGGCTGGTGTGTTTGCTGATTCCCGGTGGCATATATTTGCTCTTCACTGTCACGTACCAACTGGAACTCAGTTTCTTCAAACCAAGAAAGAAATTTTGGTAGTAATAACAATCATAAAACCCCTAGCAAATGTAGACTGAAATACTTGGGTTTAATTAAAGCGTCACTGATTTGCTGCAAGAGCTACTTGCACTCCTTCCCCATGCTGTCTCCTCTGCTGAGAGCAATGCTCATCTGTCAAGAGAGTCATCACTCGGGAGCAGTTAATATTTGCCAGGCACTTTGAGATGTCAGGAGAGACACTGCTGTAGCGACACAAAATGCTCTCCATTGATCCGCTCGTTCAGTCCCTTGGGACAGTGTGGCCATGCTGAAGAGACCTGATGTCTCAGAGCCCACGTCTTGCTCCAGCAGAATCCCACAGCCCTTTTATACAGGCACCTCGTGGCTCTGTCTCCATTTCAGATTAAAGACTGCCACCCGCCTTCCGTGCTTAAGCCTCAGACGTGTAAACACACAAGGAACCTTTGAAACCACCTTACATAAAGCAGCAGCTCATGTTTGTTTTGCCTTGCAGTCTTCATTACCCAAGATGTCTCTGCAGCTAATTCGTTGTCACCCTGCTCTTAAGGCAGAGCATTTAATCTCTTAGACAAAAACCTTCCTGTGCCAGCACTTAGGTGACAGTGTGTGTTTCGTTGCTGAATCATTATCTTGTAAAACTGTGGTGTTTTTAAGGATCTAGAAATCAGTATTTACATCTTGGAAGCATTAAGGGCCATCATAATAAGCTAGATATGTTCCTAAGCTGAGTGTTCATTTCATTACCTCCTTAACTCAGACATTATTGTTACAGTAATGATAATAATAACACGCATATATGCTACATTTGACTTCTTTTGCAGTGGCTGAGAGTCATTCAGCTGGGATGCTCTTCAGGTAGCTCAGGTTCACCTGCAAAGTGCCAAGCAGTGGGAGGAGGATGCACAGAGAAAGGGGGGATAAGAGACGGTGCAGATGACGCAAGGGAAGCGGTGGGGTAGGGGAAGCAATGCCGAGCCCACCTCTCTGTACTGAAGCTATGGGATACTCAATGCTGCAAGAAACTGCCCCCAAACCACCTTCACAGGGTTGGAGAATGCTTCTCCCAGCTACGGTCGTAGGAAAGGATGAAGTGCCATCACCAGCATCTCTGGTGGCAGTGGGATGGCAGAGCGGTGGGGGATGGAAGAGAGGTGTTGGGGTCTGTGGGGTGGGTGCCCCTCAGATGGGTGCAGGTTGGCAGCTGAAGGGGAGCGGAGCCCTTCCCTGAAGGGACCATGAGCATGGGCTCCTAGCTTCCAACCCCAAATCCTGGCTAAGCCAGTTTTCTGAAGAGTCAGAGAGTTAACTCCTCCACACGCAACGTAATTAAGTAAAGAAGATTACGATGCTGGTCAGGGTATCCTAGCAGCAGGGTCCAAGCCACTGAAACTTTATAGCAAGCTTAAAAAATATTTCCCCTGGAGTTTGGCCATTGGATTCAGAGCCTGAGTTCCAGGCAGGTGGAGGGGCTTTAAGCGTCACTGAGTGCTGGGAAAGGAAAGGAATCCTGGAAAGGTACTTTGGAGAAATGTCGTGGTTCAACAAATGCCAGTCTGGGGATAGAGAGCAGAGCTGGCCCAGAGCTGAAAGGAAGCGGAGGGTTAGCAGAAACGGGTATGAGTGGTGGGAGGTAGCTCATAGTGTGGCAGAGAGTTGTTGCCTTGGGTGTTTGCAGCAGATGAAGGAGACCGGTTGGTACTGCAGCCTCTGAACAGTTCTGCAGCTTTCCTTCTGGCCTTCAGAAGGTCTCTCCTGCCCTGTGGTGTGCTGATCTTTTAAGCTATGGTGGCTCTGTCTTTCCCAGTAATGCCCTGAGCCCAGAAAGGCTTCTGGAGACTTGGCTGCTCTGGGGAGGGGGGTTCTGCCCTGGGAGGGCTGGTGCTACTCCTTGCCTTGTTTGGAGGGCGATGGGTGCTGTGGTGTGCCAGGCTGGGGCTGTGCAGTGCCTCCAGCCCTGGCAGCTCACCGAGAGGTGCAAGTGTGCCACTTCAGGGCCTTGCGATGGGGCAGGAGATAATCTACATCTCCAGCCTCTTGGGAATGGTTTTGTCCCCCCAAGAACATTTGCTGTGCTGCTGGGAGCGCCGGCTCTGGCTCCTCTTAACTCTGTGGCTGCGGAGGGAACGGCACACAGCCTTGACAGGGAGCGTTGCTGACAGAGGTCGGTTGGAAGCTCAAAGATCAAGGAAGCAATAGCTGATTCGCCCTGTGGCGTCTGGGCTATCTGCCCAGGCTAATATCACTATTTGCTTTTGAAGCTGGGAAAGATGCTGCTGATCTGTGCCCAGCGAAGCGAGCGGGGCCCCGTGCTAAGGGTCCTGCTGTCCTGCTGCTGCCCCCCTCTCCAGGCAGCCCAGGAGAACAGCACCGGGTTATGTGCCTGATGGGTCCTGCTGAAGATCACCTTTTTTGTAAAGTATGAATGAATACAACTCTTACTCATTTTCTTTTTCATTGCTTGTTGTGTGGGAGTGCTCACTCTGGGCCCCTATGCCTGATGGGGCTGGAGGACTGTCGGGGGTGCTCTACACCCAGATTTATGAGGACAGAGATGCCCTGGATGGCACCAGGACCCTCGATACCCAGAGTTAAATATCTTGGCCCAAGGGAGGTCGGGACAAGGAGCCACTTGGTTTCAGTGGTCCCTCGAGCCCAGGGGACAGGAGGAGGAGTTGTTGGGGCTGGTTGAACCTGTGCTGCCCTGCTCTGGGTGCCCAGGCCAGGGCATCACTGGACCACCCCCTTGCAGCATGCTCACTCTCCGGCTGGGAACGGCCCTCCCGAACCTGGTGGTAGAACAAAGTTTTGGTTTTCATTGTTTCTGTGCAGCTTTTAACGTGTTAAGTGAGGTTGCGATGTAGGCTCTTACTGTGCCGGTTGTCATAGAAACTTGAAAGGCTTTTTTCTCCTATACCCCCAGCCCCTTTCTTTAAACCAAAGCAGGGTTGT
>NW_008794125.1:562867-579707 GCF_000699145.1 Aptenodytes forsteri | reverse complement strand
ATTTCAGTTCCAGTCCAATTAAAAACCTGCCTGGCCCCGATTCCCCATCTCCAGCACTGCCACACAAGGACTCGGTGTCTTTATGCTGTGCTTCCTTTTGTCCCGACTGAAGGGTGCGTGTTCCCACAAACTGGGCACTTTCCCAGTAGCTCTGGGTGGGCTTCTGTCCCCATGGAGCCTGCACCAGGGTTGGGGCTGGTCCTCAGCCCGTGTCCCTCTGCGGTGCCTCTGGGTAGGAGAAGATCCCCTTGCTCACCATGGGGTACTTCTCCTTCTGAAACCAGGGAGCTGAGTGGGCATGGCCGCTTGGTGCCTGGTTGCTGGAGGTCCCCAGTCCTTTGGTGGAGACATTGAAATAGCATCTACCTGTCCCCCTGGTCTGAACCCGGGGCTGCCTTCCCCACTTGCAGCATGGGAGGACGACGCTGCCAGCTCAGAGCCAAGACCAGCACAGAAGCCACCTATGCACCAGCTGCAGCCCTTCTGCATTTGCTACGCTCTGCATTAATCATGAAAAGGGAATCAAGCGTAGGAAGATGGGCATTTTGTAAAAAAATAACCAAGGCTGCGTTCTCCCCTAAGCGAGAGAGCAAAGTGTTTGCTGCAGTGAGTCAACACAGAGATGCTTTTGGCATGGGAGGTAACACTCCCACCCACAGCAGCCATTGGTCCCACAGCCGGGTACCAAGAGGGAGAAGTGGGTCAAGATGTTTCCCAAGCTGCTTGGCCAGCACTCTCTGCTGGTGTTTCTCCAAGAGCTGTGAGAGGTCCTTTCCCACGTGCTCTGCTCCTGGCACGAGACTTGACAGGGACTCCTCACAGCTAGTAGGACTCCTAGCTCTGAACCTTGCCTTTGAGGAGCTAGCACACATCTTTGCTGCTCGGTGCCTCCCCAGCTCCTCATTGCTCCAAGGCCTGTGCTATATCCTGAGTCACCCATCTTCACTGTGGTGTGTGGCAGGGGTTAGCTTTGGAGCTCCACTTATCCGCTGGGATTCACTTGTGTGGGATTTAGGTATGAAAGGGTCTATTAGACCATGCCGTTTGGCCTCCCGTGTGCTGTAGGGATGTAAATGCTGCCCACACACTCCTCCACGAGCTGAAGAGGCTGTGGTTGCCCTCTGAGAAGTATCTAATCCTCTGACCATCTCCGAGAGGTATCTAATCCTGACCCGAAACTCATTTGAACTTGTTGGGCTTCAGCTCCCAGTCCCTGGCTCTCTGCATGTCTCGCTAGATAAGAGTGGTTGGCAGCACTCTGGTTTGGGGGACAGTGGCAGAATTTTTGTCAATAATCTCAATATATCTCAAATCTTTTGCAGCAGGATATTTTCTCCAGCCCTCAGATCAATTTTGTGACTCATCCCTCCAGCCTCTCTGTTTTTTTAGTGTCCCCTTTTAAATGTGGGCACCTTAATTGCAGGAGTGTTTCTGTGTCAGTCTCAGCAGTGCAATATGTGTAACTCTCCTCTCCCCCAAGAACTGCATCAGCTTTTTTCATCACAGCATCACATTAGAGCCTTGTGTTGGGTTGGTCACCCGTGGTGACCCTTGAGCCTTTCTGGAGGCTCTCTCTTGTCTGGGATACAGTCCCTGTTCATAAATACGGCCTGAAATCCTTCTCTGTAGGTGTGTCATTCTGCACTGGGCTGCATTGACATATACAGTGTTTGAATGGGCTCAGCATTACCAAGCAACCCACATTTCACTCTCTCCTCATCAATATTTACCGTTACATCAATCTTCCTGTCATCTGCTAATTTTTTTGAGCAAGGATTTTGTAGTTTCTTCTCGATCATCGAAGACGATATCGACTAGCATGCTCCCCGTGGAGCCTCGCTAACGATTCCCCATTGACAACTTCTGTCTGAGACCTGTCAGCTGGCTCTTAATATATTTAACGTGCTTTATTGATACTGTATAGTACTATCTTCTAAAATCAGAATGTCAAGAAGCACTTAGCGCTCTGCCTGCACAGCCGTAATGTACACAGTGCCTTTTTCAGCTCAGCCTGTATTCGCTAAAGAGTGACACCAGGCTCATTTGACAAGATCTCTTATCCACAAAGACATGCCGACTGACTTTAGTTATAACTTACATCCTTTAATTATTTCTTAATTTAATTCCAGATGAGCCCTGGCTTCTGGGTCTTATGTCAGGCTGACCATTTAGTCATTAACTAGGTCATCTTCACTGCTGGGTGTGAACATTGCTGTGAAGGAGCCATTTGCCATCTGGATGTAGCAGCCCAAAGTTTGCTCAAAACAAGCAGCAGAGCCCAGAAAACTCTCCCCAGCTTTGGGTACACGTTTTCTGTGCTGGCTGTTTAGTGCTAGTTGGCCACCTTAGATGTAGGTGAGGATACTAATGGTTTAGGAAAGCTTCATCTCTCCGAGGAAGTACTTTACTCTCCTTTGTTCCCCAAACACAGAATAAGTATTTATTGACTATGTTTGCTTTTTCTGCATCATTATGAGCAGTCCTACAGTCTCTGCTTAAAAATGGTCCTATTGCTGCTTACAAACGGACCTATTGCTAGAATTTGTTTGGCTCCCAACAGTAGATTTTGCATGTCCAGCCGTGCATTCTCCCCTTCTTTTCCCTTCTTTAGTTTCCCTTATCAGTTTCCTACACATTGTAATTTTTCATTTGTATTGACCACCCTTTATTCTATATCCCATTTCCACTCTGAGCCTTCATTTAGCAAACGGGATTTTTAAGTGAGGTGCTCGTTTTCCTAACTATGAAATTGGGAGTTTACAGACGTTCAGTGAACTGCCCTTAAAGAACTCTTATTTCTTCACTCTACTTTTTCAAAGTCTTTCTTGACGGTCAGTTTTATTCCACCTCCCGCGATGTGAAAATAGCCATTTTGCAGTACTGAGCGTGCGCAATGCTGCCTGCCTCCATCTTCTCGTTGGTCCATGGGGACTGCTGCCAGCCTGGGCTGCCTCTCTGGGCAGCCAGCGACTGCTCGACCTTTTGTTGCCTGCTGTGCATTAACTTCTGCATTGAAAAGTTATCAACTACAGTGTTTAGAAATGCATGTGGTATTTTACTGCTGGCTCCGTGAGTCTTCTAGTGTGTGACTCTCAAACACAAATCCTTCATAACGCATTATTTCTTTCTATCCATTGAGAACATATATTTAAGGTTGAGCTCCTGCAGTCCTGTGCTGGCTCAGGTATCATGTGCTGTGCCTCTTCCCAGTCCTTGATGAGAAGGTAAATCTGTTTTTCTTCAAGCACTGACTGCTAAAAGATCTGTAATTCTAAACGAAAAAATATAATGGCATGTATTGTAAGTATACAGTGCTCTCCTCTTCCTTCCCTGCCACCCCTCCTACGCAGAGACTTCTGATCACGTAAATCATCGTAGCAGGTTTCAGTAGTGTTGAGTGCATTACGTTTCTGCTCGTGAGTGAAAATTTCCTGTTCCTCATGCTCCTTTCTCAACCTCGCTGCCTTGCATCGTCTCACGAGCTTGCTGCTTTGCCCAGCAGCACAGCACGAGCACGATCTCTGAGACTCTTTCCTGGAACAACCACAGATTAATCTGGCTTTTTATTCAAATACACAGTTCTGGTATTTTCTCTCCATGTTTTCACGTGCGGTGCCAGATAGACAGCTGGGCCACAGAACCATCAGCAGCTACATCAGCCTGCACTCTCTTCAGAAGCTTATCCTCGCCTAAAACCACCCTCACCATGGCCAACCTGGCTAGCATCTGAGCACTTTGGTGTGTGGCAGCACTGGCGGTTGCCTTGTGCTCACTTGCCAGAGATGCTGTTGTGTAGAAGAGCCTTTTGTTGTTCCTGAGCCCGCTGACAGGCAGCATCTCCTGGGAAAGACCGGCCGTTTGCAGTGTCCTTCCAAACTGATCCACGCTCTTCCCAACTTCACATTGTTTCCAGCACGGTTGTCTCCTGCCTTGCTCCAGCAGGGACCGCGTCCGAAGCCCAGTGTGTGCTGCGGGTGGTGGCTCTGCAGCCCTTCTCCGAGCCGCCTGAGCTCCCGAGAAGCAAAAATTGCCGGTGGTGGTGGAAATGACAGTATTAGCCTTGAGAGCAATCAGCCAGGTCTCTGTGAGCTGCAGCATTGGTGTTTCTCCTCTGGCTCTTTGGTCTGGGAGGGATAATCAGGCTGGATATGCTGATTTACTTGGGCTGTACTGAGCATTCTGTGGGGAGACATGTAGATAGCGCTAATTTGCTCAGGGAACAGTGTGTCTAAGGACATTAAAGGAGAAAAATCTTCCTAATTCAATTGTCTGCATTCCCAATTCAGTTGTCTTCACTGAATCCTGACAAAGCGGTGTGCACAGAAGTGAGATCTAAGGCTTTGAGCTTTCCCGCAGGTTTCTGGCATTAACAAAGATAGGATTCAGAGTAGCGCGGTGACTCCCAGGAGATGTGCAGTAGGAAGGGATGAGGGTGCAGGTGCTTGGTTGTCTCTTCAGGCTTGGGACGTCATGTAAAAGGGCACCACCTCCAGCGTCACCATCTAATTTATGGGGAAATGAATTCCTCCTCCAGAAGTGCCTCATCTCTCCATGGACTGCACAGGGAGCCTGGGCAGCTAGCTCAGATCTCTGCCATCAGTCTTGCCACTGATGGCTTTCAACATGTCCAGAAAGATGCAGCTGAAGGTAGGATGAGCCTATAATAATTACTGAAGAAACGGTGGATAATGGTATTTGTACCTAATTAAAGACTTGACTGAATCAAGCTGTGGACAGTACAGGCAGGTTGACACTGGGGAGACTTTGGGACATTTTACTGAGGGGTTGTGGGAGATCTGCTAAACCCCCAGCCACAAGAAAACACCTTCTTGCCCCACAGTAAATGGAGATGCGTGCAGTGCTTTGAGGAAACGGGCTGAAGAAGGAGGCAAAAGGAACCCTAGGGCCCACAAAATCCCATTTTGACATTTAAAAATAGAAACCCCAAGCCTTCCAAAAAACTTGAATGCCTCAACAAAACCTCTGGAGCTGACAGTGCTCAAGCAGAGGCTGTTACAGGTTTTTCTTTGCGGTATGAGGTAGGAAGGAAAAAGCACCCAGGGAGGGAAAGCTCAGCTGCATTCATTCTCCCCCTCGGATGTCAGAGATGCTTTGTTTTCCAGAAGTGCTTATTATTCATACAGCTATCTCATTAGACAGCTGAAATACAGCTCCAGCTTGGGGCTCATCGTGGCCCAGGCCCTACTGCGGAGCTGTGCAGTGTCGTGGCTTTCCACCCCGTGGGAAGTCCCGCCGGAGCCGGCAGGATGGTACTTGGCACCTGCCTTTGGGCACCAGTGCCGGTGGTAGTTTGGTCATCTTTCCCCCACTGCGTTCGTCTTTTCTCCCTTTGTCCCACGATCCTAGGCCACCGTCTAGCAGATGTGTGGGCTTAGCATTGCTTGTCCTGAGGGTCCTTCAGCTCTCAGCAGCAATCTTCCCAAAGAAGGTACAGCACAAGAGCTGCTATCTCCAGATGTTTCCCTTGTTCACAGATGTTTCCAGTAAGCCCCTTTGCCTGCACACAGCTGCCTGCATCGGGGCCAGGTTGCCAAGCCCGGTTGTGCCGGATCCCTATTCTGCAATGCGGCTGCTCGGCTTTGCCATTTCTAGACCGACTGGATGGCTCTGAGGATGAGGACTCTGCTTCTGGGCTTTTATCGAGCTTCTGTGTCCCCCTACCTCCCCCCAGCTGGTGAGTGATGCTGGAAGCTCTGGTTTGAACCAGAAACCAGTCTCAGACTTCTAACCAGTTTCTAACCATCTCAGACTGGTTTCTAACCATCTTGTTTTTGCTGCTGCAAATTACTGGCTTCACAAGCGATGAAGCCGATCTCTGAAAGCCGGGGAGGAGGCAGCGTGGCTACCGCTGAAGACATTGGTCCTGCTTCATTGAGAGTGGCCTGTGGAGTCCCACCTTTGGGATTTTGTTGGCTGGCCGGAGTCACCAGTGCTATCACCAGGAGGGACCACGTGCATCCCGGCTTTGCTGCAGTTGGCAGTGAGTCCAGCATGATGGATCCCACCTCCTCCCACCGGTGCAGAGCGTGGTCCTGGGGGATCTCCTAGCCACAAGACTCTGCTCGCCTGAGCAGCAAGGGACACTGGAGGGGGTGTCAGCCACAGCAAATGTGAAACCCTAAATATTTGTACACAAAGGCCACGCTAAAATCCCCGTCCCGGTCCAGACATCAGAGGTGTCATTTTTGATTTCCCTAACACAGAGAGAGCCCTTTCAGCCCTGGCCTGCTCAGACACTGCAGCTTTAATGTCCAAGCACCCAGAGTGTTTCCACTCCCCTCAAATGCATCAATCAGGTCTCCGTGAGGCTCTGAAAGAGCCAGTTTGTTAAACAAACACACTTAGTGTAAAAAGTTTATTCCAGTTAATTAGGACTTCATTGCAATGGAAACAAATTACCCAGCTGTCATCTGCCAAGGCAAACAGCAATGGGGGAGAGGGGGTCCTGGCCAGGTGGGAGACAAACAGCCATCTCAGGCAACCTTATTTATGGCCTTTTTATGTATTTCTGTATTTATTTGGACATTCCTGAGCTGGAGAGCTGGGTTATTGCCGAGCCGCATGCCCCAGCACTTGCACGGCGTAGGCTGTCACCAGCAGCAGGTTACCTGCCGTGGGGCTCCCGGGCAAAAAGCCAGCACTGGCCCGGGCAGGCGCTGCCCGTGGGGACCCAGGGGCTGGTGTTTGTGTCCCTGGGCACCTCCCTTTGGGCTTGTCCAGGGCTCTTGCTTCAGAGATGGAGGTGAGGTGCTGGATGTGCAAGCGATGGACAGGTCAGGGCGAGCTGCTGGTCCCTGCAGATGGAGCAGCGGGGTAGGGAGGCACTCAGGAGGGCTGGGGGCTGGTGGTCACTGGGAGCTTTCCCTGAGCCAGGGACTCCGACGCTTCCATGGTTCCCTGCCCTCGCAGCAGGGTACCCTGTGTCTGCATTGACCCCGGGTACGAGTCCCCATCCCCACTGTAGCCTTATTCTCCCCTCCCAGCCCAGGCGTAAGCACTGTCTGATGAGGCTCCCATTCATTTCCAGCTCATTTTATTTAAACAAACACCCCATCGACACCCTTTTTTCCTCCTAGAGCTTTTATTGAAAAAGAGGGAGAAAGGAGGAGGGATGGGGGGATAGGGAAGCCGGGAGGCACGCAGGGAGCAGAGCTCAGTGGGAGCCGGAGGCCATGTGATTCCCGGGGGAGCGCTCGGGGAGCCGGGCAGGATGGTGCTGGCTCCCGCAGCCGGCGCGCGGAAGTGACAGATAAACCCGCGGGATTAGCAGCGTGTATCGTTGCAGGAGAGCAGCATCCCCTTCCTGAAGCATTAGTCACCCAAGCCTGATGCCGGGGCGGGGGAGGCAAGTGCAAGTCATCAAATTACCTCCTCCCGCCTGCTCCCGTCCCGTCCCGCTGCTCCCAGGTGGCCTGTCCTTGCTCCGTGTCCCTCCAGCTCTGCCCTTCATAACCAGAAGGTGGGCTATGCCAGGGCTGCCATGGCCAGGGTGGGGATAGGCGGAGGATGTTGGACCCAGGGGTGGATGGGTGCAAGCAGCACATCTCCACTTGGCCGCGGAGATGGTCCCCCCTGTTGTAGTCGGCAGCGTGGTGGATTGGGGTGGCACAAGCATGGGGGCTCTCCCGATTGCCCTTGGGGATGCATTCTCCCCTGCAGGCCTTGGGGACGTGGAGGACAAGAGCAGGTTTCTGCCCTTGTGCTGGGACCTTCCAGCGGGCTTGGATTTGTCTTATGTGCCTGGTGGATAAACCCAAGGCTCTTCCACACTTCTCATCTACTGCAATCGCATCCAGGCCAGATTTTTCTGGTCCTGTGAAGTCCTGAAATTCACATTTGAATTTCACATTGCAAGCGAGTTGCCATCCGGAGCCTTTTATACACTTTCCAAGAATGTTTCTGTTGCCTTATAGCTGTGAGATCACCGTGGCCCATGCTCTGAGCTTTCTGTCTGTGGTGGCACGGATTCAGGGGGGTGGAAAGCCTGGATCAGGGCACGCATCCTTGGAGGGGCCAGGAAGGGGGCGTATAGCAGAGCCGAGCACTGATAGCTACAGAGATGAGTCCTGAGACCGGACTGATCTCATCTGAGTGATGTGGGAAAGATGGTGACCAGCACTGGAAAGGACAGATTTGGCTTCGTTTCTGGAGCTTGGAAGGGAGCAGAGGAGGGATTGGGGAGTTTGGCACAAGCATCTTGGTTCCTCGGAGTTGGCTGGCCCATCTTGAGAGGTAATTTGAAAATACAAAGATGAAAAGCAGCAAGGAACCTCAGCACCACGTTTCCCTGCCTGAGAGCTGGGCTCTGTTGGAAGTAGCCCACTATTGCTTCAGAGGCAGCAATGCCCCTTTGGTCCCGCAGCGACATGCATGGGGGTCCCAGTGCCCCCACTCTCTGCAGGAGCCTCGGTGGGCAGACCCAGAGCGTGGGGTGCCAGGCATCTTCCTCCTCTGGCTGGCAACCCTCTATTATTAGGGATTTTAGCTTTCTGTTTCTAGATTGACTGTTGTCAGTGTTTATTTTTAGCTCCTCCAGTGCCTTGCAGATTCCTCGAGGGATTCTTTCCCTCCTACAGGTTTGTTTGCAATGTAGCCGCGTTGATTTGAGCCACAAGCAGGAGCTGTCAACGCCAGTGGGGGCTGCACTGTGGTGCTTGTGGAGCAAATTACCTTTGTGGGTTTATCTAAGGTTGATGGGTCCATGGGGTCCAGGCGCCCTGGGGCAGCCACCCCTGCAGAGACTGGGGTGCTGGGGGGGACCCCCCCCCCCCCCCCCAGCCGCTGGTGCGGATGCCTTGCAGTCATCACTCAAAATCACTGTCAAAGCATGCCAGGTGGCTGTTGTCCCCCCTGCTCTTCTCAGCACTGCCCTCCCCGAGATTTCTCTCTTTTCACTACCCAGGGGAAAATTCAGAGGGCACGCATCCTTGGAGGGGCCAGGAAGGGGGCGTATAGCAGAGCCGAGCACTGATAGCTACAGAGATGAGTCCTGAGACCGGACTGATCTCATCTGAGTGATGTGGGAAAGATGGTGACCAGCACTGGAAAGGACAGATTTGGCTTCGTTTCTGGAGCTTGGAAGGGAGCAGAGGAGGGATTGGGGAGTTTGGCACAAGCATCTTGGTTCCTCGGAGTTGGCTGGCCCATCTTGAGAGGTAATTTGAAAATACAAAGATGAAAAGCAGCAAGGAACCTCAGCACCACGTTTCCCTGCCTGAGAGCTGGGCTCTGTTGGAAGTAGCCCACTATTGCTTCAGAGGCAGCAATGCCCCTTTGGTCCCGCAGCGACATGCATGGGGGTCCCAGTGCCCCCACTCTCTGCAGGAGCCTCGGTGGGCAGACCCAGAGCGTGGGGTGCCAGGCATCTTCCTCCTCTGGCTGGCAACCCTCTATTATTAGGGATTTTAGCTTTCTGTTTCTAGATTGACTGTTGTCAGTGTTTATTTTTAGCTCCTCCAGTGCCTTGCAGATTCCTCGAGGGATTCTTTCCCTCCTACAGGTTTGTTTGCAATGTAGCCGCGTTGATTTGAGCCACAAGCAGGAGCTGTCAACGCCAGTGGGGGCTGCACTGTGGTGCTTGTGGAGCAAATTACCTTTGTGGGTTTATCTAAGGTTGATGGGTCCATGGGGTCCAGGCGCCCTGGGGCAGCCACCCCTGCAGAGACTGGGGTGCTGGGAGGGAGCATCGCTCCCACCTACAGCCGCTGGTGCGGATGCCTTGCAGTCATCACTCAAAATCACTGTCAAAGCATGCCAGGTGGCTGTTGTCCCCCCTGCTCTTCTCAGCACTGCCCTCCCCGAGATTTCTCTCTTTTCACTACCCAGGGGAAAAAATTCAGATCAGCATCACCGTACTGGCTGTGTGGAAACAAAACCCAGGGTCCTCCTGCAGCTCCGCAGCCAGGTTGGATGGAAATTTTTAAGCATTTTTTTAAAGCCCTGCATAAAGTAATTCAAAACAAGTTGCGAGTATATTTTGGACTCCGGCAGAGCTGTCGTCGTCGCCTCAGTTCGCCCGCTGGCTGTCGCATACAAGGGCTTACTTTGAGCGTACCCTTCTGCCGAGCAGGGGGGGAATGTTTTCATTCCTAATTTAGAGCATCCGTCCCACTGGGGTCCAGCCCCCCGTCTCTCACTGCGCCCGGCGCAGCACTGGGAGCCCGGGAGCTCCCTGCAGTGAGTTTACCTGTCACCACCAGCTCCAGGGCTGTGCTAACATGTTTGTTAGAAAATGTGACTCTCTTTGGACTTAGCCTCCTTCTTCTCACCTTGGGTTGGTGCTCGGTGGGGGATGTGTGAAGGTACAGTTTGTGCTCTGTTTTTTCCAGGATTTCTGTTATTTTGTAGAGGAGGGTAAGTTTGCTTATTTTTAAACACCTAAATATAGGTTGATATTCAGTATAGGTTTGCTGTTTTTCCTGGGGAGAGACAGCGCTGGGAGGTCCCGTTCAGGTATAGCTTTGGTGGTGGTAGCTCCATCCAGGAAAGTGTGTTTTTCTGAAGCGTTGATCTCCACGGGCCGCTCTTACCCTGGGAGATGAGCACACACTTAAGTGTTTTGTTGGACCTGGTCCTGTAAAAGCAGAGTCCCTTCAGCAGCTGAGGGAACCAAAACCAACGATTCAGGCAAACCTGAAAGCCACTCGCAAGGCCACGAGAGTTAGATCCCCTTGCAGCAGCAAGGCCTGAGCATCATGGTGTGGCAGCTCCTCTTCCTCTCCATGGATTAACCAGCTGCAAGGAGGAGTAAGGAGAGCAGGCACCATGGCCACACGTCCCCAAGGAGTGGGCGGTGGGACACGCTGAAGGAGAGGACAGGGACCGGTGCCTGCAGCGGTGCTTTTGGTGGCTCGTGTTTCACAAAGCCATTGATCAGCCATCACCTAATGGTGCTTTCTATCATGATCGGGTTATGGCTGGCTGAAACCATGCCCAGGATTAGCAGAGGGGCTCGGGGTACCTCTGCAATGAGCTAATGTCAGACTCCGCTTTAATCAAGTGACCTGGTGCTGGAGGTGGGAGGTTTTGAACATGGTCCCAGGTGCTACGAGGTGCTGGGACCACAGTGGACTTTCCCCTCTCTTCTCTCGGCTGTTTTGCTATCGGGTCTAACTGCAGCTTTTCTAGGGTTGAAGTTGTCATTGAGGCTTTTCTGATCTTTATTTTTATAATGTTCATTAGCACAGTTCCTATCAAAGAACAGCACATTCCCTCCCTGTCCTCATTTTCTCCCCGGTTAATAACCCTTTGCTGCTTTGGCTCATTTGGAAAAAGAGACAGTAGCTTTGGGAACGACTCCTGGTATAATAGACAGACGTCAGCATTTTCAATCTGATCTGAAAAGTGGCATTAATTCAAAGAGAGGGCTCAGTGAAATGACTGCAGAAGGCTCACGTTACGTGCCTGGGGATCATTGAGCCAACCTGTATCAAAACGTGGCAGTGTGCGTGTGTTCCTCCGAGCTGTGGAGAGATGCTCTGAACCCAGATGGTTGCTTTTCCTTTCAGAAATGGGCTGTAACAGCAGCCTCCTGCTTCTCCCTTCCCTCCCTGAGGCTCTGCTTTGGAGATACCCATTGCTGAGGCTCACGGTGCAATGAAAACCCTTATAACAGGGTTGAGTGGTGCAGGAGAAGACCTAAGGTGAGAGAGATCGTACAGCAAAGGCTGAGCTGTTGCATGCGCCACGGGTGTTGGAGGCACATGCTGGGGAGCCATGTTTTGGCTGGGGTTGGATGGGAGGTGGTTATGGTTTCTGAGCATCTGCTCTGCTCCTGAAGCCCCCACCATCTTCCTCAGTTGGGTTTATCAGTGCTGAGGAACAGACTGACGACACCAGACTGAGGTTTGAAGTGAGCAGGGACAACCATTGCAAGACCATGCTCCAAACTTTCTGCATTGGGGGGCGGGGGGGAGTTAAGTGTCGGCATTGCATCCCAGATGCTGAACCCGTGGGCATTAGTGGCACAGCCCCATCCCGAGAACCCGCGGGTATTTACTGGAGCCTGCTGCTGGTTTGGGGAGAGTCAGGAGACCACCTGCCTGGTGGGACCCTTCCCTGTGGAAGCGGGGCTGAGTCACCTCAGAGCAGGGAAAAGGCTGTGTCCGTTGCGTGGTTTCAGTAAATCTGGGATTTAGTTCCAGGGGAGATCAGGATTGCTGTGTGAGTTTGGCAGTCAAGAAAAAGGAAGTGAGAGGCACCAGCATGATGCCCTAATTCTTGGAGACAAGGTCTCCCATCTTACCTGTTGTGGCCTTGACTGTTTCAGGGTACCTTTTCCACTGTCTGTGAAAAACACAACTGTCCCAGAAACATCTCTAACTGCTGTTCTCCTCCAGAGCAGAGGGCCCAGCTATGCAAAAAAGACGCATCTTTCTGCACAGCCTCCAGAAACTCAGCTGTCAGCTGCAGCGTCCTGTGGACCTGCTGGCTGGTCGCATCAAAAGGCGGTTTGCTCTGAGAAGTTGGAAAGCACTCACTCTGTGACAGCCTGGATGGGGTTGCAGCGAGATGTGAAGGGTGCTGTGTCCTGGGGGACCTGCCTCCCATGGTGTCCCCACCCCACAGGCAGTGTTTGCCGTGCACTAGGATGCGTTTTCAGCAACGACCTGCAATGTGTTCTGTGCTGGAGGATGGAGGGGGAAGACGAGACACCTGGAAAGCGTCCATGCTGCTATTGCCAGCGTGAATAATCCACCTCTTCTTGATTCTTCAGGGCTAGAGGTTTTCTCCAAGGACAAACCCTCCCGTGGTTTATCTTTCACTGCTGGCTGTTTGCTTTCTAAGAGTCTGAAACCACTTTTGAAGACTTCAGGCTCCCAGCAGCCAGGACTGCAGAGCACACCATGCTGGGGTTTTAAGTCAGCTGGTGCAGTCTTACGTCATGGGTTTGTCATCGTGTTTCTGTGTCGGTTGAACAACATCTGCTTGCGTTGATGGGCAGATGTTGTCCAATGGCAGAGAGGGCCTTGCACAACCATGGAGCATTCTCGTGGTCTGACATGTGAAGCCCAAGCCCACGATGAAAGACAGATAGCAAGAAGGTCACCCGCCATGATTCACATCTCGAGCGTTGGCTTTGCCCAGTGGTTGTGGTCTTCGCTGCAGGATTCCTTGGTTGGAAATGAAAGTGTCTCATCTCCTGCATCACTCCAGGCTCGGTCCAGGATGAAATGCAACCCTCTCACATCTCTGTCCCCCCCCCGCCCTCAGTGCCGTCATGCATGAAGGGCATTTTAGGTGCGGGAGCTCTGCTGATGGGCAGTGCCTCATCTGGAGGACATCAAGTGCCGCTGGTTCTCCTGCTGGGAGCTGACTCTCTTGCATGAAGAGGCATCTGTGTCGGAATAAAATGCCTTTCACTGGCCTGGCTGGCACGGCCATCCTTCGTGGGGTCTGAGGAAATGGGCCTGATGGTGATTTTATGATCCTGGGCATGGTGTGGTGTAGACAGCTGGCTTCTGAGGAGCTCAGCTCCCCGTGGGTGTTCAAATAGCAAAGGCCAGTCTCTGCAGCCCTTGGGGATAGGTGGATAATAAGAGTTATGGGGAAACTGAGGCACAGAGGCTTTAGCTCATAGGTGAGGCCATGCAGCCCAGACTGGTGTCCTTTGATTTTCACAGTACCAGACAAAAGCCATTGTGCTGGGTCCTCTCGTAGCCTGGCCTGGAGGAGGACCCTATCCCCATGCTCAGTCCCTTGCTGTGGTCCCTCACTCGGCCAGTCCTTGGCCGGATGCTTGCTGGAGACGTGCCCCCCACAGGGACCACATCTCTGACAGATCACAGCGAGGTTCTCAGCCCTGGAAATGGCTTTAGCCTGTCCCGCTTGCCTCCTGCTGCAGCGCATCCCTCCTCCCAACCATCGACGCTTGGCTTTTGAGTTGCTCACATCGGAGCCGAGGCCATTTGCTCTTCCCCTAGGGCGGCGAGTGCCTCTCACTCTCCCTCGCCTTGTTGCTGGAGTCCCTCATGCCCCAGGCGCCGAGGAGCTCTCCTCTCACTTGGCTGCAGAAACGGGCTCAGCATCCCAGAAATTCAGGCTTTCATGTGCGAGCCAATAGTCACACAACCTCCATCCAGAAACCATCATTATCGGCCGCTTGCTTTTTCTTGGTTTCTTTGAACTACAGCTCCCAGGATGCCTGAAGATATGCAGACATCCCGAAGACAGTGGTTTCCCATAAACTTTTGGGGTTTCATGCTTTGCAGGCAGGAATGTTTTTATTGCGTCGCAAATCCCTTCAAGTCCCTCAAACCTCCGTGGCGCTTCCCTGCCGTGGGGCAGACGCGGTGGCTGGAGGCGGCCGCGAGGGAGGCACGCCAAGGGATTTTCTCTCCTGCATTTTTCCCCTTCTTGCAGAAGGGACCTTTGTAAATCCCTGTCGTGCCTTTTCAAGGGGACTTTTGGACTGGGAGGAAGTTTGGATGAGCTACTGTTTGCCTGTAGGGATACGTTTCCCATTCTCCTTGTCCCGTTATTTCAAGGGCTGTTAAGCAGCGACATGCATCCCATGAGCATTGCTGGGCAAAGCAGAGGGGAGATGCTAACGAGCAGGTGCCTCGGGCAGGGTGGCAAGGAGTTTTCACTGAACTGGGAAGAACTGGGGATGCAGAGAAGAGAAAGAGATGCAGATTCATGCACCGGTGCAAGAGAGCCCAGCAGGCTGGGTTTTAAATCCTGACGTGCTTACAAGACCTAAGGGAAAACCAGAGAGGGAAATTTTCCTTTAGCATGGGGAGATGTTGTAACTGCGACCTGGTGGGTCCCCATCTCCCAGCCCCCAGCGCAGATCCACTCCTGGGCCAGGTGAAACGTCAGGGGATGGTGCATGCTGTGCACAAGTCCCATGGGTGCCCCCATGCTCCGCATCTTCCTGCTGCCCATCCTGGGACAGGGAGGAGGGTGCTGGGAGCGGAGCGGGGTCCGTGGCATGGACCCAGCTGCCCCTAATAACAGCTTACTTTCTGTAGGAGAGGAAATGCAGAGGGCAGAATAGGGCTTTGTGTAACTCGATGGCATTTTATGGCATTGTTCTTCTGACCGTAAAAATACTTCAATGAGTTTTTCCCATTTGGTGCTGGTGAACACCAGTGTTACAGTCAGATTCGTGGTATTTTGCCTTCCTCCTTTTTCCCTTTGGTTGGTTAAAAAAAAAGCCCAAGATCCTCCACGGGTTGGGTTTTGATATGTATTTCTTCTATAGATGCTACTTTACCAGTTTGAGGAGCTTTGTGAATGAAACACGGAGGTGCTGGTGGCCCCCAAAGGTGGGGGGGCCAACCACCAACCACCCGGCTCTTGCAGGAGGCAGCACAGGCATGGGTTGTGTGTGTCCCCGTGGGACATGTCCTGGCCCTGCTCTGCACTGTCCCTGAGCAGCGAGGCCAGTGGGATGCTGCTGGGGGTCTGTTTCTAGGTGTGTGTCCTGGTGCCTCCAGGGTCTGGGCTCGTTCCCTGCCGCCCCTCTCCCGTCCTTCCCTGCAGCCCCCTGTGCAAGCACACCTGCATGCACAAGCACACCCATGTGCACAAGCACGCCTGCGTGCACACACAGCTCCTGGCACCTGCCTGCCTGTCCCGACAGCGAGCGATGGTGGCAGGCGGTGTGGTCCGCTGGAGGAGGTGGGTGCCAGCCCAGAAAGGAAAACCATTGAGGCTCTGCGGCCAGCTCACGTTAACCACATCACTCCTCTCCTGCACTTGGAAAAGCCTGGCCGACTGGCAGCCCAGAATAACAAGCTTTTCCATTCCTGCACGCAGCGTCGTACGCGGGGCCATTTAAAACAAGAGCCGGCTCCAGCACGAGTGCAGCGCTCAGACTAAACAACGGCACATCCCCCGGGGCGGCTTGTCCCCTGCAAAGGGGGATCAGGCTGAAGTCACAGCTGCTGGGGCAGATCGGGACGGCACAGTGGGGATGCCGGGACAGCACGGTGGTTCCTCGCTGTGTGTGGGCTCAGCCTGAGCGGCAGCCAGAGCAGGTGGAGGAAGATGAAGGTCCCAGGAGAGCTGAGCCCCTCCAGGGACCTCCTCACCCATCCATGCTGATTGCACATGAGGAAAGAGATCTGTTGGGTTTTGTCCTTTTCTCTTTTTTTCCTTTATTTTCCCTCGTATCTTTTTAATTAGGATAAAAGCTTTAATTGCTAGGGGGGAAATTCTGAAAACTAGCTACCAGGGCTGTATGCAGAGCTCTCCTGTCCCCTGGCAAGACGGGAGCAATTCTGCACGTTTCTCTGCCTTGGCAGACATACATTCGAGCACACTCACGCAGCCCGGTTGGAAGAGCCCAAGCTCGCTGTCCTGCTGCTCAGGAAGGAGCGATATCTTCATTAAAAATGATAGTCAAGGGAAATGATAGAATTCTTAAAAATAAGCAAAGTGATGGGGATTTTGCCCAAGGAAAGGAATTTTTGGCCATTTTATTTTGTAGGTTTTATTTAATTGTTGTCTGTAGATGGTTGGACTTTTGTTTTTAAAGTAGATTAAGCTAATTTTGAGGGTGAAGCATATTGGTACATGCCATTCATGAAGTGGTGCTCGTCAATGATATGGTTTATGGCAGGGAGTCAGAAAAAGATCTTTGCGGTTTTATTTAATTGTTGTCTGTAGATGGTTGGACTTTTGTTTTTAAAGTAGATTAAGCTAATTTTGAGGGTGAAGCATATTGGTACATGCCATTCATGAAGTGGTGCTCGTCAATGATATGGTTTATGGCAGGGAGTCAGAAAAAGATCTTTGCTTACATAGAATCATAGAATAGTTTGGGTTGGAAGGGACCTTTAAAGGTCATCTAGTCCAAGCCCCCTGCAATGAG